>NC_045709.1:17913915-18216946 GCF_009834535.1 Camelus ferus | reverse complement strand
AGTGGATTGTACAGGAAGAGCAAGGATTCCAGGAAGGCAGTGCCAGCACCTCCTTCTTTTCCTCTTTTTCTTTATTCTCTAGTTGGCCAGTGTGTGTTTTTTTTCCCTAAGGATTATTCTGACATCCTCCACTCCACAGGGAAGTGGCTGTGCTCTGACAGAGCTCACTCCTGCACATAGTTTGGTCCCCGGGAGGGCACCCATTACAAGTTTTCCCCCGACTCCTTGACACAGGAAGGTGTGTGTCAGCACGTCTGCCGGGGCGCTCCCCACCCTGCCCGGGGAGCAAGTTTGCCGCAGGGAGAGCAGACCTCAGCGAGGACAGTGGGCAGGTGCACCGGGCTCTGTGTTGTGCAAGCCCTGTCTCCCTGAGTTAACCCACAGACTGGTTATTCAACGCTCTTTAATCACATGGATCAGTGGTTACAAGTACTGTCTATCAGGAAATATTTGACTGATTAAGAGCCGTCTTCTGATTCCTCTAATAGAGCTGTCCTTTAGGCAACATGCTTACAGAGACTATTACTGTAAAATGTCCAGAATTCTCCAAAAAAAAAAAAAAAAGCTTACATCATGTAAAAAGTGTTGGGCAGATTATGACAACCAAATGAAGCATATAATCCTCAATTGCATCTTAAATCCAAAATATAGCTGTAAAGGACGCTCGGGACTTTGGACCCAATAATGCTATCGTGCCCGTGAGCAGGTTCTGGGATGTGGTACTGGACTTGCCACTGGGCAGAGGTCCCTGTGGCTGAGAAGCCTTGTGGCGAAGACATAGGGGTGAGCGTTGCAGTGACCAGTCACGTGTTCATTGCACTTCGCTTTCAACTTGTCTAAATTAAAAGGTGGGGCATTAAAAAAAAAGAATGCTACTCTGGGATTGTTGTCGTTCGAAGGGAAGGGGATATTGTCAAAGTGACTCTTGCAGAGAGGTTTCTTATGTTAGTAAACAGGACAATTCACAAATCCTGACAATCACATCTTCGAAACTGCGAAAATATTGTCCTGTTTATTGACAGTAAAGTCAGTATTCTCCAGACACATTTCTGGTACCATCTGGCATTCAGAACATTCCCCAACCTGGAAGTGGTTAGCAAAGAGGTAACCCTGAGTAATAAAACAGACTCTGAGTTTCCACTAAGCTGTGGTGGCTGGATGGCTCACTGAGCAGGAAGAAAGCCTTGCTCTGACTGCCCGTGTCTATTTAAAAAGCCACACTTTCCACAGAAAACCTGAAAGGAAGGGAAGAAATGAAAAAAAAAATGCGGTGTTTGTGTGCGCGGCGGTGGGAGGGGAGGAGTAAGCAGGATACACTGATGGTGGAGAGGAGTGAGGAGGAGACAGGCGGAGCCCTCAGGCATCAAATGTAACCTTCAGTGGGGGTGGGCTCCGCACCAAGATCGCCACACGCTTCACAGGGACAAGCGCCTTTACTCCTGTGCGGGGAGAAACATCTTACAGAGGAAACTGGCCAGGAGAGGTCAATGCCAAGGTCATGCTGTTTGTAAAAAGTGGAGCCAGAATGTAAACCCATGTATATTTGACTGAAACGCCACAAAGCACTTAATTTACTATCCAGTACTGCCCCCAACTCAGCTGGAGCCAGTACTCAGTATATAGGGGGCTGTTTCCCGATTCTCCGCACTGTCTTATTTTTGATAATAAAAGATGAAAGCACACCTGTGGGAAACCCCTGGAGGGAGGATGTTGGTGCAGGGGTTTTGGGGTGAGGGGTGCTGAACATCTATAGCCAGTGAGAAAAGTCTAAGTCAGAAGACTATAAGTGGATAAGCACGTATCAGTTTATCCACAGATTACAGCGCTGATGCTCAGAAAATGAGACTTCGGGTTGTAAGGGCTGAGGTATCAAAGGCATCGCACAGGATGCCCCACATGGAGGCCAACAGTCCAGCGGTTCTTCAGGTTGTGTGACACTCATCTGGGAAGCTTTTCAAATCCCCATGCCCACGTCCCATTCAGACCAATTAAATCAGAATCTCTAGGGGTGGGTGTATTTTTTTTAAGCCCCTGAGAAATTCCAAAATGCAGCCAGTGTTGTGAAACATTGTTTCTAATCTAATAATTTTCAAAGAAAAGACAAGCTTGTTGTTTTTTTTTTAAACAATTGCAGTTGTCTAACAAAAGCATCAAGGAATGGTAACTTGCCTCCTCCTGGTGCACTGGTATTTTGTTTTACTTGGGTTTTTTGTTTGTTTGTTTTTTAAGAAAAATACTGGCCTTGATCGGGTTTGAAAACACTGGGCTAAGAATCTATATTTGGTAAAGAAAAGCTTTGGTGTTTCACATAAGCACATGGTTGGAGAACTGGACACAGTCTGGTGAAAACACAGCAGATCCTAACACGGCTGAACTTTGCGGCTAATTTCAGGGAACAGATTTGGAGTCCTCCTGTTGGGAGTTTTCAACGAGGATGAACGTGTATTTGGTGTTGCTGATCAACTTCTACGCCAGGGTAAGCGCGTGCTGTGGTCACTCTGCCACCACGGAGAGAACACGGCCTTTGGAATCAGTCAGCTCCAAGTTCTGATTAACCTTTTAACTTGGTCAAATGATCTTTCAGCTCATGTTCTCACCCACATAAACCAGTGAGGATTATCGTGAAGCCTGCGTCAGAGCAAGGAGCAGAGCGCCGGCTCACCAGAAGGCACGCGGCCAGTTTACTTTCTTCTCTTTGCCTATGATTTTAAAGTTCAAAGTCACTTTCCCGAGAGCAGGGGTCCTCAAGGGACAGGGGTCATTGTCACAACGTGAGGCCAGGGATGTTGTTAAATGTTCTTCAGTGCACAGGGCAGGCCCCCCATAACAATGAATTCCCCAGCCCATATGAACTATGTATAAAATAAATAAGCTACAAAGATCTTCATACAGCACAGGGAATAGAGCCAAAATTTTATAACTTTAAAAGGCGTATAAGCTATAAAAATTTGGAATCATTATCTTTTATACTTTAAACTAATACGATATTGTAAATCAACCATAAAGTATGAATTTTAAAAATTCATGTAGAAAATTCATGATGAACAAAATATCAAGTTTACATAAACACAAGCTGTTAGTATTAAAAGGTAATAATAAAAATTACCCAACCCAGAATGACAACAGAGCTGAGGTTGAGAAACCCTGCACTAGAGGAATCCACAACATCAGAGATTCAGCCAAGTGTATGTTCTGTGGATTTGGATGAGGAAATGGAGATTCAGAAAAGTTAGGTGATCTGCCTAAAAACCACAGTGCTGGGAGGGGGTGGGGACAGCACAGTTTGGACCCTTGGATACAAAACCAAACCTTTTCCTTCCCCAAAATGTGCTCTTTCCACTATGCTATGCACCACCCATCCTGAAGCAGAGGAACTGGTAAGGGGCCCATGCTTGACTGCAGTTCTGGGAAAGAAAAACCGCAGGTGACTGGAAAAGCTAATTTATCATAGAGCTTTCAAATTATACATGCGTCTATTGTTTAAAAGCTACATGCAAATACAGACTCAAAAGTAACTAATTTTGGTGGGTTGTCTTTCAGGAAGCACCCAGGGTGACAGAGTTAGCCCACGCACACCTGCCACAGCAAGTAGCCATAGGGCAGGGAAACTTCCTCATCAGCCTGCCCACCAGGAGAGCTTAACCACACCAAATCTGCTCAGTACTTCGACAAAGTGAATCTGTCTCCAAACAGTAAGTTTCAGTCTCCCCATAAAAGCATGACATAATTTTTTTGTGCTATGATTACAAATAGTGAGACATTGATCTGCAGCAAATGCCACAGGCAAGGTGGAAGTCTGGATATGAACTGATCAGTGGTTAACACTGAGAAAACACCTCAGAAGCTGCTGGGAACAGTGAGTCATCACTGATCCCGTTTGCTGACTGTGAGGTTATTTTGTGGCTTTCAGAAGGTGACTCTCCATAGGCTACTTTTTGATGAGGAATCAAGGACAATAGAAATCAAGTGAGTGCTGGGGACTTCTCCCCGGGAAAGCAAGTTAATTGTTGCTCAGACACTACTAATGTTCATGATGAACTACACTCAAGGTTCAATTTTCAGTTTGATTACTAAAATGACTGGAGAATTTTAGAAATAGTCATAAAGTGACAATCTAAGGAAAAATTACATATAAAGTTCAGTCCTTTATTAGAGCATTTATCCAACCTGGTCCACGTCCTAGGGATTCTAGGTAATTACTAATGCATCACACAGCTGTGTGAGCCAATGATATTAACATGTGTTATAAAAGTCAGTGAGACAGTGGGTTTTTCCCCACATCCAAAAATGCAGTTCTGAGGTCTACAGCAAACTCAGCTATAGCTAGTCAAGCTGTGTTTTGAAATACTGCTTCACCTTTATAGAGGAAAAGTGATGCTACAGAAATCTTTGAAACTTAAAGGCCAGATTGATACTTCCCCCGTTATCTGGTGCTATTTTGGGGCATAAGAAAAAAAGTTTTCTCCCCATCCATACTTTTTAAAACTTTTTATGAGCTTCCTGGTTGTACACAGCACATTAAACCTATCTTCATGTGTCAGTGGATAAATGTATACCGACTGAATGTGCATTAGTGTGCATGGAGAGAGCATAAGAAAAACCATAAAAACACTAAGAGAGAGATTATATTAAAATCTAAGGCTTCAAAATGGTAAATGTTAAAAGAAACTACCAAGTGGGAAATGCTATCTCGCAAATGGTTAAGATCCTTGTAAGAACATCTTATAAAAAAATCAATATTCTAACATTACAAATGAGAATGAATAAAATATCCCAAGTCATGAAATAAAATTAGGCAAGTTAAAAATGTTTAAAACAAAGATGCACTGCTCAGTGCAGAAGTGGAATGTGGGCTTTCCAATTGGAGTAAACTTGAGTGCCCACATTTGTTCCCAGCTAATACTTCCTGTGTGATTTTCTGAATTATTTAACCTTAACCATGTATGTGGTTTTGAGGATGAAACTATGTGAAGTACCTCATACAGAGCAGCTCAACAGTGGTTGCTAGGTAAAAGATGAACCCCTGAAGGAGGGAACCACTGCATCTTGGTGGGGACAATGGTTACTTGTGGTCCATGCTAAGGATGCAGGCCTTCTCCCCACACGACCCTCCACATCACTGCAGTTTTGTCCTGAGACAAGATTCATTGCGGCATCATTTAGAATAGCAAAACCTTGGGAAACACCGAAGCCCACCAATACTGGGACTGGTTAGATGCTGATGTTCATATGTCTTTATAAGTTACATGTAACTTCACATTTTTTTAAAAAATTTAATGTAATAAACGTTACTTTTCTGTCAGGAGAAAGTTATTCTTAAAAGTGATAGCATATGTAAGAAACAGCAAAAAAGGAAAACTGGATTTTCAGTTTATCACTGTCCTAATCCCATTTTTAAATTAGTGACAATATTGTTTAGAAATGACACCATAAGATGAACTTTATTTTAAAGCTCATAAAAGGCTTCACAACATCAGTTACAAACAGAATCAATGTTTCTTACATTTTACACCTTCACATGACAACATACCGAATAGCGAGAGAGAGATTTTAAAGGTTTGGTTCTGCATGCTGCTAACACATTTCACTAGCTTTTGCTTTTAGTCACTGGGTTGTTAATATCAAAGCAAAAAGTCATATTCTATTGGACAGAATTAATTTCAGAAAGCCCTTATGAAGTCAGACTTAGTCTTGTTTATAAACACTCACACCCACACACATGCTGAAATGGAGAGCAAAATGCAAGAAAACTACCTTGGCAGAAACAAATGCTTGAAGAGTTTAATCACAGCCCTCTTGAACAAGCGGTACAGTTTGGTTTTTTCTCCAAAGACAAAAGTCAATTTCATCCTCAGTGATACAAATGGTAATACTGCACAGAAGCTTAGTATGAATTCACAATTCCACAGGAATCTGAAAGTTACCAAGGCAATTTTCCCTTTTAGGATCATAAAGACTACAGACTTAAGCTTTTTCTTTTTCCATATAATAATACACAAAGTTTCTAAACATCCTTAAAAAAGAAAATATAAATAGTCTCAGTATGTTATGTAGAATCACATACTATGGCAAAATATTTTATTAATTTAAGGACTAAGCCAGGGTCGTGTCATCTAGTCCAAGTCCATGTTAATGGAGCTCTTCTCGTTAGGGTAACATTCGCCGTTCTGATGTGGGGGCTCAGCACTGAAACTGTTTTTGCCTTCTAAGTCCTCTTCCTTTTTATCAGCACCCGGGCCATTTGGAGTTCTTTCCAGTTTGGGCGATTCAATTTTTGGTTTGGGTTGTGTTACGACAGGTTCACAAGTGTTATTCAACTCCTATGAAAGGAAAACAAAACTAGTCATCAGATTAACTCTAGTTCATTTTCATTTCAATTAACTTTCCTACATACCCGGACCAGCATTGTTCCACCAATGCCAATTACACATACCTCAAAGAATTGCATTTGCTCATGACATTCGCCTGAAGCCTGATCAGAAGAGAAGTGAATACTATTCTACAATGTGCCAGGGTCTCGCTAAGTACTCATATATTGTTACCCCATTTACTCCTCGCAGTAAGTATTAAAAGGTAGGAATTATCATCCCCACTATGGAATGAGAGGTTAAATAACTTAACCTCAGGATCAGAAAAATTAGTAGACAAAGAGCTAGAATTCAAGCTTATATACAGCCCACTAACCTCAAAGGCTCATGTTAACCTTTACTGAGTATTTTTCCAGAGAAAGCAGTTCCTTGGTTTTCTTCCCAACTTCCTTCAAGCCTCATGCTCTCAGCAAGGCTTTCCCAGGTAAAATACCAGCCTGGGTCCCTCTCCATCGCCCCAAATTTCCTAAACCCTTTTGACTCTTAATTTTTACCCTTGGCACCTAACACAATCTGATATCCTTCCTTACTCGCTTATCGTAAAGTCTTCCTCGCACTGGCAGATGACTTCCACGGGGCTCATCTTTCTCTGTACACTGAAGGTTTAACCCCTAGAACAACGGCTGGCATATCGTAGGGGCTCAACAAGTGTATTTGCTGAACTTAATGAATAAATGAAAAAATAGAAATTTAACAGAATCTTATAAGGTCTTCTATATTTTGTAATATCAATAATGAACTAAAAAATGTGGTTCCAGGATGAGGTAAAAGATTTAAGGAAAAATGGCTATGTTTATAGTTCAAATGATTGCAACCGGAATCCCTAAGAAAACACAGCAGTAAGCGCTAGAGGGAAACACGCACCTTTATTTTTGCTCTGATTTCCTGAGCACGTACAACGGGGTCCTGGTCGAGACTCTTTTTAGCCTGGGCGTTCATGGCATTATTCATCCATTCCATCACTTCATTTACAGACTTCTCAACCTTTTTCATTTCAGACTCATCAATATGGTTATATTTCTCATCCTGAATGGAAAAGGGCATTCTGTAGAATTAAGTATTTAACAGTAACACCTAGTTTGACCCACTTTTCCGTAAGTTCAAATCTATCTTTGGTCAAACGCCAAAACCCACCTTCTAAATTGAGAACATCTGTTCCCAATGAAGGTCCCTCAACTTACACGCGAGCTTCTAACACCCAGGGAACCTCCTCACTGCGCACAGACTTACGTTGCTCCTGAAGTCAGCTGCTATCTTGGCGTAGTGCTGCAGCCTCTGTCCCAGTTCTTCAAACATTTTTGGCCGCTCTTCAGCTTCTTGAAACCGGATTTTAATTGGAGTGCCAATTTTCTAAAACCAAATGTAATGAATCAGTGTTTGTCATCACTGTATATTCAGAGTCTACAGTCTCAAGCACAAGTTCTGCCTTCTAGGGGGCGAGCAGGGCCTACCATTAATTCTTCCAACTTGTCCACATACGCTTGCTTAGCCTGGTCCTCTCCTTCTTCATAGAGCCAGTTCTCAGTCTCTGTGAGCAGTCTCAAAAAATTCTGATGATCCTATATATGAAACGTGAGATCAACATTTAGTGGCAATCATACTTAAAAAGTTTTCACAACAAAACAGTCATCTTCAGAAGTGTTAATCATGAAGATAGCTAATCTTATCTCTACGAAGGCACTTAGCTGGCTGTCTTCATTGAACAGTATCAGGGAGCAATAAACACTCTGCCATTAGCTCCATACAGTTATTTTACACGAGGGGTTGACAACTGTCCTTTGGCTATCCTTTTACACAGGGATGTTTGAGAATTTTTGGTAAACTGCTCTGATTGACTTTTAATAATTTTTCTTAGAAGTCCAACTTTGGACAATTTATACACTAAAATGTGATTATGGAAGAGCAATCATCTTCCTACTCTCCAAAAAAAATTAGGTCTCGATTAGTCACTTTCTGTTCACTTCCACAACTATCAAATACTGCGAGGGAAACTGGACAAGTTGACAATTCAATCACTGAACACGTAAGTCA
Organism: Camelus ferus; assembly: GCF_009834535.1. Taxonomy (NCBI): domain Eukaryota; kingdom Metazoa; phylum Chordata; class Mammalia; order Artiodactyla; family Camelidae; genus Camelus; species Camelus ferus. The sequence continues at coordinate 18,208,547 of NC_045709.1, read as the reverse complement.
CCCCCAACCAACTTACATAAAGCATGCATTTCTACTCTGGCTTTAGGAGGTCTAGCTGGTTTGGGCCATCTCTGCCTCAGAATCCCAACCATAAGAAATCCAGGAAATGTTAGGGCGGAGCCAAGAATGAAGCGTCTTACAAGGCAGCCCAAGGATCTTGGGATGAAAATAGACTCCAGACTTCATCCTGAAACCACCCTAGATTTCTATCTAGCGAATTTTTCTCCAAAGCCCACTTGTCACAGTTGTGCTTCTTGGATTTACTTAGAGCCATATGGCTTCTGGGAGCTCAGAAAAGTCTAAGAGGAATACTGGTGCCTGATAAACTTTGGCATCACTGGATCAACAAGTCTTATGGGATAAAACAATGACAGAGAGCAACCAAAGGACCAGAGTCATCAAAAAAATCTGAGGTCTTTGAAAGCAAGGATTTTCTCTCATTTATCTTTCTAGCCCCCAGTAACTGTGATGTCACAGACTACGAACAAATGTGTTGACAGGTTCTTTCTTTGATGGTAAAAACTAAAGCTATGGGGATAAACTAGAATAAAACTACACATCAGTAATGAGCCTCTCTCCATGACTTTGTTTATATCATCTCTACTTCAAATTGTTTTGTTTTCAAAAAGCTCAAGTTAGTTTAGACGTCAAATTTGATATTAAACACTTCATAATGAGATTACCTGAATAAAAACAGAGCTCTAAACATACCTGCTCACATATAAACTTTTCGTATGGTCCACACAGCTTGTCCCTGAACTCATACACATATTCCTCCACTGCGTTTTTAGCATCATTTCTTTCCTTTTCCAGTTTATCCTGCATTATCATCTTACCCTGTCAGGAAGCAGAAAAGGTTAACTCCAGTCTTCTCTTAACTATAACTAAATTTTAACTAGATTCTGGTGTTAATAAAAATCAATAATTATACCCCAAAAAAGTCTTAATAGTTCTAATATATACCTCATAAAATTCTCCAATAATTCCTACAAAGTTCTTCATTTTCTAAATACACAGAATGAAGTTTCTTTTTTAAACATTAATGAAGTTACACAGCTTTCACATTTCTGATTTAATACTAAGGGAAAAAAACCAATCTACTTTCATACGGTTTTGTTTTGTTTTCTTCTCTGTAGTTACACGGTCGTCTCCTAATGGGATCAGTACTGACCCACGTATAATGGCCGTAACACTTTGCTACCACATTTTTAAACCAAAGCTAAACAAATGTCCTTCGAGTCCACTTATTTATCAAATATAATACAAACGGAGTATAATTTATTATTAAATTTCTAAACACAATGTTCCCATCTCAGTAAAGGAAAACGGAATCTCAATTATTTCAAATATTCTAGACTACAAAGCAGCACGATGTACGTATTTTAACCGCAACGTTTAGTGTGGCCTGAGATATCCACTGCGTTGTGTTCCTCCAAGCTAGAAGACAGCAGCATCTAATTTCTTCACATTAGAACTTGGGCAATCAAGTTTACACCAAGCAGAGAGATCTATGGTACAGCTCTCTTTAATAAGAATACAAAAACATAAACAAAACTTGTTTTAAAAAAATTAAACTGAAAATACAATTTTACAATTTTTCTAATTTTACTATTAGTTTTGGCTTTATCCTATCTCTAAAAATTGTATAAAACTTGAGGCACGGGACAGAATTATAGCCACTCATCTATTATGTGGGTAACAGGGACAACTAAACATATTCCAAAATAAAAATATTTAATTGAATTACTTACCTCTGTTTCTATATACATGTTAAGAAGGTCTTTCCCTAACTGCCAGACTAAGTTGGCTTCAATAGGTAGCTCAACATTCACCACCTTTATTTTGGGTTTTTTAGCTTCTGGAGGCTGGTCAACTTTTTTCTCATTAGCCTTGGGAAAGAGGTTAAAAAAAAAGAAAAAGGGAGAAATTCTTAAATAATCCTTGAAAAACAAAAATCTCCCTATCATACTTACTGATGACTTAAGCAAAAATAAAATTCCTAAAATCACAAATTTGGAAGAATGTATAAGATCATCTAACTTCCACCTGCCCATTTTAAATCAGGGCTGCAGTGACACTTAGACATGCCACACTTCCCTTCAGGAATTCACCAGGATATTCTTCTTTTCATATTAAATGTAATCTCTCCTGCTAAAAGCTCTTCTTCACAGCTCTTTACTTTCTAATCCCTTTAGGCAATGTTTGTGACTCCAAAAAAGAAAAAAATTTCATCAAATTACCACACCTTTAAATTATAGCCTACAATCTAAAAGTAACCCCAGATAGAATTTAACCAACTGCTAAACATGTTAGGATCAACACTATTCCTATAATATCTGAGTCTCTATATATCCCAGTATTAAACCTGCTTTAATTACAATTTGCTCTACTCTGATGAGTGCCTTTTAGACCTTCCTGAATGTGGACATTAGACACATACACATATATATGTATGTGTGTATCTATAGCTATTATCTCTCTCTATATCTTTATTCCTACTACCTGCCTTTGAGCCGTATCACTTCTTATAAGCAACTCTAAGGCATAAAGAGATAAAGCAGCAAATGCTGCTTAAGTTTTTCAAAATATGTAAATACAGGGCTAAAGAAGTAAGTATCTCCTATGGCCTTTGATTTTTCCAAGCCTTTTACAGTATTTTCATTTCTGCAAGTTCCTATAAGCACAAATGACAAAGAACACAATTTAGGAAACTCAGTCGTAGAACAGATCAGAAGACAACCAAGGGGCACTCAGCATGTACCCTGCCTGGCTGAGACAGTGAAACAGGAACAGATGGCCCACGAGGCACAGCAAGCGCTGGCACTGGGGATGGGTGGAGGGGGGGAGCTGTAAAGAATGTTAGAATTCCAAGCGCTCTGTAAGATGAAATGGGACTCGGAAGAGGCTCAGTGGCTTGCCTAAAATCACAAAGACAGAAACTGAACTAGAAAGCACGTTGCCCAGGCTTCTGTTTCAGTGATCCTTAGGAATCACGTCTCTGAAGTGCTGTGAGCTGTATCACTAGTAATAATCTGGTCAGTCAGCCTGCAGTCCCCATGTCTTCTTCCTTCTAGTGCATAAGAGAAACCTCCAATATATTATGCATGCTCTGGGGGCACGAAACAAGAAAGAAAATGAATCAGATGACACCTACACCCAGCAAAACACAGAACACAACAGGTATCTGGGGAACAAGTGGATGACAGCTACACATATGGAGGTTAAGTCAGGATACGACCATCCAGCAACATTAAGCCAACTACTGAGAAAACCAGTGTATCACAAAATACACTCCACATGGCACAGACCAGGACCCTCCAAGGGCGTCTGTGATGATATTCCAAGGAGTTCAGCACCAGTGGTCCCACCTGCAGCTAAGAACACGAGATGCTACCCGATGTCACGCTGTAGACAGGTGCTGAGCCCACCGGCATGAATCAGCTCACAGTCAACACTCAGTGAAGAGAAGTGACGCTGAAATTAAGGAGCTGCTATTGCAAAGAAAGCAATGCTGCTATACCATCAACACATCACCTTTAACGGGAGGAAAAGGCTTTCAGAAACCAGAATCAGGACCTGCAGCTCATGGTAGAAGCCCCACAGGATCAACCGGGGCGTGGGGAGATTAAAAACAAAAACCTTTCACCAAGTGCAAAGGGTATTTTGATCCCAATGGACAACTCTCTGTAATTGTCTGAGGGTAAACAATTCTATCTTCAGAACATGACAGAACACCAAACTACTGATGAAAGTTAATCATTTATATGCAGCCTGCACAAAGAATGAAGTTCTGCAAAGCACAGATCTGGAATAACAATGGAAACTTCCCAATCAATATCCATGTGACCATGAATTGTTTAGGTTTGACTAGAAGTTATCATTTTTCAAGGCACATGACACAACTATTTAATTTAGCTTCTGATACATACTATGGAATAAGAAAAAAAGAATAATTACTTTGAAATGCAATCTGGTTATTACCAGATCATCATAATTAATTTATTTAAATTTGACAGGTGATTTGAGAGAAGAAAAAAGTTTACTAGACTCCTATAGCCCATGTATTTATCAGACGAATTCAGGTGAAAACTAATCACACAGCACTGCGCTGTGCCTACTTCGATGCTCACATTTGCAGACACCCCCAGCACTAGAGAAAACACAAAAGCTATGCATTCGCCGCTAGCTGCTTGGAGTGCAGTTAATCAAGAGAAGCTTTCAGGTCGAAAGAGCAGGATATTCAATTCTCTCAGATGAGCTGGAATACCTCTAACTGGTTTTAGTTGAAAAACACAGAAATTCAACAGGAAAAAAAAATTCTACACAGGATAAGACAACCTGGTGCTTGCTCTTGAAACTGCAGATTGAACGGTACCATTAATGATCACATGTTGCAACATTGTCTAATGGAATGAACTGGAAGAGTAACTCACTTTGTCAGCATCTGGGTTTTTGTTTTCTTCTGAGGTAAGTTCAGGTGAAGGGGGAGACTGTGAGGTTTGATGGCCATCAGTTTGTACCTGGGGCTGTGTTCCAGCTTCAGTGTTGTCTTGCTGGATATTTTTCTGAAATGAAAGCCCAGGCACAAAGGATGTAGACAGCAGGTGTACTTGTATAAGTTTAAAAGGTTACAGGGCACCACAGACAGTACACTCAATTTTTGAAATCTTAATAGGCGAGGGGAAAAGATACTGGATAAAAGCAAAATGAACACAAAATATTTGAAAACATCTTAGATATTTTACACCTGTAAGAAATTCTTTGAATGGTAGCAGTTAACACAGTTAAACACCATCAGCAGTAGGCATTCTGACTGATGTGATGACGACCAAGAACCCCCCTCTAAGACACCTTCATCTAGCCCAGTACAAGGATTAACTCTCAAAAGCACAGGAAATACCTTTACTCCAGGCCTCTATCCCAGAAACAAGCTCCCAAAACCTAATTTCACCAGCGGCCATCATGCATCTCGACAAATCTCAATTTCAAGAAACTTAACAGTTACATAAAATAACCAACGACCAGTCATCTGGGGGTTCATCATTTCAGTTTATAGAGAACCAAGACCCTCTCCGTTCCCACTCTTTGTGACCCAGCTATTTACACTCAAAAGGCCCCAGTATAAAGAACACCTGCCACATGTCAGGAGACACTGCAACCCCCAGGCTATCAGTGCTCTCTGTATCTTTCCCCATTTTTGGGCGAAGCTGGAAACATTGGAATTTAACTACTTTCTGCCCACCCTGAAGTCTCTCATACTTTTCTCTCCAGGCTTCAAGTTCCTAAGGCAGACACTGAAGTAGTCAGTAGCAACACACTCCTGATGTACATACACCCAAAAGGTACCAAGAGATTAGAAAAATGGTGTCTGTAGCCAAATGAGAAAGTTTATAACGCTGGTCATTTAACTCATTACACTGAAGTTTTTCCAGATGAGAACAAAACTAAAGCTCAGGCGCTAATGCACCTTAAATATCCCAGGAATGATAACAGTGACAACAGAGTTCTCTGACACGGAGCACTGCGCTCTCTCACATCTGATCTGAAACACAACACTGCCTGCTGCCTCACCGTAACCCAGATGTGATCTATAACAACTAATCTACTTTAAAGTTTCTTAAAAGTCTTCTGCTGACCATAGAAAACTAGCACTCATGCTAACAGAGGTCTGGACAGCCATGAACAAGCAAGACCTCCTAGATTCTAGGCAGACACCTCCCTTGCCCTCCTACAACCCAGCGAACCACAGAAATCATAGCAAGTTCTGAAATACCAAAGCCAATTTTGCCAGTTTTTTTTTTAAATGCTTTAATATTTTGTATGTATTTCACCAAACAGTTTTTGTTTTAGTCTTTTCTCTTAATCATCAGTCAGCATTTGATTTCTCAATATGTGGCCTATGTCTTTAAAAAAAAACAATTCAGAGAAACTTTACCCACTCATTAAATTGTCATATGCCAATTCAAATAAAGCTACACAGAATTTAGTCACAATTCACCAAACTCCAGGCTGTATGTTACCATCAACTTAGCGACTACTATTGTCATCATTACCCAAAATTTTAATTGAAATTAAGAAAAACAGATTTTAACCCGTCCCCTCCTGTTTATTAAGGCTTAGAATTAAGTAAACCATATATTCTAACTCAAAGGCTTATCCACAAACTTACCTCAGCGTCTGGGTTTTCCTGTGGCCTCTGATTCTGACACTCCATATCTGCTTCAACAGAAGATGCTTCGTTTTCCTCGGTTGGAACTTTCTCCACCATGGATGCCGTAGAGATGGTGAAAATGCCGTGGGTGTTGACTCGCACTTTGACTTTCACTCTAGATTTTTCTCCATCTTTCTGTGCAGAAACATTCTGAACTATGAAGCGGCCTAGAAGAAAAAGAAATGGACAATTTTAGTATTGAATCTAAATCTCTATCAAGAAGACTAAAAGTTAACATTGCTATTTCAAACTCTCCCCATTTTCTCTGCCACCTGAAATTAGATTTAAGCCCTTTAATGTACACTATAACCATAACCTTTTAAAACAGGCTTACAGGTACACAGTATACTTACAGTAGTTGAGATTAGTCTTAATATGCCATAAAACCTTCAAAGGCAAGGGCACTTTTGTTACTTTCTACTTAATACATCTGACATAAACCCTGTAAGACTGAGGACAAGCCGTCCCTGCCTCTTCCTTCCCCGTTTCTCTAGGTGAGCACAACCCAGACACGCAAGCCTTAAGTATAAGGCAGATGATACCAAGCACTTGCTGAATTTTGATTCAGAGAATACTGTTTTGTTGATTGAATAAACATTTTCCTACGTTTCAAATAGGCAAGGTGAGCTAAAACCTGTATCAAAGCCTGAAATTATTATGCATTCTAGAGAAGTTCCAGAACATTACCGAGTAGGAGTTAGGAGTGGTAACTCTGACCCAGACTACCTGGGCCTGAAACTCGGCTGTGTGATCTGCTGCAAGTTACTTCAGCTAGCTTCTGTGGTCTGAGTTGGTAAGTGTTTATTTACAGTGAGCACTTAAAACTCTGGAACCAAGCACTGAATGTCAGTTATCACCTCCACCAACAGTACTGTTACTACAGAAACCACTAAAGAAAATTGAGTATTTTGAACCTATTATACACAAAGCACTATGTGAGATTTAATAGCCTTGTATTTAAAGTGCTGTCTACACAAACACACATAGTTATATTTACTAGGTCAGTGAAAGATGTTGGAATAGACCTTCATTAAGTATCAAATCACCAGGTTCAGGAAATAATTGCCATAGATCCATTTAAAGAAACAAACTGACACAACATGGAAGAGAGAGAGAAAGGGAGGGAGAAAGGAAGAGCATTTACTGAAGGGCATCCAGGAAGACTCACAGAAGAGACAGAAACATGTAAGGTGGTTTTTACATGTACGTGCAAGCTTTTCAATTTTAGTGATGATATTAAAGACTTGATGCCACACTGAAGAGCTTAGATACTATCCTCTGCACAACGGGGAATAGAATCCAGCCTGTTAAAATTTAAGCCTATATTCAGTGATTCCTTAAACTAACTGTCTATCAATAAATTCTTAAAAACTGTTTTTAAAAATAAAACAACTCTTGTGTCAGAACATTTTTAGTTTTAAATAGTACGAAAGAAAACACAACTGGCCAGGTTAGACTCCTTCAAACAATTTCATTATGAAAAGGTATGGGGCAAAGACGAGTCCTGACAAGATCTAGCATTATTGGCAAATTTTACCCCCAGCCTGGGAAAGAGGCAAGGCTATTCAAGAAGATGCCTGTAGCTCTCTCTCAGATTTCCAGTCATTATGGGTCAAACTAGGTGGACAGTGTCCAGCTTCTTAAAGAAAAATGTACCAAAAAAGATACATTTTTTAAAAAGATTATAATACAAGGGTGTATTTGAGAAGTAGTTTTAATGGTCGATGAACCAGATTTTAAATTGGAAGTAACATTCTGCAGATAACATTTCATCCAGAGGAAAGGTTAGTATTAAAAGTAGGTGGTAATCCTATAAGTATAGACTTATTAGAAAAAGAAAAACACTCAACTCTCCTAAATATACACACTTGGAAGTAACAGCAGCACTGGAAGTCATTTCCCCCTACAGGCCAGTTTATTCACCAATAAAACAAAGAGCTTTCCCCATCACCATTATCCCAAACTGAAAATGTCTTCACATGGCATTACGGTCCACTCAACACTGCTAAGAGTAAGAAAAGTGTTTAAGCCTGGACACTAAGTAAATGACATCTTTAAAAGATAAATACAATTAACTGCTTACCTATTTTTGCTTCTGGATATGGAACTCCTTGAGGATCAGAATAGAAAGCTTCTAGCTCAAAAGGCCCACTTCTCAGGAAGGTGAGAACTTTGGAGAAAGGAGCAGCGTGGTTCCTGCTAAAGACCTCGTGGACGCTAGGCGAAGGGAAAGGCATCGTCAGAAGCTCAGAGTCCACACTCACGGTGCAGCACAGGCAGAACAGAGTCTAGGAACTGTGTCCGCCTTGTCCCACCACTTACAACCCCAAATGGGAGAAATACTTGGTATGTTTGGTTGTTCAGAGGTCCCAATCACTCTACCATAAAAGCCATTTGTTAATTTTTCTTTATATTACACAATATCTGAAAGATATTTCCTCCTACATACCCCTCAGCATCTTCTGAATCGTGGTTCCAGACCAGAGATATTGGAAAAGGAACTGCATCGGTGACGGAAAATTCTCTAACTTTAAATGCCGGAGAAAGGATTGCACACTTTAAAAAAAAAAAAAAAGATCATCATGAGCACATGAAAAATTTCACTCACCTTTTTAATACAAAACTCAACTCAACTAGGATGGGTAGGTTTAAATTCAAATACAAAATTGCTTACGTGTCTTAAGTATATGTGAATTAAGCATAAGTGATTTAGCCCCTAAATACTATGACAATCACCAGCTATAAGTACAAATAACACAAGGAATCTTAGGATAGTAATTGTTAATTAGTAGCAAGGTTCAGAGAGGCTTAGGAAAAAACACTAGTCTTTTCATAAATGCCCTGCTGACAGCCATTTCACAGGCTGCATCACTTGTGAACATGTATATACATCGCAGCAGCTCTGTCCACATCGCCTTTTAACCATCTAAGAAACTGAAAAAGGGTAAAACGCAAAGTGTTCCTAATTTCAAGTAATTTTACGAATGAAGGAAGCAATGGCAAATTCAAATTTGAGGTAGACAACACCCAACAGACCAACAGGTGGATTTAGATTTGTCACATGAAAATGACTAAATAGATGACTAAATAAAAAGTCAATTAAGGGGGAGGGTATAGCTCACATGGTAGAGCGCACGCTTAGGATGCATGAGACCCTAGGTTCAATCCCCAGTACCTCCTCCAAAAATAAATAAACCTAATTACCTCCCCCACCCCCACAAAATAATTTAATAGTACAATAGTAAATAAAGTATTTTTTAAATAAATAAGTAAATTAAAGTCAATTATTTCTTGAATAGCACAGGATTCTTCAAAAGAGAAGCCAAAATAAGCTCTACTTCTTAAAAAAAACTAAAACTTCCAAAGTTTGGGGGAATTAATGCAGGAGACATACTCCATTATCAAGGAAAAAGCAAAAACAAAAACCCATAAAACATGATGCATCTTGATGATGCAATGGATTATCAGCAGTGGTCAGCATATATTCTTTTAAAAAATGTTAGAGTACTCAGTCTAAATACTTTTGTCTAAAGAATCTCTTGCTTTATATTAAAAAAATACCGCTAACTAGATCAAGTTAACTTCTAGATTGGATGCTCTTGCTTTCACAACCTTTATGCCTCTGGGCTGCCTATTTGTTAAGCAAGTTAAAACCACCTGTTAGCTAATCCTCTTACCCCTGCCAACTTCCCCCAAATTATTCCTTTTTACACCAGGCTGCCATTCTAATTCCCTTCTGTGTGCTTTGTAACATCTGTCACCACCACAGAGCTAACCAGTGCTTTACAGCTGTGTTTTTTATGATCCCCCCAGAATCATCCCAGTTTGAGAAACACTAGTTCTATAGTTCTTTTCATCTTAAATTTCCTAACTCTTCCAGATTTGAAGATCCTTGTGCCCCTACAGCCTTACAGATTTATTAAGAAGTAATTCTCTTGTGGAATCTAACTGGGCACTGGGCCCTGCTCACCTGATGACCCCACCACAAAGGAGAAATGGGTGAGGAATGGGCACCAAGAGAAAGACGGGCAGAGAAGGCAGTACGTACCTGTAGCGCGCATCCTCTGGCCACTGCTTCATCTGCATTGAGTGTCGTGCTAATATCTTTTCCAAAGAATTTGGCAATTTTTTCTTTCACAGCTGGAATTCGTGTAGTGCCTCCAACTATCTCAACAGCACTCACATCTTCTACTTTGAGCTGAGTTTGTTCCATCAATGAATAAAGTGGAACTTCTATCTTTTGCAATAGGTCAGCACAGAGTTCTTCAAATTGTGCCCTTGGCAATTAAAAGGAAAACTTTATAAATATTTAGGAAAATTATCTTAAAGCCAATATCCTGTCCTATTTTTTTAAACAATAAGTCTTATCAACCCAATGAATCTTTTTCCTCAGATACCCTGAATTCCACATGAGCCAAGTTCAACTGTATCATAATTTGTAACTTTTTTTCCCCAAAAAATACACAAAACAGATGTAGAAAGGTGACAGGGGAGAAAATCAATCTGAATGGTATTACTGGAATAAATCATTTTTATGTTAAGATTGCCATTTCATTCCTTAATGTTTCATGTGATCCGATTTTGATTACTTTGAATACTTCCATTGACTTCAATGTATTTCTGTGAAATGTTTTGTGAAACCATTACTCAATCACTGGCCCAGAAATACTGAAAAGTGAATACCACCAAAAAGACTTAGTCAGTCATGAGGGCACTTAGCAACGCTCTCTCTTAGAACCCCCTTTGCAGATGTAACCCTAGTTCTAACGGTTCTGACTTCCAACAGGTCCTATACAATCTTGAGACGTGGGCCGAGATTCACACCACCACAGCTAGAACTGACGCCCAGGCTATAGTTTCAGCAAGAAGTTCCTTCTATTTAATCTGGCAGAATTCAAGACACACCTGTTCATCTTCCCCGAAACATCTTTGTCATTCATAAAGCACTCGATATTCAGTGGTAGATCCGTGCTGTTAGAGCTCATTAGCTTTTTCAATTTTTCACACTCCTGACACAGACGAAGGAGTGCTCGAATTTTGGATTTTGCATCCAACTTGTACTTAGTTTTAAATTCTGCACAAAAATGTTCCACTAACTTTGCATCAAAGTTTTTTCCTCCTAAGAAAGGATCAAAAGCTGTTCCCAGTACCTAATTTAGTTAAAACAACAAATAATCTGGTTATTTTCAATAATATTGGTAACTAGAATCTTAAATATTACTACTCAAACAAGTAAATAGTAATAGGCTCAAGATTTCTATTTAAACTACAACATGAAATCCAAGTCAGTTAGGAGACAGGTAACTACCTAATCTAAATGCAGCTAAAAACCAAAAATATCTTAGAGACTTAACAATTACACGGGATAATCTTTTAAAGCTTTTCTTCCCTAAGCAAGAACACTTGAAGAGTACGGTAAAGCAAACACGTCATCTTTAGGGAGATCAACCTTAGCAATGACTCTCTGTTGGTATCTTTAGCCAAAACTCTTCATTACCTAGAAGAGCACAGTCAAAAAACTCAGCAGCTTACATTAATGACAATTTTAGCACATTTAATATTTGGGTCACTTAGTTCCAATTTATGACTTTACCTTCAATTTTCCCTTGTTAAAGGCACAGGCAGACACTTGAAAAGCTGAGTGTCCCATATCAACAAAAACCACTATTCGAGGTTTCTCATCCAGGCCTGGGAGATCCTGCTTATAAATTCCATAATTCAAAGCAACTAAAAAAAAATTAGTATGTTTCAATTCTTTGGTTTGCATTTTCTTAGGAATTTCATTGTTACTGATATAACTACACATGCAGGAAACCTGACTATACTTCGATCAATTAAAGATGAACATATTCCTTTCATATCTGACTTCACACTAATTTTCTTGGCATCAATTACCTTATCCCTTTGTGATTTTAGAACAATGTTCTATCACTTTTAAATAAATGGGGAGACATAACAGAAAAGACAAACATGATTGCAAAACAATGGAATGTAATCCACATGTAACCACAAACAGAATCAGACTCATTACACAAATACTTACATTTCAACCACAACCTGCTAGAGACTGCTTATCCAAAAAAATTAAGAATTTAATATACAACTAGAGCAACTGTAGTTCCTACCAATTTGATTCAAGGTAAGTAATTGATCTACCTTACACAGTCTGTGTTAGCTTTTTTTGAAACCACCGTATTCCTAATTATGTATACTTAAGACGTCGTCAGTACCGAGTTCTTAACACATCTATTAAGTATATACTAAACACAGCCTGTTCTTGCTGTGCCTGAATACATGAGGCTATACCTGACTTTGAGTCCGTCTATAATCACAATGAACTGACAGAAGCTCCAGGAGCAGGTGAGTGAGTGCTCTGCTCCACACCACACCCACTCCTAACACAGGCCCAACAAATGGTACAGCTTAAATCAGTATCTGATAGAAGATGAATGATCAACTCCTAACTACATATAACTGGAAAGTATAGAAGAAAAAAATATTTTAAACTAAATCAGTGGTCAAGGTAGTTGTAAAAGTAACAATCGTAAGGTTTTGGGAAAACTTACTTAACTATAAAAACATGTAAGGAAATTAAAAAAAAAAAACTAAATCCAACACACTAATTCAAAGGATTAGATATATATATACACACACAAGAAATTTCCTAATGAAAGCAAATTCATAAATTTGACAAAGTGCCATATTCTCATTAAAACAAGCATCTGAAAGGCTTTCAAATCTAACACATGCTTTTTTAATAAGCTGTGTTTCTACACCTACATGAAAGTGTTTGATAACAGACCCAGTGTGTCTTAACTTTAGTTTGGACAGCACATTAACTTCTACACAAAAGCAGGTTTTCTTCTTACCAGCTGTCATGTCGTTCATAAGTCTTAAGCAGTTTAGGCCAACAATTTGTGCAGCATCTAAGACAGAGCGCCTCTCCGCATCTGTGAAGAAAGAGGGGACCTACAAACAAAAAGGGAAAGGATTTAACTCACCTAGATCACAAAAATGCATACCAACTCCTCACAGCCACTTGTAATAAATTCACAAGAGCCCAGCTAAACAGTCCCCAGCCAAGATATGAAACAAACAGAACTTCAGACTAAGTTTCTGGCAAGTTCTTAACGTTCAGAAACAGTAACTACTTTTGAAAAGATTGCCCTAGAATTATCACATCAAACTCACTATAACAAAATTTTAACCTGAAATAAAAAGTAATCAGGAGTATTCATTAGACACATTAACAGTTACTTAAATCTAACAGAAAGTTTTAACTTTAAGTGGATGAAATACCATTTCCAAACTAGTCTTAAATTTCTGACATTTGGAAACTGTTATGCTAAGTCAACATTAAATGTTACATGTAACTAAACTATAAAGGCGACAGGCACTTAAAGGTAATACAGGGCTAATTCTAGCCACTGCCCTTTAGCTTGGCTAGTCATTGTGCATTAATAGGTGGAGTACCTTCTAATTCAGTAGACCTGGAATACACTCATATAATCACACAACTGGAAAGCGCCTAAGGGAAAACCTGGTACACTGGCTTTCATGTTTTTTCCCATAGTAACTACGAATGCTTCAGAAAGAGACAGGGGCAAGAGCAAAGGTGGGGTCTCTGCTCACCTTTCAAATCAGAACACTACTTTCTTGAGTTTTCCATATTAGGTTATTTAAAGGGAAAAGAAAAAAGGAAGAAGGAAGGACCACTGATATAACTTAATTCTTTAATTTTACCAAAACCTAACAGCATTTCTCCAAGCAAGACCCAGACAGCCCCTTGGTAGAACACCTTCTGTCTTGCAAGAGAGAAATTTTAGCCTTTCTGCTTCTATCCTTTCATATCCCAGGATGCACTGCCATAAAGGCTTCTGACATGTCTGGGCAGCCCACCCTGCCCCGGATGTGATGCAAACCAGGCCGAAGGTAAATTCATTACAGACAGTCCCGGTGCAGAGCATAATCCCAGCAGATTAAGAAATGACTGGAGGCATCTGAGAGCGCAGGACTGACAACAGCTTTTTGGTGTCCAAATAAGAGGCAGCTTTTGTACACTGCAAGTCCTCCTTGACAACCTAATTATCAACTGTCCATTGACGCAGTGAGCTTGCCAGTGCTAAATGTAACAGTCGGTTATATTTCAAAGTAAATGTTCACCAAAAACTAATTCACTGGTTCTCATGTGAGGGTGGAATTCTGAACAGCTCCCATCTAAGTATACAAACTGTCTAACAACACATCAAGTAACTTTAGAATATCCTCCAATTCAACCAGTCAGTCTGTATTTTCAAAAAGCCTGACAGAAGATTTTGATTTGCACCACCACTCAAGAACCTCTGCAACTTCTGGCTAAAAATACCACTCAAACATACTCTTAAATGCTGCTGAACACTATGTTAATACAGTCCAGGGGAATTCTGATCTCTACAGAACAGCTTTCACACATTCAATATTAAAAAATAACATAAAGAAAGCAAATTAAAATGAAACACATTTCCTTGCTGAATTCTACTTACTGAAATAACACAATCTGTTACTGGCTTCTTGAGGTTGTTTTCAGCAGTTTCCTTTAACTTAGTCAACAGCATGGCTGTTATCTGCTCCACACTAAATAGATGCTCTTCATCCATGTACATTACCTATATTGAGGAAAGAAAAATGTTTTAAATACTATGATTCTTAAAGCTACATACTAATATTAACTTCCAAACATTATTACATATTCTCTTCCAGAAAATCTTTATTGTTACAGCTGTTCAGAAAAGGAGGAGGAAAGGAATGGTAAAAGGAAGAGAAAACAGGGAAAGGAAAGCTAAGAACAAAGAAAGATTTTTTCCCCTAGAGATGAAGAGGAGGAAAAAAAAAGCTGGGGCAGGTTTTCCCCATATCCAAAGTACTAGTCAAAACATTATAGAAGGTAGTAAATTTCCACTCTAACTGAAGAGATGAATCACTGGGATAAATATTATTTTGTGCAGATCACAAGACAGGAATGCAACAGGAATAAACACCATGAGGCAACTCTAAATTTTACAATTGCCAACAAGTCACAAAAAAGTTGTAGCAGTATATACCATATGAATAATTTTCAATGATGATTTAAACATAAACTTACAGTTTAAGAGAAGCTAGATAAATAAGTAAGTTTTTAAGAACACCTTGCCCAATTAACAAAACTGAGTTAAATATTTATTAAGAATTAAGTACATTTCTCTGTAGATGAATTAGACCATTTCCTAGAAAGGAACCTAAGGTCAATTATATTACCTTTATTCCAACTCCTCCATTTTTCATTGGAACCAGATCGTAACTTAAGTTTTCCTTCTCCTTTTGAATGAAGGGGTCACTGAATGCTCGACCATGAAACCTCTTGAAATTAGATACTGTATTGTTTGCATGAGTGATTTGCTGCAAATGAAATTTGAGATTTAATTTTTTTTTCCTAATTTCCACACCTATTAGCAATTAAGAAGAAAGTCAAATGTACAACTCAAACCATAGGGATGTAAGTCACTTTTCCTAGAGTCCTAAATTTCTCCATCAGTGAATAGATTTTATTCTTCTTCCCCAACAGAAATGCCAGAAGGGAGGCCGTGAGAGGGACACACACAGACTTCAAAATCTCCAAGATAAACTCGAAGACAGTGACACTATCACTACAGGTCTAAGTAACTCCCAAGACCTATACGTATTCCTTCCCCCTACTAAACCTGCAAGTTTTACACCTAATGAATAAGTGAAAAAGGAGATCTAGCAGCAACATAGTCATATTACATTTTTTTAAAAACAGTTAATTGTCATAGTCTATTAAGTTGCTAAGTGGTTAGTATAAATATTTGGGGCCACAAAATACATGGATTGCTACTTGACCTATTAATAGCATAGAATACTAATTATCGATATCAAAAAGCAGAAAAAGCAAGGGTAATTCACAAAACCCCTGTATGAGGTGGTGCTTTCGCTGCACGTACAGGTTTTTGATGATCAGGCTCTGGACTTACAAGTCCCATTTCACAGCATATTTCACGCAAAGATGTCAGCACTGGGAACTTTATTTAAAATACAAAAATAATTAAAAGATAAAAAACTAAGACTTCTAAAGTTACTAGCTTGAAAATGCCAAAACAGTTTACTATTTGCTGTTTTCTCTGATCTACACTTTTTAAAGGGAAAAATATAGCTTGACAACACTAGTTTTCAAATAATATGGAGTAGTATTCCAGGATTTAGAGTTGTTTCTTTTTTAGCATATTTTCCATACTTAAAAGAATTTTTTCAATCTTTCTTTTTTAATTGAATAAATCCAACATGTAACATTGTATAAGTTTAAGGTGTACAGTGTATGTTACTTTTACATGTTGCAATAGGATTGCTTTCAGTCCCTTCCTTAAAAGAGTCTCAAAAGGAATTTTCATATTTCATATTTACTTTTCTCCTCAGCTCCTACATTTCAACAGTTATAACGTGAGCCCCAAATGGGAGCCACATAGGTAAATTTTCAAGTCCTGTTAATAAGGAAACCTAATTCCGAAAAAGGGTGAAATTAATTTCAATAACCTATTCAGCTTAGTATATCTAAAATATCATCATCTCCACATGCTCTCAGTGTAAAAAATTTATGAGGTGGTTTACTCTTTATTTAAGTCTTCGAAATCATGTATTCTGTACCTTACTTTTCGATTCAGATCAGGTACACTTCAAGTGCTGCAGAGCCATGGGGAGCCAATGGCCACCACGTAGACGGCAGAGCCTGGACAGAAGCTCTCCTCCTACCACCTTAATTAGTAAGTAACCTGGAAACACTTTTAAACGCAGAACTTCTTAGATGTTCCTTCTATAAAAGGAATCCTTAACTCTTAAATGAATATCATGAGAAACTTCACATGAAAGAACAAGTGTCTCATTTATAATTTTTAAAAATTAGATAAATTAGAAGGTAGCAAAGTATCTAAGAGCTCAAAGGAATACTTGCATTACAGTTCTAAAACAAAAAAATAAATAGGCTTAGGTATTTCACGTTCTTATGTCTGAGATTTTACATTTAAAACCTCTCCCCTAAAAAGTGATCAAAATTCTCTTAAACCTACCTGATTTTTGGCTGCAACTCCAATTGTTCTGTTTTTTGATCCAAATGATATGACTGATCTGGAAGAAATTTTAAAAGCATGTTTCAAAAATGTTAAAAAGCATAAATGTGAACATTTTTAAATGACATGAGAAAGATTCTAATATAAATGTCCTACCCATTCATGGGGACTGGGGCACAAGGACAGCACAATTTTGAAGTCTAAAGCTTCAGTGACTCTAAGAGGGGCCCCCTTAACTGCTACTGTGAGAATCCAATCTAGGTGTCAGTTGTACCCCACCACCCATCCCATCCCCATCCCAGATCCAGTCTGCTCGTGGATCAGAGAACATTTTCCAATACCAGCATAATTCTCTAGGCTCCAATTGTTAGGAAGTGGACAGTAACTCTGAAAATGCTTTGAACAGTTAAAGAGTATTATTAACATGGCCTGAGATGCATGATTTAACAAAGTATGGTGTAACCACTTTGCAGTTACCAACTCCATACAAATCTAAATATCACTATCATACTTATTGCTGTCCTGACGTACCATTTGACTCTTTAGGATCAAAAGTTGTTATAGAATTAAATTGATACAAGTAAGCCTAAGTTATGCTTCTGGAATTTAAAAGCACAAAACAGACTCCTGTATGGAAGAAATCTACTTGAGGAAGCCAAGTAGAAGCAAGTACCACAGCAGAAACAAGTACAAATGCTGAGGAAAAGGACTGAATAATCAGTTACATTAAGTCAGCTTTGACGAGCAAAGTGACTTGTAACTGAGTCAGCCTTCTGAGAAATGGAGACAGAATGGTAGCACAGAGCAGAGAAGTCTCGTCAGAAGGAAGGAAGTGAATTAGGTTTTAGAGGGCAGATAAGAGTAATGGTACCATAGGAGCAAAATGGGATATACTGAGGGCATTAAATACCAAGCTGAATCAAATTTAAATCTGCTGTAACAGAAACATCTTTGACCTAGATTATTTGAGCAGATGCTCAATCACATCCTAAAAGCCAGCGAACTGTTGGAGCAAAGGCTAGATCTTTAAAATTCTTTCCAAAAACCTAGTATCACTCCAAGCTCAGAGTAAATATACAGCTGTAGAACAAATTCACTCATTTTCCAAGGGGAGAATGAAATCAATTACACTAAACAGAAATTAACAGTAGCCAATGCAGTTGAACCAAATATCTATCTTCCAAAAAATATTAAAAGAAACTCCAATACTACCCTCAGTTTACCACGTTTTAGAGCCCTATCTGTCATCTTTAGTTTCACACTGGTCACTGTAGCCACGTAATTTCTTCTTACTCTCCTTTGAGCTTTTCTTCCTTTCATTGGATCAAACAGAAAAAAATGTAAACTGCACCCAGGCATGAAAGCCTGAGAAACTGTCTTCTTTCTTACTAGACTCCCATCACAGCCCTTTGCACAGCCAAAGAAAAGACTATATAGATTTACAGAGGTCCATGCATGAGATGCTCAGGGAGTAAGTCTTCCCAATGCAACTAATACTTAGATGTTTGGGATTTGCCATTCACTTTTCATAAATACTCTTCGTGATACAAGCCCCCAGTCATTTCACCTTTGGGCTCAATGTTTCATTCTACGATTTTTACCTTGGGTTTAAGGCATTAAAAATAAATACCTACATCATTTTCCCTGAGAAACAAACATTTGTTTTTGTTAGTGCACATACAGGCATGTTTCCATGTATTATGCTCAGAAATTAAGACCCCCCCCAAAAAAAGTTGCTTTTTAAAATGTTAACCTTTGCCCACCACTTGCTGCTGTAGAATATACCACTTAACTCAGTGACAACATCCACACTCTGGAGAGCTTCTAGCACAAAAGTACGCAATTTTTATTTTCTCTCCTTCTTAATCATGCAAAATTAATAAAGAAATTAGGGCACGACTTGGGATTCTTCTTTAATGGCTCTCATAAAATGAGCAAAAAAGCCGTTTACATCTTCCACAAATGATCCAAGAGAAAGAGCAGGCAGATTTATCAGAGGAGTGTTCTGTGGTCGCTAACAACAATCCGCCCTCTCACTGCTCAAGCAGCAGCATACAGGCTCTGGAAGCTTCCAGTTCATTTCGAGATTCACAATGCGGAAGAAAAAAACTCGGCAGCCCGGGATCTGCGATGCAGAGACATGTTTGGAGGGAGGGGGACGAGTTGGGGGCGGCTAAGCCAGCTCAGAGAAGCCGGGTGGGGAAACGGGGGCGGCCGCGGAAAGAACTGGCTGAAGCTTCTTGCCTAGAAAAGGGATCGAAGTCTCGGCCTTGGCCGCACCCCGGTCCCCAGGAGGAAGCCCATCCAAAGTGACGACCCTAGAAGATTAGACTCTCGGGCTTCTCTTGGCCCCGCGAACCCCGGAGACACCCCCTCTCCGATTTGTGCCCCCAAGACCCCTCGCCTACTCGGCGGCCGGGCGGCCAGCATCCTGACCCCACGGAGGGGCGCACCGCTTCCCACATCGCCCTCACTTCGTCCTGGTGATCCGCAACCAGTCTCAAGCCTGGGGTCCCCACGCTCCCCGCCCCCGAACCTCCCCCCAGCGCCCCGCAGGCTCTCACTTACGGGGTACACCGGTCACTGAACTCGTTGGCGATGGTCTCGATGCCCCCGGCCCGGGCCACCGCGATGTAGCAGCTCTGCGAGCCCACGTCCAGCCCCACCACCGACATGGCCGGTTCTCGGTCCGCCTCCGCCTTGGGTCTGGGTCTCGGTCTGCGTCCTCTGGCCGCCGCTTCCTGCCCCGGCCACGCGCGGCTCCCGCAAGGTTCGCTCCTGTCACGCAGACGGACAGACGGACAGCAACCGGTCAGGCGCCTCCGGCTTCCAGGGAACAGTGGCGGCTCGCCGATAAATCTCCACTGGAGAAAACGGCGTTCAGTCTCCAAAGGTCGCTCCGCAGCTCCGGCTGGCTGCCTGGATCTACAGCCGCTGGCTCACCGGCGCGCCGCTGAACTACCGACCCAAAAGGGGAGGTCCCAGCTCCTCAGCCTTATGTATCGCACTGATCGGAACTTTCCAGAATCTGCGGCATTTACTCACCGGCGCCTCCACCGGCCCCTCCACGTGCCACTTCCGCTTCCTTCTTCTCGAGCCTTCTCGAAAGATTCTACCCAATGGGTGGCTGGTCCCTCTGGGGACGACAGTCGTTGCCATGGCGGCAGGACAGCCGCTCCGGCGCTATTTGCTCAAGCAGGCCAAGCTGACCCGCCCACGCCCCGCCCCTCCCTAGCTAGGGGCTCTTCGCTGTCCTAATAAAATGGACAATGAAAAATTACTCGAAAAATCGTAATCTTCGTGATTTAATAATGAGCGATGGTGTCCGACCCTTAGACTCGAAGGAGAGGCTGAGCAGGCGGGGACACACATCCCTACTTCTGCAGAGACCCGAGACGCCCGGACGCCAAGGAGGCCGACCGGCTCTCAGAGGAGCATGTAGGGAACCGTAGTCAGGCTGGAGGACGGTGTCGCCTTGCATGCTGGGATGTGTAGTCCCGGCCGCAGAGCGTGCTGGGAGCTGGCTTTGTCTTGGGGGACTCGCGGGAGAGGCCGGCTTCCCTCTAGCGCTTTTGTGCGCATTCCTCAGTGATGGCGTTATTTCTTTACCCTGCTTTCTCGGTATCCGCTTCCATTATTGTCTAAATTACCCCACAGCTGGTGAATTAGAAATTAGAAGGAGGATTTTCTGTTTAAATTTCTAGTAACAAGCACAGGGTTTGTATTAAATGTTACTGAATTTATCAGCGGCAGGATAGTCTTGTGGAATGAAATGTTCCTTTTTCTTTTTTTTTTAAGCGGGTTTTATATGTGGCATAATTTGGAAAGCTGTCTGCTTACTTTTGACACATCTGACGTGAGCAGGCCTTGGTCTACCCTGCCACTCCTGAGCCGTAAATTATTAGATAAGTTTTGCTTCTTATTTGATCTGAAACAGCTTGTGTTTCTTTAATAGCTATGTCCCTATTATTTTCAGTAAAGAGACAAGCATAGAAAGGAAAAAAAAGGTGGCACTCTGCTGCTGTTATCAGGTCTTTTACAGCTTTCTGTGTCCTTTTAAGTTTGCCTGAGAGCTCCTTGCTTACTCTCCCTCAGGCACATAGAAATATAGATGAAATATGTAGGAATTTCGAGCTGAAGTTAGAATAATTAAAGCCCTGAAGAGTACGGCAATCCTTAGAAGGTTAAATCAGAAACGAGGCTAGAAGGCCAGGTTTATGTTACATATAAAGTCAATTGTGTGCTTGGCCCAGCATTTAGACAAGCTACTTAACCTTTACATTGCTTCGGTTAACTGGTCTTTAAAATGAGAACCATTTAATGAAATAGTAGGTCTCTAAAGGTGATTGTATTCTTAAATTTGAAAATACAGCTAGCTATAATTATTTTTGTTTTGCTTTACAATTCCCCCCTCCCCCCCACACACACTTTTTTTGCGTATCAAAACCTTGTATTAAAATCCATGGAATCATAACATTTTTGAACGGAAACAGAACTTGGGGATTTTTTGGTCAGCTTCCCACATTTATGTGGGGAAACTGTTGTGCAGACAGGAGAAAGGAACAGTTCTTGGTCTTTGGAGCCAGACGGATTTGGATCAGGTTCAAATCCTCGGGCAATACTGTTAGCACTTTATAGTACTGCTTGTAAGACCCCCAGCTCTCCTTCATGGAATCTTGAAGAATATAGAATCTTGGCTATACAGATTTATTAATTTGCCAGCTGTGTGACCTTGAGATAATTACTAAGCTTTCCTGTGCTCCACCTCATAGGATATGTGTTAATGATGGAGAGGGTATGTAAAGTGCTAAACGTATGTCATTATTATGTGATACCCATTTAATGTTCTTCAGATTCTTCTTTGAGCTTCCATTTCAGCATCTGTAATGGACATATACCTATCTTTTGGGGATTTTGGAAGAATCAGATGTAAATAAAACAGCTAGTATGGTAGTAGACATTCAGTAAGTTTTAGTAATAGTAACAGTAATATTATTCAAGAAAAGCTAGTGCCAGAACTTGTAGCTCAACTTGTGCTGCTTGGACACTGAGTTGTACCTTTGTGTAGCCCCCTTTTATTTAATCAGTCCACCTTAACCGTGTGTTGGAACAGGTGAGTGAGTAGGGGCCATATGAACTACCACGTTTATTATCTAATATTACATTTATTGTATGCTTGGAATCCTTGTCATTTTTATTACTTAATTACATTTTATTTATTTTGATTTATTATGTTTTAAATACATAAATAGTTTCTCACACTATTTCTATCGTAGTGTCAAATTTTAGAATGAAACTAACACCAGATAAGAGTAGTCCCAACGAATTGTCTAATTGTGGCTCCACAGGTAAACAGGGAATTAAGTTGACGTTACCCTGTCTGCTAGCAGCTACCAGTGCAGTTACTGGGTTTTTCCCCATATTTGTCTTAGAGAGCAAGAGAGTTCTTAAAACTAGAAGTGGAGACAGCACCCGAAGAACAACAAAGATAAAACAAAAATGCAAAGATAAAAGAAGAAAAGCCCAAACAAAAATGCCTCTCAAAGAGATGATGAGCAGTAGATATAAAGAGCTGGGAGAGGTGTCCTTGAAAGGGAGGAAGAGATGGGCAGCGTGGTTGCATAGATAGAATAATGCACATGAAAGTGCTCATGACCTTCACCTTCTGGTGAGTCAGTATTTTTGTGGTCTTTGTATTCAGCACGGTGCCAGGTGCTGGGAGTTACAGAAGGAGTATCAAACTTGTTCTAAATCAAGATGCCTTTTGTCTGGCTTGTCTATAATGCCAGTACATCTGAATGCTCAGGTATCTGAAATCTTATCCTTTCCAGTCTCTTTCAATATTTGCTTTCTAAAGGGTTTTTCCTTCTCATATATTAACTTGAAATTTATTTAAAAATTAATTGGTGGCTGTAAAATCTATTTTTTCTTGATTTGAAGTTATTTTAGAAAGAATGATCACCTAAAAATAGGAATACATGGAGAAATCCTGAAGGAAAAAAGACTACATGTTTTTTCTTCTAACCTAAAAAGGACCGTCATATTTTATGGCCAATGTGGTTGTAGGATAATGTTCATGTCCCCCACCCCCACCCCAAGCTCGCTGTGAACCACTTCACCGCTGGAACAGCGGTGGCCTTGCTGACCTCAAGGCTTTGGTGCTCATTGGGCCCACCTAGAAAGCTCTTCTTAGGCTCTTGGCTAGGCCAGCTTCTTCTCATCCTTCAAGGCTCAGTCGAAATCTCATTTCCCACAGAGGGAGGTTTCTGAATGCCAACTAGTAAGCACATCACCCTTCCCAAAGGACCACTCAGTGTTTGTTTAGTTACTAAGGTGAACCTGGTACCAGACCTGGTGCCAAGGATGGTCACCATTTGGCTTGAGCCAGTCAGCACATTCCTTTTCCCTTCATCACAGTCGTTGGTTCAGGGGTGATCACGTGATGCACTCAGCCCAACCAGGTGACTCTCGGTACTATCACTTAGAATGCTGGGATGGGAGCATCACCTCTCTGCTCCTCCTCACTCCGTGCCCTCCACCTCCTCCCATGTCCTCCAGCCACTATCTTGTGAGGTTCTGAGATCACAATAACCTTACTACAGAAAAGGTAGCTAGCATACAGCATTGGATAGAAGTTGGAGCCCAGGACTTAACGCCAACCCCGAAACCCAGCTTGCCTCTGCATTTAAGTTAGGTGAACCATATGTTTCCTTAGTGTTGAAGCCAGCTTGAATTGGGAGTTTCTGTTATTTGCTGACAAAAACATCGTAATTTCCTCAGCAAGGTAGGTCTTCCTTGACTATATCTAAAGCATCTCCTGGTTTCCAGTTACCCTCTACTGTTACCACTTATTTCCTTTCCAATATATACCACAGCCTGCAATTATCTTGTTTATTTATTTACTTATCTTTTTTCTCTTTGAATCGTATGGCTCAGGAAGGCAGTGACCTTGTTCTCTTCCTCACAGCGCCCTATAGATGTTCAGTAAATATTTGGTGAATGGCTGAATGATAAAAGTATTTCATAAGCTTATTAGGAAAAAGGGATCTGTACCAGCTTTCCTCTAATACAGAGTTGTTCCATCTTGGCACTGCTGACACACTAGGCCAGGTGTTCGCTGTCGTGTGGGCGCTGTCCTGTGCATTGCGGGGGGTTTAGCAGGACCCCAGACCTCTACCCCGTAGATGCCAGTAGCACCGTCAAAAACAAATTGTCCCTGATTGAGAACCACTGTTGTAAGATTTTACTTACGCTTCACTGGCCCAGAAAGGGCATTGTCTTAAGACATTCTTTTGAGAGAAAACAAAGTAATGTTTGATTCTGAATCACAGAGACTGAGACATGGGAGGAGTGAAAGCCTCGTTATGAGTGAGTCAGGCACCTTCAGCCCGTGTTTGGTCCCATAGGTGAGGAGGGATGGCGCGCCTCCCATTTAGCCGCAGGACACGCTTACTGACCGTCATGAAAATGGAGGAGCTAATTTTGACAGTGGTTGAGAAGTATTTTTGTGATTACAAATTATTTCCTTCAGACAAGTGTATATAACTCACTGCTTTTCTGTGCCTTAGTTTCCTTGCTTGTGAACGAATACTTTGAGTGCCTGCACAATTACTGGAAAGTATTCATTCTTACATTTATGGTCACCTTAACCACCCTGTTTTAGCAGAAAAAAAGAAAGAAATTTAGTATTTGGTAACCGGGATCATTACTGCCTTACATGCTATTCTGACTTTCCACCCTGAAAACTAAATTCACATGCCATGGATAGATTCCGTCTTTTCCGCTTTGTTTCCTCAGCACATGGGAGGAAAAGGAGAGGGAGAACGAATACCCTGTGTGTGCTGTATTCTGAACTATAATGGGGTAAATTCAAAGTCCTTCCAAGTGAAGTGAGTCATTTCAGCACAGACTGTTTGGATTTGGCCTGTTGAAAGGAAGTACCTTCGTTTTCAGAGGGGAAATAACACCAAAGTGTTGGTGTCCTTTTTTCTTTTCTTTTCTTTTCTTTTTTTTGAATCAGATAGGTTCTGAAAGCAGGATGTGTCTGAGCTCCAGAGATGTTAGCATTGACGATGGACGCCATCAGTGGGTGGCACCATAAGGGTGCCAGAACCAAGGGTGTATTCAGTTCCCCAGATGAATTAATAATTTCCTCAGGAGGGTGGAAGTGGTAGAATAAATAACACTTTCAGTATTTGATTTTATTGGACAAGTCGGATTGTCCTTAACCTCATTTGTGCCAAGTGAAAAGACACTTCAGGAGAGCTGGCTACCTGACTGCAAAGCGGAATCGTGGCAAGGATGGATAGACTCACAGAGTCAGTTGTCTCGTGATGGACAACTAGAACGATAAAAAGAGAGACATGAGAACTAAGAGTCACGCGAACCAAAGTTACTTTATTTAATTCCCCAACACAAAGGAAAAACAGCAAAAGGGTATTTCTTGCCAATTCTGAAAGATGAAGCACTCCAAAATAATTGCACGTGCCCCCCGCTGCTCTCTACATCAGCGAACATTAAGGTTTACGGTCTGTTTGGAGGAGTGAGTAAAGCACTGGAGAAGCTGAGTCCCTCTAGCCCGCTAGAGAGGGGGAAACGCAGTTACTGTTAGGAAGAGCATGTTGCTAACAACCTTGAAACCAGCTATTTAAATTGTGAAATGTTAAGCCTGTTTTTCCGGAGGAAGTTTGTGAATTGTTACTTTTCACTTGAAAAAAAGAAAAAGACACTCCACAGATCCCTTATTGCACTTAATCTTAACGCTTGCAAAGGCTCTCTTCTGAGGATTCACCATTTATCAACTCTTTTCATTTTTTGACGATATGTATTCTTCCCCTTGGCCAGCTAAAGAATGTCACTCGCCATTCAGCTCTACAGGAATTAAGTCATTAGCCACTGCAGTCATTGACCTTCAGCACACCTCGAAAGGCGTGCTCTGAGGAAACTGGCAGGACAGGCCTTCAGATAGTTTTTCAGGAGAAGATTTTATGAACCCAATTTCTTGCATTTTCCCGTCCTTAGAAAAGCACTAAAACCATTAAGTTAGCTGTGCCTTGTGACTGGCAGTAGCCTTCTACTAAGGTGTTGCTTGATTGCACCTACCCATTCTCAAAATCACGTGCGTGCTGACTGCTGCCCTCGCCTCTTTGGAGCAGTTCCACAGAGCTCTCTGGGAGGCTGGCTCCCAGGATACTGTCCTCAGTGAGTCCCCAGATAGAACTGGAACGCTCAGCTCTCAGTTTGTGCGTTTTGATTTCAATTGACACCTTTGTTTCTGAAGGGAGTAGGGTCAGCCCAAGACGAGAAGTCAGGAAGGCCTGTCTGTAGCTCCTGTCCCCTGCCTTTCCACCCCGTCTCCAGCCTCCTCCTTTACTACTGGTTATGTCTCCTCAGTGTCCCGGAATGTAAATCCCTGAGCTCCTCTGCCAAGGTTTTAGGCGATATATGTGTGTTCTGTTCCTGTCTGATTTCTTTTTGGCCTCCCAAGGGCGGAGGGGCTTAACCAGCAAAAGGCAACCCGGTCCCGTCTTACCTCATCAGTTGGGAAAAAAAGTGTCCCTCTCTCCTGGAACAAACCACTACGGGCTGTTTTCCCACCTGGCCCTGCGCTGGTCTTGCTTGGTGAGGACAATGGTGAGGACACCTCCTAAGGAGGAGCAAGTCCCATCTAGGCTCATTGCCACTGGGATGGAGGTGAATGTTTCCTGAGAGTACAGGAAGCCCCACCCTTATTGCTGTGGCCTATGACGCGTCCTTGAGGTTGGCCTCTGTCCTTGAGCAGACTCAGAACTCTTCCCTAGGGCAGAGTAAAGTATGTCTGTGAATCAGGGAATGTTTGCTTGGCAGGGAAGGTGGGGAGGGGGGACCCTAGTACCCAGGAGCCTTGGGCTGTTTCCAGGAAAGGTTCCAAGTACCTGGTTGACTTTTTTCAATAGTAGTGGGTCTCTAGGAAATTCATCATGATAAAATAGGACAAATATGGACAAACCTTTGTGCTTTTAAATATGTCCTTACAGATTACATAACAGAAATGCCTGTTAGCCTTCATCTTGACGTGTTTTGTCCTAACTAGTCAACTCTGCACTCCTGGCCTCACCTGCAGTTGGTGAGCACTTTCACTGGGCAAGACTTTGACTTTGTACTGGAGGTGCAGTGATGAACCCACCCACATCCCCGCCCTCGGGAGACTGAAGAGGAAGCCGCTCTTAGAACAAGGTTCAGGACTTGGCCAGCTGGGCTGTGGTTCCAAGTGATGGTAAAAGTTCCAAGACAATACAGTAGACCCTGTCTGGAGTCAGATGGATCTGGGTGTAAGTCCTGGCGTCTATAACCTCTTGTAGGCAAATTACTTAACCTCTGTGAAATCATACCTGTCAGATGTGGATAGGAAATCCTACAGCATCACAGTGTTGTGGAGGCCAGTTAAATAATATGACATAAGCAAAGTGCCTACCACAGAAAGGAAGCACGATTAATAGCAGCTGTGGTTGTTACTGCCTTGATTACTTAACCTCTTGGTCACCTAAGGCACCTCCCCACTTCCTTGCCCTCATAATCCTCTCCCTGCATGACTGCACACACCTGTTACCCTCCTCCCCTTGCCCAGTGGGCCGCTCCTGTGGCATCTCTGCTTAGACGATCACAGATTTCCAAAAGTTCGATAGATCTGTGTTCATATCTTTGCTGATAATTCAAAACCAGAGAATCAGATTTTAGCAGGGAGGTTAAAATGCCTCCTTTCTGTTGTGAGAGATTCTGAAGAATATTGCAAATACCAGAGATTTTAACTTTGTCAGTGTCCTTAAAAAATTCACTTAATTAACCTTTATTTCTGTTACATAACTCTTAAAGCCCTTTCCCCAGTGTTACTTTATAACATTATGTTTCTGCTTAGTGGATCACTGGAGTGATATTAGTACATTTTCTAAAGGAATATTGCAGTACCCCGCACTAAACGGACTAGTCAGCCACCCTTGCTCAGCACTGGAAGTTTCCCCAAGTCTAGTCACTCACCCATTCATCCAACAAATATTTGTGGAATTCCTTCCATTAAAAAGCCATTATATAAGAGTGTTACAGGTGATTCAAAGATCATTATCAACAAAAAATATTTGCCTACCTGCTGGGGTGAGGGATGAAGGGAGGTGTAAGTGGAAGCTACAGGGAAGTGTCAGTGAAGCCAAGGACCTGGGGACCAGAGAGAGCTGTGCTCCAACCTCACTCTCTCACTATAACCATGTGAGCCCAGGAAGCAGCCTGAGCTCTCTGAGCCTCTGCATTTTCATCTTCAGAATGTGGATCCACTATCAGCGTTCAACACACATGTCCACTTTGTGCTGGGTACATCTCCTTGTCAAGCTACACTCTCTTGGTAAATGCTCACCGCAGTGCTCTAAGGCATCTAGCCAGTAGGTTCTCAACAAATGTGATTTTATCTTCTCCTGTCTTTCTAACATATATTCATTTAATAAACTTTGGACCAAGCCCTGTGCTAGAAGCACTTGGTTTAAAGATAACAGAGATAAAGACCACACCTCGAGCTTCCCAGTCTAGTTGGGGACATAACCTGTAAACAGATAATTATCCAGGGTAATCACTGTAATGACAGCCCTGTGCAAAGAGCATTATTGGAAACAGAAGTAGGATCCGTAGCCCAGCCTGGGCCAAAGGTGTGGCATGGGGGTGGGGTGGAGAAAGGTGGTTGGCACCTGAGTGGAGGTGAGGAGGTTGGAGGAAGGGTCCTCCCTTTCTCTGCCCGATCTGCAACTACCCGAGAGGTGTCGATACCTGGGAGGACAAGCAGGTTACTGTTTCTAAAATAAGGAAAGAGCAACAATGATGAAAAAACGTAAGCACAGCGGAGCGGCACGGACTCAGGTTGTGCTTCCAGGCTGACTGAGTACCGAACGGTTGGTGTGGTTCCCAGGAGTAGCACTCCCTCTCCAAAAAATGGAGCATGATCGAATAAAAGCAAACGTCTGTATTTTTAAATATGTCCTCACAAATTACATAAGAAAAATGCCTACCAGCTTGACTTAAAAATTTTTTTTTTATTCTGCACTTTCCTCATTCAGAGTAAGCTGGATGGGCCCAACTGACGTGGCTGTGGCTTTTAAAAGCACGATGGAGTCACATAGTCTGTTGGTGAATCTTCTAATAATATCAAAATGGTGCTTTGTGTCCTGACTGCTTGTAGAGGAGAGTGACGCACTGCCCTCCTGACGTGGGCCACTCAGTGTGCCACTGACCCAGACCCACTGACCACCCCAAACGGGACCAGTCAGGGGACTAGACAGGCTCACAGCAGACACAGCACCACCACAGCCAGGAAAGCAGGTGAACCATGAAAAAGAAATCTCTGTCGAAGCCTTTGTGGGCCAAGTTAACCCAAGGATGTCTGAGACTAGAGGAGTCAAAGTGTAAAAAGATCATGGAAATGAGAATGCTTATGCAGAGTGTGGGATTCCTAGAAATGTGAATTTATTCTCTTTGCCACCCAGGGGAGCCAGAGACTCATGAAAATCTTACACAAAGCTGCCTAAGTTACAAGCCAGGGAGCAGAGAAGTACTACTTCAGTTTCGGCTTTAGCAACTGCAGTCAACAGGGAAAACAGCCGACCGACAGAAAAAGAGATGCATTAATTCACGTAACTTGCATCTGGCTTAGGCTCAGCCGTGTTTAGGGCTCAGGTGGGCTCATCACGACCCACCCGGTCTTCCTCTCCAGCCTCCTCTCTGTGTTGCCGTCCTTCCCCACGTGGGACAAAGCCCCACTCTGCTCCGCACTGATGCAGTGCTTACACCTGGGACGAGGAGAGGGGGGTGGGCGACACCATGTTTTCCAGGTAACCTCCAGGGTCCCTCTGAAATAGGTACCTTCTATTTCAGCCTCGTTTTACAAATAAGACTCAGCTGGGCTAAGTAATTTCCCAAAGGACCACTGTTAAGTGGTGGAGCCGGGTGTTAAACACCACAGCCCTTGCTTGATCGCAGGGCAGGGGAAGCGATGGGAGGACAGAAGGTCAGACAGAGGGCTGCTGGCTGGCAGGCTGGGAGTGGGGCCTGGGCCCTGGGCGCAGGTGGGTGGGGGGAAACGGAACGTGCTTTGAAGTAACTCCTCCCCTTTCTTCGAGCACAGCCTGAGCCACAAAACCCGTAAGAGGTAAGTCCCAAAGAATGGGAGAGAATTTCCATTCCATTGGAGGCCCAGGTTACTATCTGGTGCTGGGCAGCCGGTTGGGATGGCAGAGGTGCGGCTTTGGGAGTGTCCGCGGGGACAGTGCCCTTGTCTGAGCTCACAGACCAGATCCCAGGTCTGCCCGGCCCTGAGGCTGGCCGGATGGGGAAGTGGGGGGGAGGGGGAGGGACTTGGGGTGGGGGGAGCTGAGTTCCCAGAGGCTCCCTGACCACCCGCGGGGCCTGCAGCCGCCAGGTACTCCTTTCCCTGTTAATCTTTCCAGAGGGCTGCCTCCCCCTCGAGTCCAGAAGGGGTGGGAACGACCCAGAGATGACTCCTGAAGCCTGGGGGTGGGGGATAAACTGTGAACTAGAGGTCTCTCGGAAGTGGGTTTTTATTTATCAAGAAAAGCTGACATTTCAGTTTCTCCTTGAGTTGAGGAGAATGCTCAGGAGAACACTAGGTAATGGGGAATGAGGTAACGTCCAGAGCACACATGACCTGCAGACAGAGGACAGCGGAAGCCGGGCCTCGCTCTGGAAAATTTAATCAATCTGTGACTTGACTCGAGTTATTGTAAAAGCACAGCTCAAGCCTTACAGTAATTGGTTTCATGCTCTTTGGAGTCTTTGCTTTCTTTTTATTTTACCTAAGAACTTTAAAATACTATATTTCGTTTTAGTTGTGAGAAATGCAGGGGAAGAAAGAGGGAAGGAAAGATGACACACGTGCAGAAGAGGCTTGGAGCTGTGTCAGGGTTGGTGATATTTGGATGGCGCCCAGCACTGCCAGGTCCTGGCCTGCCGGAGCCACCGCCTTGGGTGTCTGTGGAGACAGAGTCAGGCAGAGGGGCCCTCATTCCTCAGAGGCTTTTGCTTCAGTCCCCGAAGTAGCAATCCGCTGCTGGTGGAGGAGATCCTCACTTAGAGTAGCAGCAGACCTGAGGGCACCCCGGCCTTTTCCCCCTGGGTCCACACGTTTACCGCTCTGATACTTGTTGACTGAGAAAAATGAACAACTTAAAAGTTGAGGATTATGTTTTATTCAGCAGACATTCTGAGAACTTCAAGCTGGGGAGGCAGCCTCTCAGATCACTCTAAGGGACTGCTCCCAAGAGGTAGGGGAGGAGCCAAGATACACAGGAGTTTTTGCAACAAAGACCAGGGAGTTGGAACATCAAAAGATGTTACTGAGAAAACCAGGTATCTAGAGTTAAGGAATTTAGCACTTTTCTATATATGGGAAGATGCAAGAGTCTGGGCTCACTGAAATCATTCCTTTGATGTACACCTAGCTACCTTGGGCCAGTATCCTGTGCTTTCCCATCCTGAGTTCCCCTAGGGGGCACCGTTGGAAGTGGCTGCAGAGGCTGAGGGCTTGGCAGCAGGCAGCCTGCTTGTCTCCATCCTGAGTTCCCTCTGGTTCATTGTCGGGGACATCAGTAGTGGCTGAGGACTTGATGGCCACAGCATCATTTGTTTGCTGATACAGCTGGCAATATTTTTCATTCACATATTCATTCAGCAAACATTTACTGAGTGTCTACTACATGCCAGGCACAGTTCTAGGCACTTGGTCTTCAGCAATAAACAACACATAAAAATCTCTGCCCTCATGGGGCTTAAATTCTAAGATTGGGAGACTGACAAAAAATGATGGCTTGTGGTAAACACCATGAAGAAAACTAAAGCAGAGTAACCAGGGAACAGGTGGTAAGGGGATGTGTATGTGTGTGTATGTGTGTGCACACACACTCCTACTTTAAATTGGAATGTAACAAAAGAGCAGAGACCTGAAGGAAGGAGGGAGTGACATACAAATATCTGAGGGGAGGGATTCTGAGCAGAGGGAACAACACATGCAAAGGCCCTGGGGTAGAAGCATGGTTGGCATGTTCCATGAGTAGCAAGGAGGCCAGTGTGCCCCGAATGGAGTGGCAGAGACAAGAATGATAGGAGAAGGGGGTTG
Organism: Camelus ferus; assembly: GCF_009834535.1. Taxonomy (NCBI): domain Eukaryota; kingdom Metazoa; phylum Chordata; class Mammalia; order Artiodactyla; family Camelidae; genus Camelus; species Camelus ferus. Next base: position 18,176,098 of record NC_045709.1, on the reverse strand, counting down.
GAGAGGTAGGTGGGATCATCTACAACCATCTGAGTCCTCACAGGCCACAATAATATCTTTCACTTGTCTCTGAGTGAAGTCTAGAGCCATTCTCAAAGGATCACTCTAGGTGCTGCATGGAGTCCAGAGCAACATGGTCCAATAGAAATATAACGTGAGTCACAAATGGAAGTCATAATGTAATTTAAACAATTTGGGGGGGATGATATAGCTCAAGTGGTAGAGCACATGCTTAGCACGCATGACATTCCTGCCACGGACAAGGTGGGGACTTGTGTCTGAGTGTGAGGGCACCAAGAGCAGAACTCCTTGATATGGACACGTACTATGAGTGAAAATAAGCCATTTTTTTAAAAGAGTTATTTGGTAATGAAACAATACTGAGGCCGGAACACTTTCATAGTTGTGTTCTCCATTTGCAGGTCTCTTTCGTGTCTCACTTTTCTGAAGTTCTCTGAGGTCAGCCTAAAACATAAGCGTGTAACAGCGCGCATTCGATTGTAATGTGGTTTAGCTGTGTTCGGTGTCCTGCTCATGGTAACCTTCCCTAGAAAGGACGGCACACCCCCTCCCTCACGGGTGGCCATGCAGCTTACTTTGCCCAATGAGATGTGAACAAAGATAATGTGTAGTTTGCTGTATTTTTCCCCTGCTGCTATGGCAATGGCCAATGTCCCAGGCAGAGGCTGCTCTGTCACCTTGGGTCCTAGAGTCAAAACGACGTGGAGCAGAACTACAGCTGGCCCCTGATGGACACATCGGAGGAGAGAGAAATTAATCTTTGTTATGTAAGCCTCGGAGAGTTTGGGGGTCATTTTGAGAGAGGTGATTAGGCAGGTTTGCTGACCCTGACTGAAGGCAGTGCCAGGCTGCTGAAAGGCAGGGCATTTCTCATCTCCCACAGCTGGCTCCTTAATTCCAAGGACATGGTCCTACAACAGGATGACTTATGTCCCACGGCTGCTGCATTAATGCCAAGGACAGACCTCAGTATCTTTTTCTTTGTGTTCTTTCTCCTTCTGAACTTCCTGTTTCAGGGCTGAGCTCCCAGGGAGGGAAGAGTCAGTAATAAAGTAATTAGCGCCACCACCAGAAGGAAGAGAAGGATAAAAAGCCCCTGCGGCCTGAGCAGGGGCTGGAGCTGTGTCCACCAGCTACCTCGTCGCCGGCTCCCCACTCCAGTGTTTTCTTTTCCTCTCTCTCTGACCAAAAAAGCAGCTCTTTCTTCCACTTTGACCCTCTGCTCTATTGAGAATTCTTTCTCAGTCTCTCTCCGTCTGCTGGCCGCACATTTAAGGGGGCTTGCCCACCCTTCTGGGGAGTTTCCCAAGTTGGGGTTTCCTCTATCTGCTAACGGTTTGTTTGTTATTCAATATAGCATAGCCTAACCTGACAGATACATAGGTGCATACCCATGACATTTCAAAAACACCAGCAAAGCATAGAACTGAATATTACCATTACTGGGGAAGAGGGGTTTTCAGAACTTATCACTGTCGGCCTCTCTCCCCATAGTGGATGGACTACTTTAACCCACACTTACCCTTATCCTCAAGCACAGCCATGTTTCCGCAGAAAGTGGATTGCTGATTGATTATAGTTCAAGACATTCGCTGGCCTGGGTGTTGCTAGTGAGCTGTATTATTGGTCTTAAAGGTCAGGACTGACAAGAGACACTGTGACTTCCTTTTCTACATTCGGCCTCCACAGGGCCTTGCTTCTGATGGAGTATGTCATCTCTGCCCATTTGATTGCCTGGGCTGGTGGACTTGCGCCGCTCTTGGATTTGGAAGGGAAGAATCAGAAGCAAGGTGCTTCACTTAAGCCTCCGATGCAGCCCGCTTAACTCTAGCTCAGTGGTGGGGGTGTTGTTCAAGCAGAGCTCGGGTTCTGTTCCTCATGTGTAGGGCATTTAGGAATAAATTCCTCGAGGGAAGGAAGAATGAGTGGTTTATTACCCCAAACACCAACCCAAACCCTGAACAGCTCCTTTAATAGCATACAATCTACTATTAATTTCCTTATCTGTAGGGTTTCCCAAACAAAAGCCGCATGCTTAATAGCTAACCCATGTTACTGTTTCTAAAGAGCTCTTAGCAGAAATTGAATGTTGTCTTGAGGGAGAAGTAAACAGAGAACAAAATAAAGAATAAGTGCTCAGTCAAGGCTCTTTATGGACCTATTTCAAATTGGCTTTTTTTTTAAGGGTATATTTTGGAGGTTTATTGGAAGGATGCTGAAAGGTGAAGCTATAGAACCTGGTGCAGAGTCAGCACTCACTCCCCGGGCCACCTCCCCCTCAGGCAGGTACACTCAGGCTCTCGCCAGAGCAGAGAACTCACTTAATTATTAACATGTTAGCACGTTGTTGCCTGATTAGCTTGGCCATCAGCAGTATAATTTAATCAACTAGAATGTTCATCATAGAAGACCACAACATAACAGCATTTGTAAAAGATTGTATTTTTTAAACAAATATTCACAGTCAGATAATTCTCATATGAAAAAGCACTGAGATTCGAACACCCAAACTGAATAGAATTTTCAAAAATGGAAATTGTGAGTATTTAAAATTCATTCCTATCATTTTCCTCCCCTGAGGTTCAAGACTTGCTTGAATAACTGTGCTTTTGGCTTGTTTGGGGAGACTTTTCACATTTGCAAATTAGTGACCCAGTCCTAGCTGAGGTGGTGATGTTCAAATACTTCATTTCAAAAACAAACCCAGATCTGGAATTTTTAATAGCCCAGACCCGGGGTTGGATTGTGTTTGTCTGTGCCCCGAGGTCTACATCTAAGACTGACAGGAGAAAACCCAACTGAGCACAAGTGTTGGGACAGTTTGCATGAAGAGTAATTTGCTTGGGTTTCCCACACCCTCCTCTTGAGTTTTAAATAGCATTTGTTCAGTAAGTCATTCAATGCACCAGTTTCTACAATCAGCAAATACCGAAAAATTATGGGAGCTTGAAACTATAAAAAATGATTTCTAGTGTAGCATAAAGTTAATTCAGCAGATATTTATAAGCACCTATTTCTTGTCAGGCACTGTGTGGATACAAAGCAAATTAGGGTATTGAAACAGAATTATAACAGGATGTGATAGATGCCATGAATGTGATGGAATTGTGTCCAAAGGGCGTGGTCCCTGGGCTGTGGGTGGGGGAGGGGACAGAAAAAATATTAGAACTTGTCTTTATTTTTTTATCTCATACTTTAATTTTTCTGTTTTTGCATGTTTCTAGATAGAACTGGTACAGTGACATACATAATTTATAAATAGGTAACTATGGTGCGTAATTGCTTTGCTGAATGAGAACAGAAACTGGGATCATTTGCTCTGAGGTGCAGAGGACTCGGAACAAAGTCCCCGAATAAGCAGTGTTTCACACAAATCCCACAGAAAGCCTGTGATTTCGCCAGGCAGAAAAGCGGGGGGACTGTGCTAGTCAGAAAGAAAATACTGCCGTGTCTTCTCACATGTGGGAAAGAATATGACACTTCTACAAAATGTGGGGTGGCTGGGGAGAGCCCTGCACCTGTGGTGGGAAGTAGAGGGGAGGAAGCGGTAGCGCCAGTGTGGGAAGGTCACGGCCAGGTGGGAAGGACGTGGCCAAGTTCAGGGACCCGTGTTTTACGCCGCAGGAAGGAGAGGAGGGGAGGAAAGGGAAGACCAGGCCTTTCCACAGCCCCACTGGACCAATCCGTGGGATCCTCTTTCTAGTTGTGATGCTAAGGGTGAGTTTTGCCTATAATTTTGGAATAGCTTTGGAAGCAAAGGGAGACAAGCTCCTCGAGGGCGGTGGAGAGACCCCCCTATTTATGTTGTCAGAGTCTTCTTCCTGAGCACCTGCTGCAGGGGCGGCCAGGGCCACTGCATCCTCTCCGAGCTGCATCTCCTCTTCCTGCCTTGCTCCTCTCCCACAGGGGAGGAAGATTCTCTTGCTTCCCTAAAGGCTAAAGCCTCAGGTGCAGTGAGAGCAGGTGTGCACCATTCCAGGGTGTGGGGCAGGGTTAACAGACGGTTAGATCATGGGTCTGATGATCACAATGGTCTTAAGTCCTAGAGACCCAGTTTTAGACATTCTAATCCACTGTCAGACCCCAGGCCGGGTTTTAGGTTTGGAAAATAACCCCCAAGGCCCACTCGTAATTCATAAAGCCACTTCACTGTGTTAGAAGAGAACAGCCTTCTCAACACTGGTGGGGGAGGGGAGAGTTGCATTCTGTCCCTTGCTCGGTCCTCACTGGTCAGGCCAGGATCCCCAGTCATGGGACAGAGGCAGCCGGCTGGCCAGGGCTGGGCAAGAAGCGTGTCCCTACTGCCACACCAACAACCCAGCACACTCCTCTGGGTGCCTCTGCCTGGGACGCCTTTCCTCCTTTTCTCAGCCCAGGAACCTGCTATTCCCTTGTTCAGACCCTGCACAAAAGCCACATCCACTTTTCTGACCAATTCCCGTGGCCCCGATTTGATTTTTCCCTCGGTATGTTCCAAAGCGTTTCCACCTGTGCTGGAGCATAACGTCACGGCAGTGGCATTCCTTCTGAATGTTTCCACCTCCCCAACGGGGCTGTGCACTCTTGCGCCCGGTGCCTCGTTTCATGCTCCTTTGTGTCCCCCCCAGAGCCCGGTCACGGGCAGGCCAGCTCGAAGGCGTTCACCATCAGCTGAATGAATGAATGCAGTCCAGCCTTTTGGGCCTGAAGTATAGTTATTATAAGATCCAAAACCCATCTGTTTGGAGCTTATTAGATTATTTGGCTAGCCATGGCTTTATGCATAGCTCTTTATGTTCTCCTTTAGTATTTAGAAAATTCTTTTAAAAATTACCAGTCAGTTTTAATTATGGTGCAATAGGCCCCTCAAAAGACATGCCTCCTTGCTGAACCCCTGCACAGGGGAAGGGCATACTTTTGGGGGCCAGGATGGGGGTGGCATCCAGAATTCAGGTGAGTGAGCCCCAGGAAGATAAAGCTGTGACCTGCTCTTCCTTCGTATCACAGTCTCAGAGGACAAGAGATTAATTCGTTTCTGTTGGAAGGTGTCCCCTTACAGTTGGTGTTCCAGGTGGCAAAGAGGCACAGGGGGGAAGGACTGTGTCACCAAGAGCATCTGTGTCCTCACGGGCATGTTTTGTTTCAGGAACTCTCAACTTGTGATTGGGAGGGAGCACTGCCAGCAAGTGCATTTATCACGCAACTGGAGTGAGAGGTAATCCTTTAGAAACCGTGAGGTATGGAGCTCTGTGACCGTTTATCTGCACCTGCCATGGGAGGGAGGACGCCGGGCCAGGCTTGTGGCTAGGAGTGTGCGCTCTGCCGTGTGCAGGGCTCTGTTTCCCACACCTCTGCTCTGCGTGCTGAATTCTGATGAAAACATTGATTAAGCACCTAGAGTTGCTTGTTAGCAAACATGGAGTAGCTATCTGAACACATACCTGGTAGGCAAGCTGCTTAATTACCAGGCTTCTGTGTCTGTTTTAAACAAGTCTTGGTTTAATGTTTAATATAGGTGGGGAGTTATTTTCTTGGAAGAAAGCTAAACAGCTTTGGAAATTGGAAAACTTCTAGAATTCGACACCAGGCAGGTAGGTTTTAAGGAAGGACAGAAGGGATCAATGCAGTCAACCACAAATTTGAAAAGCTTCGCTGAAAAAAACGAAAGGAAGGATTCTGACACCACTTCCTCCCAGAAAAATGCTGTTGACATGTAGCCATAAGCCTTGGCTGAATGGAACAAAATGGCCCTATGTGCATTCACGGGAAGTGGACAACACGCAAAATATTCAGTTTCAGGTTTCAAGAAGTCAATATAAATCACAGAGAGAAAACCCATTGTCTCTAGACTTCCTTTTAAAAACTTGCAGCCGCTGTTGCAAGGACATACTGCCCGGCGCTGTGAGGGTAATCTCTCAGCAAGCGTTCATGTTTATTAGGTTCAAGACAGCAAACGTTTAGCCTGCACCGGCCTCTCTCCCCCACGTCCTACTGGTATCCGTAGGGCCTGGCATTGGTCTTCATTTAATGTTTGGCAAATGGGTGAACACTGGATGTCCATGTGGAAGATACTGGTGTTCACAGGGCACCTAATGAGCATCCAGAAATATGGTGAAGTGCAGTGAAAACATGGACGAGACTTCAGGAGGTCACGGTCTACACTCAGGTAAGCACGAGCACTTGGTCCTGTCTTCCCCCCCCCGGGAGACAGAAATGAGTCGAGGCTCCGGGGAGGCTCGGGGGCGTTCAGGACCCTGGGAGGGGTTTGCAGCTCTTCCTTCTCTTCAGTGCACCATCTTCCCCGCTCGGGAGGGACAGTCACATGCGGACAAGAGGGACTTTCCGAAGGAGGATTCTGCAGTCCCTCCACTTTTCGGCATTCCGATTCAATTAATTTTTATCAGACTTTTGGATAAAAGTACCCCCTCTGTGTTCCATTATGGTGAACACTTAAAATTACATTTATACAAAATTACATTTACACAAACTTCTATTAAAAGCCAAATTCCAGGCCTAAGCCATTGGCCAAATTCCATTTAAAAAGAGAATATTAAGTAAATTAGTTGAGCTGATTAAAAACACCTTCATCAAAGTAGAATACTGGTGCCAACAATATTAAGATTTGAATTATTGATTTTTTTTATAGCAGATGGTATACTAGCAGGGAAGAAAAGTGATTCTCCCTCCTTTCCTCTGCCGCCCATCACCCGCTGCCCCCACCCCTTCACTTCGGGGGTAAGAAGGGGCGCCACTGACCTACCGCTGGCGATCCGGGGAGGGGAGGTGACGGAGTAAGGAGGACGCGAGAAGAGAGGATGGGGCCTAGGTGAGGGAGAGGAAGGAAGGGAGGAGTGGAGACGAGTGGCCGCAGGGAGCAGAGGTCAGACGCCTGGAAGGAGGGCGCTGTCCCAGCGTTGGAGCGGCCACCTCTACCCTCACCCTGGCGGCGACCCCAGCCCCAACCGCCAACCAAGCGGGTGCGACAAGCGCGCACAAGAGCGCTCCCGCTACCGGCCGCCAGAGGGCGCGTCGGCAGCCGACGCGGTGGAGCCGGAGGAGGGAGGAGGGGAGCCGGCGGAGAAGGGTCAGCCGCGGCGGCTGGGGCGGCGGCGGCGGCGGCGGCGCAGCTCCGCTCCCCGCGCGTCTCCCGTCCCCGCGCCCGGACAGGGAGCACAGCTCCGCCGCCGGGATGCGGCCACACGCCCGCCGGGGCCGCCGCCTGGCGCTCCCGGCACTGCTCTCGCTGCTCACCTGCTCCCTGGGTAAGTAGCGGGCGGCCCGGGTGCGCACGGGAGAGGCGTGGGCTCCCCGGGCGCAGCCGCCCGCGCCCCGCGTCCGCGCGCCGAGGGAGGCGCTGGGCGGCCCAGCCTTGCCCCGCAGGCGCCCGCGCCCCGCCGTCCGGTCCCCGCTGCGCCGGCAGCAGCGCCCTCTCGCGGCGCCAGGGCGGGACCCCCCCCCCCCCGAACCCGGGACCCCGGGGCGCACCTCCACGGCCCCTTTCGGCGCGCGGAGTCCCGTCGCCGCCCCGGCCCGCCTCGCATCTTCCCGCTTCCTTCCGCCAGGAGCGGGCGGCCGGCCGGCCGGGCCGCGAGGGCGCGGCGCCCACCCCCACAGGAAGCGCGGAGTGAATGTGCAACTGCGAGAAACTTTGAACGGAGGGAAGCGGCGGCCGCGGGCCCGCCCCCCATGCCTTCCGCCCGCGCCCCGCGCGCCCCGCGCTGGCGCAGAGGCTGGAGGCGGGCGGGCTCCGCGGCCAGGGCCCCCGCTCCGCCCCGCCCCGCACCTCCCGCCCGGCCCGCGCGCCCCTCCGGGGCTCCCTGCGGGGTCTGAAGGTCCTGCCCGGGCTCCCAAGGCTGAGATGCCCACTGGGCACCAGCCCCTTCCACCGATTCCTGGACCAGGAAGTGGGAACCGGGTACCCGGCTGGGCCTCCGTGTGTCGGTCGTGGCGTGGGGCAGGCAGCGGGGAAGCCTTCCCGAATCTTGCGTCTTCTTGGGGGGAAATTAGAGAACACTTCTGCAACAGTGCTTGTCTGCTGCAGCTGTAATGCCCCTTCCCTTTACCCCCATGCGCCTCACAAGAGCCTGCTTACCCCTTTATCATAAAATAATGTTGTAAAAGTTTAAAAAAAATTGCAGTTGACTTTCATGATTTGTGCAAGTTTGAAAGCTTTGGGGGAAAATTATTCCCTTTGCAGTGTTCTCAGGATTATTGTCTTCTTTCCCAGACTTTTGTGTTTCCAGCCCGTTAAGAGGCAGTAATTTCAGATTTTTAGAAATGGCAGAATGGTGCAATTTAGGAAAAGACGTAGCGTCATTGCACACTGCTGTTTTGGTAGCCCACCAGAACCTTTCTAGCCGTTTTCATTTGGACTTAAAACTCTCCGAATAAGGACCTTGTTTGGTACCCTGGCGTGTCTGTAGGTGCTCAGTAAGTGTGGAAAAAGTGAGTGAGACTAATTGGTAATTGTTCACACGCATGATTAAGTAAGTAACAATGTAATTAAAAATGTTTGGGCACCTTGGGCGGAGAAGGCTGTAATTGACGGTGGGGAGCAACTGAACTAGGCCAGAATCTGCTTTGGTGGAAGAGAGTGCGTTGCTGGGGAGGCAGCCCTGGGGGAAGAGGGGACTGAAGGGGTGGGACGCGGACTAGGTGACTGCTGGCTGCATCAGTTGGCTGGCTCCCTGGGCGTTTTTGCATGTCACCAAATGGGGTGGGTGGTAGCTGAAATTGGCATTCTATTTATAGCACTGCACTTTACAATGCTGTAGTGGGAACACAATGTTTGTATGTAACATATTCACTGTACTGGCTGAAGTGCACACTTGTGTTGCTATGTGTATCTTTTTCACTGCGCTTACGGGGATATCTGCATTATCCAAACTTGATAATACATTAAAGGACGTTCAGAATGAACTAAAATGTCCTCCGGTTTTTGGAGATGTCTCAGGCTTGTGAAGTTGTCAGGTAGGCACAACAAATAAGACATAAAACCTATTAAAAGGTCCCTGTGAGACATTTGGATTTATGAAGTGGTTTTCATGTGTTGGTACAGACAGGTCTTCGAGGTCAGAGGTAAACCATGAGTTCCTTCTATTGAGATCTTCTTTGATGTTGCAGAAAGGCACCAAGAAATAAAAAGATGTGGTACCCACTCTATATCTTCAAATCAGGATTTTGGAAATCTTTCTGAAATAGAGAATGTGATAGGAGTTCTCAGGCATGTGAACAATCCTGACAGTGTAAAAATACCTTAAATTCCCTTGTAAGGGTGGCCTGACTGTATATAGCTTCCCACAAACTGTAGTGTATTCATTTGAGCTTTTAAAGTCAATAGAACATTTATTTTAAACCCATATGATTATACAAACAAAATTCACTGTAACTTCAGTTCTAAAGTCTGAAAGCCAGCACTAGAATCAGAAGATTTATTCATGCTTCCAGGTCACCCATGGTGTGGCTCCTCTTTGCTTTCTTTGAGCCTCAATTTTCTCATATAAAACAGGAGGCATAGACTAGATAAAAATACTAGAACTTCGACATCTCTTACAGTTTTAACTGATTCTATTGTAGCAGAGTTTGCTGTCTGCTACCCTCAAGCCCCTAGTTCCTTCTTTTCCTGACCGAAAAACCTCTTAGATAATCAGCAGTGTTATGGACTGAATTGTGTCCTGCAAATGCACGTGTTGAAGCCTTAATCCACAGTATGACTGTTTGGAGATGTGCCTTTAAGGAGGTAATGAAGGTTACATGAGGTCTTAAGGGTGGGGCCCTAATCCAGTAGGACCCATGTCCTTATCAGAAAAGGAAGAGGTACCAGGAATGCTTGCAAACAAAGAAAAGGCTGTGTGAGGACAGAGAGAAAACGGCCATCTGTAAGCCAAGGGGAGAGTTCTCAGCAGAAACCAGCCCTGCTGGTACCTTGATTTTGAACTCCTGGCTTCCAGGACTGTGAGAAATACATTTCTGTTGTTTAAGCCTCGCCGTGGCTTCTATTACGGCAGCCCTAGCAGACTAATAATACAGGGGGTGAGGGGAAGGGTGGTGGGGGGTGGCTGTGTGTCCAGTGAGAAAACATTTTTCAGTGGTCCTTGCAAACAGGTGTAGCCAGTGAGCTATCTGTAGAGATTTTTGGGTGGGTCTCTTGGTGGCTGACCCAGTTGAGATGCAGAACTTCTGTCATTGTTTCCTCCTCCTCCTCATTGCCTATTGTGTGAATCTGATGGCTGGAGCTTTGGTGGCCATCTTGTGACCACGAGGTGACCTTGAAGACAGAAGCCAGTGGTGCAGATGGTAGAGGGGCAGGGGTACCACCACCTGGGTGCCAGGTGGGTGTGGAGCACCAGGCTAGCCCGGGATGGCCTGTTACCACACTTGTATTACATGTGATAAAAACATAAACCTGTCTTTTTAAAGCCCGGTTGTTAGGGTATTTTAATTACATGCAGCCAAACCTAATTCTAATGGGTACATCTGGGAAGAGACTCATTTGAACCAATGGTAAAAATAATAATGTTAACATTTATCTTTCTCGTCCCTGTTTCTGCTCTGTATGAGTCAGGATTGTGAAGTCTTAGCACCTGCCAAAATTAGGGATGGTTTTTCATTCCGAGCCAGGTCTTGCTCAGATTCTTTTCATTGCAGTGAGTCAGACATTTTAGGACCCTGAGAGTCACACCTGGCTCCAGGTTATCTTGTTTGTTTGTTTTTTTTTTTTAATTTTTATTTTGAAGCCCTCCTTTTGTTTCTTCAGCGGTACTCAGGTATCACCGGCATAGATTTCAGTTGTCTGGATGAATTCTCTGTGGTCCAGATAGCCCAGGTCCCCCAAACTGGCATGGCCCCCTTGGTCATGGACTTGGCCCATGGGAGTTTGCCTGTGGCCAACAGTCAGGCTCTGGGGAGGAGGCAGGGAGGGCTGGGGGTGGTGGAAGGGGAGGGAGGAAGGGCATCTGTTCCACATGAGGAGGGGGGCGGGGAGGGTATGTCCTGACCTTCCTGCCAACTTTGTCTGAGGCGAACCTTGTGGGCCCAGGGCCTGAGTCAGTCATCGTTACTGAGGTCACTGGGGCCACTGAGGGCCAGGTTTCTCGCTTTCTGTTACAAGCATGTAAAGCAGGCCTAGTTTGCAGACGTTCTGCGTTCTCCTCCTTGTAGCCATTACGTGTAGTCCATCTGGGGTGCTGAGCAGATTCCTGCTGAAGAACAATATACAGGGGTGTGATTTCCATTTTCGTGAATATAAAGGAAAAGTTACGGTGCGTGTCTGGGGTTCCTGAGACCCGTGACTGATTGAGAGTCTCCTTTAATACCATATTTCAGAGGATCTGTTCACTAAGCCACTTCCAAAGACACTGGATGCAGTGTGGGTGCGGACTTGAACTACTAGAAAATGTTAACTTAAGAGTAGTATTAAAAGCAAAAACCAGCTCCAAGCTTGTTTTATTTATTCAAAGAGGGTAGAGTAGCTAGTCTACATCCAGCATTGGGATGTTGCAGGGAGCCAGAACTAGTCTGTGTCTACCCTTGTGAAGCTTGCAGGGAAGGTGACATTAAAACCCACTTCACCAAAAATGCTGGCTGCAGCCTGCTCGGTGCAGTGAGTGGGCTGCGGGGACGCATGTGACTTTATCCTGGAGTCTGGGGCCCCCAGGGATGTTAATGGCTTTAGCCTGGAGTCTGGGGCCGTGGTTCTCAACAGTCATCTTGCCCCACCTGGGAACACCTGTGGATGCCTAGAGATTTGGTGTCTGTCACACAGGATGGCTGGGCAGGGAGCGCTGCTGAGTGTCGTACAATGCGTAGGACAACCCCCACCTCCCGAAGAATCAACTATCTGGTCCAAGCTGCCAGTAGTGCAGGGCTGAGGAAGCTCAGAGCAGGGACTCAAGAAAGGGACATCAGAGCTCAGACCCGAAGGGGAAGCAGAGATCAGGTAAGCGGAGGAAAGAGCTCGGGCTGGAGGAATTCTGTGGAAAAAGGATGGGGCTGTAGAGGGGGTGGGGGTCAGTAGAGGCCCTGGAGACCAGGGTAGGGATTTGGGACTTTGACCTTAGAACAGTCAGAGCTATTGAAGGGCTGTCATAGGGGAGTGACATGATTTGACTTGCATTTTAAGAAGCTCACGCTGGTTGTCCCCTAGGACAGGGACGGGAGGGGGCCAGTGTGGACATAGGGGACCAGTGAGGAGGCTGCCAGAGCCAACCCCAGGGGACCTGATTAAGAGTCTCTGAGGTGTGGTGGTGACTGGTCCAGCGGGCTGGGAGGAAAGCTCAAGGATGAGTCTTGGTTTTTGTTCTGAGCTGTCGGTGAAGAGGTGTTATTTACTGATACAGGCATTGATGGAGAAGGACCAGATTCAACCGCAAGAGAAAATTTTAATTGTAATTAAATATATACAACATAAAATGTATCACTTCAGCCATTTTTAAGTGTACAGTTGTGGCATTAAGTATTCAAAGTTTTCTAAAATTTACTTTTAATTTTAGGGGGAGGTGCAGATGATGAGCTGAGTTTGGACAAGTTGAGTCTGGGGTACATGCAAGATGCTCAGGCGCCCTGTCTGGTGGGGAGTTAGAGCTGCGGGTCTAGAGCTCAGAGGAGAGGTTGGCTGAAGAGAGATTTGGGGGCAATTTGCGTTTTTTGTTGTTGTTGTTTTTTAAGAAGAGAGCCTTGATTGACAAAATAAACTTATTTAAGCTTTTACTCAAAATGTCTGTGCTCTGAAATTTGGTAGACGTTGGGGAAATAAACAGTCTTTATCTGTAAAACTCATACAGTGTAGAGCTGCAGGTTTAGACACACACACAAAAAAGAGTTAAAGTGTCATCAAACACGGTTTGGAATGCATCTCAAGCACAGCAATGCCAGTCTCTCCTGGGCATACAACTTACTTTCACTCCTAAAGGAGTCTTTTATGATCTGCAAAGGTGATATGTTTTGGTTCACATCATTGCTTCCCATAAGAAGCTCAAGGCTTCTTACACAGCACGCTGAATTTATCTTCTCCGGATCCTTGAGGGTGGATATGCAGGGGCCTGTTCTTCGTTTATGAGATGAAGGAGGCAAAGGAAGATAAATGGTGAGAAAAGCCGTCCCGTCTGCCTGAGTCTTGCTGTCTGTCCATCCCAGCGTGCGTCAGACTTCACACACGGAAACACCTCAGGGTCTTAAAGAGGCCCCTTTGTTAAAATGCAGATTCCTGGGTTCAGGCTCCAGATTTTTCTGATTCAAGAGGTGGGTGATGAGGCCTGTGGATCTGCATTTTTAAAAAGGCGCCACATGAGTTGTATATGCTGGCAGGTACAGAGCCCTGCATGGGCTGCCCTTGCCTGGGGTCAGTGGGGCCGATTCCCTGCTCATCTGTAGAAGGTAAAGATGATTGCCGGTTGCTTGGTCTTTAAATTGAGTAAGGCGCTGTTTTGGAGAGAGCAAAGTGTGGAATGGAGGCCTGACACTCAGCAATCAGGTGTTTTGTCTCCTTGGGGAAGGAACCAGAAACCCCAGAATTCAGACTGAGAAGTCTCTCTCTGATTCCAGCATCGTTTAGCAGATTTACAGATGCTACTGAAGGGACTGCATGAGTCTCAAAAGCTGAAGCAGTGGGTTGTTAGAGCAAAGATTTTTGGACAATAGACAAGTAAGCTCTTGAAGGCGTTGGCACATCTCAGACTGTGGGCACCACGGATTCAGTGGCACTGACGGGCGCTTTTTAGGACCCACTCTGTCTTACAAAACTAAGTTACCCAAGAGTCAAGCAGAAGCGTGCTCTTACAGATTAGCCAGACGGCTAGCTGCTGAATATGCGTTAGCAACGTAAAGGCCTTGTGCAGAGCGCGGCTTTCCTGGTGTTTGAGTGAGTGCCCTCGCGGAGCTCCTCTGTGCTGGGGAGTAGGCTGTGCGGCCAGGACTCCTCTGCCCCTTACCCATGGCTCAGCCTCTGGAACATGCTTGTGCATTTCTCCCAAAACTCTGTTTGAGTTGGAATTTTCTAGTTTTCAGACCCTGACTGACATGGGTTTTCATATCTTCTGTTTAAATGAGATATGAATCAAAGAAGCAAAAGATCTTTTCCTTCCTAAAATATATGGTCCGTGCCCAGGTCACCCCCTCCAGGTGTCCCTGCCCAGGTCACACCCCCAGGTGTCCATGCCCAGGTCACCCCCTCCAGATGTCCATGCCTAGATCACAGACCCCAGGTGTCCCTGCCCAGGTCACACCCCCCAGCTGTCCCTGCCCAGGTCACACCCTCCAGGTGTCCCTGCCTAGATCACAGACCCCAGGTGTCTGTGCCCAGGTCACACCCCCAGGTGTCCATGCCCAGGTCAACCCCTCCAGGTGTCCATGCCTAGATCACAGACCCCAGGTGTCCCTGCCTAGGTCACACCCCCCAGCTGTCCCTGCCCAGGTCACAACCTCCAGGTGTCCCTGCCTAGATCACAGACCCCAGGTGTCTGTGCCCAGGTCACACCCCCAGGTGTCCCTGCCTAGATCACACCCCCCAGGTGTCCATGCTCTGGGCACACCGGACTGTTTAATGTGCTTTGTGTGCAGAAGCCTGTTTCCAGGCCTTCTCCTCTTGTACTTGAAGTCTCTGCTGCCTGGGGTTTACTTCCTTGAGCACCGAGGCGAGCTTGCTGCAGGCAGTGCCCCGCGCTCTGGCGGCCTCCCTTCCCCGCTGCCCTGCCAGTGCGATGCCCTCTCTCCCTGCGGGGGCTCCCTCAGTGGTGCCTTTAGAACGGCTGCCTTCAGGGGGCGCCCGTCGGCACTTGGTTGCTGACTGAGGGGCTTGGCAAGTTAGACCATTAGCTCCTTGGGGAGTTGCTCATTCATCGTCTGCCCGGCTCCTAGCCGAATGCAGGGCACATATAACATGCAGCCGCTCTTTGATTTTCTGTTGAACAAACGAAAGTATAAATTAATAAAAGTAATGACAATAGCTGCTCACACCCAGAGCCCCTTGCGTGTGCCAGGCCCCATCCTGGGCCTGTTACAGGGGCTCAACCATTAGCTCCTCAGCCGCCTGAGCTGGTCTGTCCTTCTGTTCTCAGCCCTGCGGAGTGAAGGGCCCTCCATCCGTGGTTGAGTGGCATCTCCCCTCCCTCATGACCGCAGCTCTGGGGACCGTGGATTTGTCTGAGGAGGACAAGGGAAGGCCTGTCACTGGGCCAGCATGTTTGTTTCTGTTCCCTCTGCTGCCAGGGATTATCTTCAAAGCAGGTCTTTGGAACCAAGTAAATTGACTGCAGGCTATGCATCCTGGAGCTTAAGGCCCCTTCGGAGGACCTGGAATTAAACCTGGAAGCTCCAGGGAGCAGGAGCTGCTGGGGAGGAGCTGTGCGGGCGGTGGGGGGTGGGGGGGACCTGTTAAGGAAAGTAGGTCACAGCAAAGAACCCGGGCCCCAGGTGCTCCCTCCCACTGTGCCCGGGAAGAGCCCTGAGCCTGGGGGGCACTGGCCGCAGGCTCCCGGGTGCTGTGAGCTCTGTCCTGGATGGCAGGGCTGCCCTCCCTCTGCTTCCTCCTCCCGGCCTGTGTGCCGGACACACGCCCGCCCGACCCACGGTGACGGTGATGGCTGGTTTGCTCCACCAGCATCTCCGCAGCCCCCTCCTGAGCCTTCGGTATCCGCTGAGCCCTCTCGGAGCACTTGCTGCCTCATCTCACTCAGTCCTGACGGCACCCCCTGGGGGGTTATTTAGCATCTTACTGGTTTTGTTTTTTGGTATTTAATTCAGTTTCTATGATAGATGTTACTGGAGGAGTTTGGGAGGAATAAAACAGGAGAATCAGTCACCTTTCCTGCCTGGGCCGGTCCCTGGTCCCTCCCCGGAACAGAAGACAGCTGATTAGTGCTGCTTAAATGCATTGCAATTAATTTCTCTCCTGTTTTCTCACACTCCAGGGCTTGGGCTGGTCGATAAATCTTGGGCCCAGGTTAGCTGTAAAATTTGATTTATCTCTCAGGATAGATGCGCTAACACATTAGTTGGCTTGAATTACTTAAACTTATCATGAGAAGGGTCTTATTTCTATTGTCCGCTCTGATTTGCACTTTAAATATAGTTCCCTGTAGCAATTCACAGGGATTCATGTTGAAAATAGAAAAGGGGAAATTACTTTTAAACAGCAGTTTGGCATATAAGAGCTGATTTACCTTGGAATATTTCTCCCAACTGCACATTAAGGCCAAGCTTTCAAGAATATTTCTTTTCCCCCCACTGAATCTGGAAATTAGTAGCAAGTCAAACAGTACACCCTGAGCCCCAGGTGGCCCCTCCCCATGGCGGGGGTGGGGGGGTCTCACTCCCTCTCCCGCCTCCCTCCCTCCTGCTGGGTGAAATGTCCGCACTGTGCTCTTGTTAGGGCTGTTGAAGGTGACATGTAATTTCTTACCTCTCTTGCTGATTTTTCTCACTTTCCTCTTCTACTATAATGCACCATTTTGCCTTCATTTCCACGAACTGCAAAAGCTGGGATTTTGTTGGTAGGAGTTCTGTAAATGATTCATTATTTTAAGGTTGAATTTATCAGGGTAGAGAGGGTATCGCTCAAGTGGTAGAGCACATGCTTAGCATGCACGAGGTGCCGGGTTCAATCCCCAGTACCTCCTCCAGAAATAAAGAAAGAAACCTAATTATCACCCTTCAGCCCGCCCCCCCCCCAAAGGATTGGATTTGTCAATAGTGTAGCATATTCTTCAAAATGCACTTGGTTCCTTGGTGATTTATTTTGTTTTATTTAGATTATGGAAATACAGAGCTAAAACCAACTAGTTATTTGTTTAGATATTCATCTAATGGGGATTGTCTTGCCATATTATGATTTGCTCTTATGCTTGAAAGGCCCTCTGATGGCTTTTTTATGTTATTGCTTTACATTTTATATAATTTATTTCTCTCACGGGGAAAAGGTCTTAATTTCACAGCAGAGTGATGGGGAGAAATAAATTTTATTTCCTTTTTTTTTTTTAAAGGATATTTAAACTCTAGGCCAGTATATTTTTGGAGACAACTAAAATCTAATTTCCCTTAAGCCTTGTCTGAATAAAAGTATGGTGTCTTTATTCTATAAAGACAGCAGGGTTTGAGGAATTTACTTGACTTAGGGGAAACATCTTTCCTCTGTGTAGTTCCTACTTTACACAGTAACATTGTCAAATAATATTAGCTGCTTATTTTTGAAAGCTGATGCATTAGTAGTACTTAGAACCAATACCAGCTAAAGACGCTTTCCTTCAGTGTAGAGCCTGCATTTGGAAGGGCCTGGGGCTTTTGTGTGGACATACTTTTCTTTTTCACATGGCCAACTGGTCTTGCCAAAAAGTGAGGTTAAGAGTAAATGCTGGGTATTAGCTGATAAGTCACTGAACATGTT
Organism: Camelus ferus; assembly: GCF_009834535.1. NCBI lineage: Eukaryota > Metazoa > Chordata > Mammalia > Artiodactyla > Camelidae > Camelus > Camelus ferus. The sequence continues at coordinate 18,158,721 of NC_045709.1, read as the reverse complement.
AAATTGGAAGGGTTATTTTTCTTGATAAAGGAGGAAATTCTAACCCAGAGAGCTTTGACTGTCCATGTTTGGAATTAGGCAGTGGTGAGTTGGGGCAGATGGATTTTTGAGTCTCAAGTCCTATATTAGATTGACCACAGTTTTTAGATCCTGCAAGTTATTGGAATGTTGCAACCTCACTATATGATGTTTATTAATAATTCTATTTTTAAGATCTTGTTGAGGGTTTTAAATGTACACACTAGCTTGGAGATAAATAAAACAATATCAAAAGATTAAATACCCAGAAGGAGAATTTAAATGGTGTTTGAAGTTAAATCTGTCCTCTCTTCTTGGGACTTAATAAATGATTGGACTTTGCATTTGCCTTGGGATGTGTGTGTGTGTGCTATGCATGCACATGTGTGTAAAAAGTGAGAAAGCAGATCAGATCCTAGTGAACATAAACTGAGTAGGGTACTAAACTTCAGTCTGCTGGGTTGAGATGTTGAGTGTAAGGAGGGGACAGCCCTTCAGTGATGGATTGGAGACGAGCTCACTCCATTCATTCATTCAATAAATGTTTATTGAGCTGCTTCTGATTTGGGGGCAAACAGTAAATAAAACCACTCCTGCCTTCACGGAGCTTGCGCTACACTAATCTATAAGACAAGCAATAAACACGTAAACATATATTGTGTCAGCAGCAGGAGGTGCTCTGGAGGAACATAAAGCAGAGCAGAGGGTCGGAGGGTGGCGGTGGGGATTCACTCAGGGAGCCTCGTGCAGCACCTGCTGGGATCGAGGTTCACATAGAGGCTCATTCGGCTTCCGTTTGGATTTTACCCGCCTTCCGAAATATCATCCTGGAAGTGGAATTGATTCGACCTTGTTAGTCATTTGCTTCTTAGTGTGAGTATGTTTTAGGTTATTTCCTTTGAGCAGATGTTAATGGAGAGGGAACTTGAGGCGGGGGCCGTCTCCTCCTCTGTTCCCCGGGAGCCCTGGCACTGACGCTCCGTATGCGGTGTGACTGCTGCCCGGAATCGCCTGTCCAGCCCTTTCAGCGCCTTTTTGCTCTAAGGCACTGCACGTCTCCTCCTGGGAACGCTAACTGGAGAAAGCAAACTCCGAAACGCTTTCCTTTTAGCCCTTCAGGGGACATGCACTGTAAAATTAAGCTTTTTTTTTTTTTTTTGGTCTGGTTACCCTTCCTGTTTCATTTATCATTTTGCTTTATATTTTCAAAATGTTACCGTCAGGTTATTATTATTATTTTTAATGTAGAGCCTAGTTTTGTCTCTAGGGATGTTTTTGCCTGTTTATGGGCTCCGACTCAAAACATGAAATCATTCTGAGCGGGGGATGGTCCTAACTCCTCTGGCTCCCCTGGCCCCGTGGCTTTAGTAGGGATCTCTTATTTCTCCCCTGCGAGCTGGGAGCAGTTTCTGCACCACACTGCAGACCCTGCACCCACAACCCCCGAGATGGAAAACTTGCCCCAGGTTTAGCTCTGTTGCCCGCCAGACTCTGGCACGGATGAGAGGGTGGAAATCTGTGCTGCTTCTTGCCGGATTCTCAGGAATTCCTCTTTGCTTAAGAAGGTACCAGAATCAGGGTTTCTGAGAAGTCGTATGTTTGTATGCGTCTGTCCTGTGGTTTATAATTATAGATAATTCCTTTGCTGTCCATTTTCCTTAGCTCGGTAGCCTAAGCATGTTGGCTTCACACTGATGGATAATCTTAGGTCCGGAGGTAAAGGCGGCCTGGGCACCAGCTTGCAGCAGTGCCACTGCTTTCAAAAATGAGCAAAACGAATCTTGTTAAAGTATTTTTTTTTCCTCATTTTAAGGAAAACCGTTTAATGTGAGAATGAATCTTAATTGTTAATTTTAATGTAGAAATGTTTCTTTCTTTTTGTTTTTTTCCAGCTTTTGCTTTGGTTTCTGAAGATATAAAGAAAGAGGTCAAGCAGTCTAAGGTACAAGTCTAATGATCAAATCCATTCTTCCTATGTGAGATTTGTTTGTATTTTCTTTAATGGGAGCGGCAATGATTTCATGTTTCCATAGTTACCAGATTTCTTTTTTTTAAATGAATCATTGGTCAATGTAGATTTTGAATCCAGGCAGCAATCCACAAATAGGCTTGCTTAAAAAAGCCCTTTAATAGTTAAGGCAGATCCACTAGGCTTTCAATTCCATTTTCAGAGAAAAGGTGCTTTGGTATGGAGCTAGACATTTTAGCAGTCTTGCCTGGATACCATAGTCTTCTCCAGTCTTTCACAACTTAACCTTGGGCTGTCCCTCACCTTGAAGGTGGCACCATGTTGAGAGGGCATCCTGGGAACCGGCCTGGAGACCCCCAAAGGTGGCCGTCAGGCTCCTTACACAGTCAGAACCAGAAACTGAGACCTGGGGACCGACGGAGAGGGGACAACACTTACCCAAATCTCAGAGCTGTCCCTTCTTGATCATTGGTTGCATTCAAGAACTGCGTCTAAATTTCGCCATTTGGGGTTGCATTAGATCAGTTTGGCACATGAGAAAGAGAAACAATATTTTAAACATATGAGCTGTTTTCTGTCATATTAATTAAGGCTCAGTTGACTGTATTTTTCCCCACATAATTGGTATAAAAGCATTTTTAAATGGAATGTTTCTTTTTTCAGCAGAGTGTGATCTGTTCTAACTACACCATGGGATTCCTATGCTAGGGAAATGATGATAATAATTCCTTATGGCTTTAAGAGTCTTTGTGGTTGGTTAATGAAGCCTTTTCAGACATTTCATTTAATTTGATTTTCTGAATGATCGTGTTATTGCTAAGCAAAGCAGATATTCCCACATATAGCAGAAAACATTTACCCTCAGAGAAGTTAAGTAATTTGATTGAGGTCGAAAGGTGAAGTCAGAATCCAAATTTTCCAAATACTTGAATTTTTCACACTGTGATTTCATAGTACATAGCTGTGTGTGTATGTGTGTGTGTGTGTGTGTGTGTATTTGGCAATAATGAGGCTCATTTATAATGAATTTAAGGGTTATTAATGGGGAATTAATATTTTGTGTGGTGAATTTAGAAATTAGAGCACCTACTTTCAAATATAGGTTTTAAATAATCTTTTCAAAAGAAGAAATACATATATTCTTTGCCTTAAATACATATATAAATATAAATAGAGGTAGGTAAGGTGAGTCCTATATCTTAGTGTCATTTTTCACACACAGCTATTAAAGCCCTTGAAAAATGTCATTAACCCCATCTGTGCTTAGGTCACAGAACCAACAAGCCATTCAGCCCATGAGGAGAGGCAGTGATGAAGTGTCCCCTGTAGCCCATCCCAAGACTGGGCGATGAAGAAGTGGTTTGTCCAGTGTTGTCCAACGTCTGTGCAGTCTGGAGTTCTCCAGAACTCGGCCAGCCCTGCCCAGGGCAGGTCCTTCCCCAAACAGTGGTCAGACACGCTGGTTGGCCTCTGGTGGCTTTGCGCCCAAATCCTGAGAGCTGCCCGTGCCCTGCCATCCTGCCTGGGGCCTGAGCTATGGGCCAGGCTCCTCTTCTGGGCACCTGGCCCTGGGACTGCCCAGATTCTGAGCTGCCCCGGCTTTCAGGGGAGCCTGCCCTCCCAGGCTGGTGCTCAGGCCCTGGGTGCTGCCTCAGCCAAGCCCCATACCTGTCCTCAGCCTGCAGGTTTGCCTGGCCTCACACCCTGTGGTGGCTTGAGTTACTGGGTCCTGAGTGACGTAGGCTGAGAGCTGAACCCTGGGGCCAGGCTGCGGTGTTCACAGCCCTTCCCCGACTCTGACCTCCTGCAGGAGTCCCGGAACCTCGCTGTGCTCAGCCTCCTCGTCCGTCTGGACGATGGGGTGATGGGACCTCCCTCGGAAAGCTCTTTTGCAGATTAAGTGTGTGTGTGTGTTGTGTTGTGTTGTGTGTCCACCACTTAGAGCAGTGCGGGTCCCTATTTAAATGTTTACTAGATATGACAACAGGAAGTGTCTTATGCAGTTTTGGGAGGAACCTACATAAATCAAAGTAAAAAGAGGAACCATAGACCTTACTGCTTCTATCAGTTAAGTTTCTTCCGTGGGCCTCACGTGACACGGGTGATGAGGATGACTGTTTAAAGGGGGCAGGAGCACATGTTGAGCATTTGCTTTGGGCAGACGTGATACTATCTAACTGAACCTTCACACCAACCCTGTGCAGAAGGTCTTGTAATTATGATTCCTGTTTTACCGAACCTGAGGCCTGAGCTAGTGAGTGGTGGAGGCAGAATTAGAGCACAGGACCAGCTTGCAGCTGAGTGCGCTGGCGGACGCGTCTGATGAGTTCATTTCATACAAAATGTGGGCGGGGGGCGGGGCAGGAGGCTGTTTGCAACCTGGTAGAAGATGCCATTTTATTTCTCTTTTCTTCTTAAAACATTTCATAGCAAATTCTTCTGAGCTTGTTTTATCTTCTTTTGGTGAAGGATGTACACACTGGGCATCACATGTACGGATTGCAAGTGTTCAACTCTATTGTGTCTTAAAAATAAAACCTGCACGGAAGGGTGGCTTGGACCTGTCTGTTCCCGGTGAGGGTGGGAGCTGTCTGTGGGGAGCTGCACTTGTGGCACATCTGTCTCTCTCCTCTCTGAGTAGCAATTCCATTGACTTAGAAACCTTTGACAGAGCACATTTTGATTGATATTGATCGTCTGTGTCAGAAACATGGGGAAGCAGAGATAATAAAACAAACCATGTGTTTCTGTCTTCTTTAGGAAGAACTAAGCCTTTTCACAAGGGAAGCTGGAGACAATTTAAAATGTTCTGTCAATTCGTTCATTTGGTCTAGTTTTCTTTCTCAAAGGGGAGATTACTGAAGACCATTTTTGGTTCTGTTTCAATTCACCTAATGCAGCTATTCCTTGGATATTTCATTTTTACAGTTTACAAATTGAGCCGTTTGAAATGGCTAATCATTTCCTAGCTCAAAATTGTGTCAGGCAGTCGGAGCCGCAGTGCTTAATAACAAACAGACAGCCGTGTCATTTCGGCTGATTGTCTTTGTTTTCACAAAAGCATGTGGTAGAAAGTCCGGTTCCTGTTCTAAGCTCAAGTTAGTCTGGATGCGTTGAGTTCAGGGTGTTTTTTATATTCAGCTTCTGGGTGAAGATGACTTTTGTGGCAGGTGTTACTTTGAGCTTACTCTCCAAGTACGTTTCCATCTAATGAGGCATGTCGTCTGAAGCAGGCCTCTGCAGTAGCGCTGGGCATGCGACGTCCAGCAGTGTAAGGAAGGAACCCTGGGAAGGCTCACAGACCTGGATTTTAATCCTGCTTCTGTGGCCGGAGTGACTCGTGGACACTGGGCAAATCCTGTATCTTTTCTGAGCCTCCCTTGTCTTATTTGCAAAAGGCGAGTGTTGGATTGAATCATCTATGCTATTTTTAAAAGTTGTAAAATACACATAATATAAAATAGACCATTTTAGCCATTTTTAAGTGCACAATTCAGTACCGTTAAGTATATTCATACTGTTGAGCAAGCAGTCTCCAGAACGCTTTTCACCCCGCGAGACTGAAGCTCTGTCCCCGTTAAACCGCAACTCTCCCTTCCCTTCCCCCAGCCCCGGCCCGCACCATCCTGCTTTCTCTCTAGGAATTTGGTGACTCTAGGCTGTCTTAAGTGGGGTCATACAGTGTCTGTCATTTTATAACTGGCTTCTTTCACTGAGCATAACGTCCTCCAGGTTCATCCATGGTGTTGCATGTATCAGAATTCCCTTCCTGTTTCAGGCTGAATAATATTCCACTGTATGGAGGGACCACATTTAAAAAATCCATTCCAGGCCTATTTTTAGATCTAAAATTTCCAATTTTCCATGATCCTCATCTGGCCGCCAAGGCCGTGGCCTCTCTGCTGCATGCTGACGGGGACACTGAGGGTGCCTTCCCCGGCTGGAGCGGCAGTCAGTCCCCACGTGCTCACTTCGGTGACAGCCTGGCTTTGCTTCAGGTCACATGGACAAGTGGCTTGGGCTGTTCAGTCTTTTTTAGTGGCTCTTCCAAAAAGTATGTGTTTTTATCTGGGTTAAGTAGGGTCACTTGATCCTGAGGTGGAGATCAGGACGCGACTGTGAGGTCCATCTTGACCCGGTGGTATTTCTGTTCTTGAGATAAAGATAACTTCAGAAAATGCCACCAAAGGTGGCCACTGTGCTGTGTTTCTCTCTCTCTGCACGCCGTTGTCACGGCCCTGCTGGCATCCTTAGAGGATGCGTCTCTGCAGCTGCATCTTGGCTTTTAAGCTGTTCCGGTTTTGTTGATAGAGGCTCACAACTGCATTTCTTGTTGCAGTCTGCGCAGAAAACTGGAGGATATTTGCCACCATCCAATTGTCGTAATTATAGCGTATGGTGGTTGAAAATGGAAGGGGGCAATTAGAGAGAAAATCTCTCTGCCAGAGAAGACAATGCAAGTGGCAGATTCCGCGCTGACACTGTGCGCTTTGTCGGAGCGGTCCCTGAAGAGCCCCTCCCCCGACTTACCCGGGATCAGGATCAGGGGTTCCTGTGCCCACATCTGGGTTTCTGTGCCTGGAGCTCTGCAGCTCTAAGACACGCACCTCTGTGCTGGTGAGATCTCGTTCGCCCCGGGCTGACCGCCTCCGGGGCCCTGCTCTGGCTCCCAGGGCCGCTTCTCAGGTAGGAGACGCATCACAGGAACATTCTCAAGGACGGCACGTCTGAGCCTCCAAGATGGGAGACACAGTAGTGAGCGGAGCCCCACGAGGACCACGCAGCCAGGGCTGGCACGACCTCTGATGTGTCTGCCATGCTTGGCGTTTATGGGGTTTTTAAGCCAACCCTTCCCCAAACACTGTGAGCCGTTTACACTGGAGGAAGGAGTCTCAGCTCAATTCAGTGACTCGCCCAAGATCACAGAAGAGAGGCCCCATCAGAACCTTACGTTGTGATACAGAAGTGCATCGTTGCTGCCTTTTCTCCTTTAATTTTGTTCTGTTTCTTTAGGGAAGCCTTTCTAAGCTCTCATTTTCAGTGTCTCCCCTGCAAATGTTAACATGTACCATACATATTTATTTACACATAGGTGTATTGCTAGTTTTGTTATGTGACGAGATTGATCTTTTTCTCTTTTATTTAAAATACAGAATTTGGAGAAAAGTGGTATATTGAAGAAAAATGATATAGGTAAGTAATGATTTCTCTTTTTTAAACTGAAGAGTGTGTATCCAGGTGTATTTCTTGTAAATTATATTTCAGTGAAGTGAATTTTGCTTTCTGATTGTATGGGATAAATACTGTTGTCCCGATACTTTGTCTCTGGCCCAGCTCAGTGCTGAAGACACAGGGAGAACACTTTTCAGGCTGGCTCACTGGCATTCGATACATGTTAGAAGTTACAGCTCATATTTTGGATTTAAGTCCTTTGGCCACAATTTATTGAGTTTCCAGTAAGGACAGATTCTGGTACCAGGTGGGCACTGAGGGGGCTGCAGAGGTGAATAAACAGGGTCTGTTCTTAGTGGGAGGAGAGGACGGCCTTGGCCTTGCCCACGCCCTCCTCCGCCTGGAGCCGGGTGTCCCGCTCGCTGACCCGCGGACAGTGTGTTCCCCTCGGTCTGCTCACCACCACCTCTTCTGTCAAGTTCGTCTGGAGATCCCTGGGGTGGAGGTGGCTTCTCACTGCTGTGCAGACACACCATGCTTCCCTCCCAGCCCGTAAACACCCTCACCTGCACTCCTTTTTAAAAAAATTTTTTATTGACGTGTAGTTGATTTACAGTGGCGGTTTCAGGTGTACGGCGAAGTGATTCAGTTATATATATACATACACATATTTTCTTTTCAGATTCTTTCTCATTCTAGGCCATTACAAGGTATTGACTATAGTTCCCTGTGCTGTACAGTAGGTCCTTGTTGTTTATCTAGTTTATGTATAGTCGTGTGTGTCTGTTAATCCCCAGCCCCTCTGTTATCCCTCCCTCCCCTTTCCCCTTTGTACTCCCTTTTTAACACATCTTTCTCCCTCCGGTGTTTTGTGAGCATCTTCAGGGATGTGACCATGAGTTAGTCTATAGGATGGAGGCTGAGGGCTGTGGGGGCTACCAAAGCAGCTGTCCCAGCAGAATCAGAGCCTGGATCATGGTCGCACAACACTCAGGGCTGCTGACCAAGTCCAAGGGCGGGTAGTCTTTTTTCCTCTTTTGACTCATTGCCTAATCAATATATTGACTGGTGACCATTATTCTTACCACATACAGCATAACTGGAGTGGCTCTGTGTGTGTGTGTATGTGTGTGTGTGCATGTGTGTGTTTGTGCATGTATTGTGTGCACATGTTTTGTGTGTATGTGTCTGTGTGTGTATTGTGTTTTGTGTGCATGTATTGTGTTTTGTGTGCATGTATTGTGTTTTGTGTGCATGTATCTGTGTGCATGTATTGTGTGTATTGTGTGCATGTACTGTGTGTATGTGCATGTGTTTGCATGTATTTGTGTGTACATGTATTGTGTGTGTTGTGTGTGCATGCGTCTGTGTACATGTATTTGTGCATGTATTTGTGTGTTGTGTATACATGTGCGTACGTGCATGTGTGTGCATGTATTGTGTGTATTGTGTGTGTGCGCGCATGTATTTGTGTGCATGTATTGTGTGTGTGCATGCATGTATTTGTGTGTGCATGTATTGTGTATGTGTGTATATGCGTGCGTGTATGCATATGTTGTGTGTGTGTGTACATGTATTATGTGTATGCGTGTGTGTGCATGTTGACCCCTCAGCCTTAGGTCATAGGCTGCTTGTTACCAGAAGCTTTTGTCAGAAGAACATCACATTGAATCCTCATCAGAAAAACACCAGCACTAGGAAACTCAGGTTTCTAGATAATTTCTGACCGGGAGAGGTCAGCATTTAGTAGAGTGTGTGGTGTGTGATGTATGCTCAGAAGCGGGGGAATGGGAGCCTTTGATCTCTTTACCTTCACAGAGGGCTTAGTTGTCCTGCAGGGACCCTTCTCTAGCCATCTCTGGTTCTGTTTCCTGAAAGCTCTCTGTGGCTTACGTTGGCTTCAGAGCTGCGTGGGTTCCTCTGCTTCCTTGAGTAACATCTTCATCTTCCCCCCTTGCCTGTCACACTCATCATTACTGTCAGGCATTCATTGTGCAACCCATTTATCGCTCATTCCTGGAGGGGAAACAGTGACATTCTGTCTGGAGCTGTGACGGGGTTTGCTAAGGGCAAACTGCAGTGAGTTTAGGGCAGTAGCATCAGAGTGAGGAGGAAGGAGTGAATTGTCTTAGGCGGCTCTGTTGACTGGGCGGTGGGATGGCATAAACGGAGAAGACAGCTGCCAAGGCGAGCCCTGGGATCTAGACTCAGCCAGGATGCGATTTGGTTAGGATGTATGTCAGGAAATATTTCTTGGTGCTGATATAGAGAACAGCAGGAATTTGAGAACCAAATTGTACTGTCCTGGTTCTTTTCTGGGATTGGGGTGGGGCTTAATGGCATGGAAGTGATTTTCTGTCATTCATTACATCAGGGCTGTGGGACCTGGGTGCACCTTCCTCTTCTGCCTCATCGCAGGGAACTCCCCTGCAGGCGTCCGACTCCTCACTCAGCTGTGCCTAACTGATGTTTTCAGGGCCCCACCTCCACTTCCTGTCCCAGACCGTCCCTGCTCTCTCTTTTGGGAACATCCTCCCACCCTCTCTCTGGGTGTCCCGAAGGTCGGTGTCCTTATCCCATTCTCTGGGGAGGCCCTGCTGCCTGGGGGCCCAGGTGGTCTGGGACCCTTCCCGTTTGAAGGCTGTTAATCTGTAGACCCAGCCTCTCCGCATGTCATATAAATCCTCCAGGATCGGGTCTGGCTGACCCAGCCTTCCTCTCCAACTATCACTGACTTCATCCTTTTCCCAGAAATGCCGGATAAACTCCCCGGTCACCTACTTGGGGATGCTGCAGAGATAAGGTGGGCTGTGGGCTCCAGGATCCCCTGCCTTCTTTCTCTGCCTCCTGTCTGCTGCCTTCTGCGCCTGAGTCTGCAGAAACTGCTGCATTTTAAAGGAGACTCAGGAAACACCCCTTCCCAGAAACCCCCCAGGGCCAGCTCCCCCACCCCTGTCCCCTACGCTCCAGAGTCCCCGCGGGGCTCGGCGGAGAGCTCGCTGCCTGGCGTTGAGATGGCTGAGCGGGACTCGGGCCCTCCCGTGCTGGGGCTGCGCCCGTTCCTCTGCGTGTCTGGACCCTCGCGCTTAGGAGGGGCTCGGAGGTGTTGCTGAAGGAGCTCACGTCACACGCATGAGGGAAGCACATGAAAAAGCAAGTGACCGCTCAGTAGCAAAGGAAACAACTCACAGCACAGGACCTGATACAGGAGAAGGGGAAGAATTCTCACCAAGCTCGTCCCCGCGCGGAGGAGCCATTGTGCAAATGGGGAGCTTTGCGGATCTGCTAGAACAGGGGGCAAGAGTTGATTCCTGCGGGGTTAGCCTTTTGACAGGTGCAATTGCACTTTTAAAAAGTTTAGTATGACTTATTTTGAACCTATAGGAGGCTATAGAGAGTAACAGAATGAACAGCCTTGTATCTACCACCCTGATTAAGAAATAAAACATTCCTAGCACAGCCGAAGCCTTTAAACCATTATCCTGGTTTGGTGTTTAGCATTCTCATGTAGTCTTTCGTACTTCCATGTCGTAGTTAATTGGACACATGCATATATATAGCATGTGTCCATTTTACATATATTTGTGTTTCTATTTTTGCAAAGCGTTGGTTTATACCGTATGGTTATGCCTTTGCAGCCTGCTTTTTCTGCCATTCTCTGGGTAGGGTTCGTCTACGATGTCCATGTAGATCGATCCGTGGAGTGCTGGTTAATCTTTATTGCTGTGTTGCGGTCCAGTTGGGATATCTCGTCAGTGGGTGTCTGGTTTGCTTCCAGCCTCTTCTTTCTATGCAGGGCTGCCGTGAGCACTGTGGTTGTGTGTCCTGTACCCACGTATGAGAGTTTCTCAAGGATGACTAATGGTGGAATTTCTGGGTCATTGGAAATGTGCATCTTTAACTTTATTACATTTTGCAAAAATTATTCTCTGAGGTTTATTGACTCCATTGTTAACAAACGTGAATCTTTTTCAGTTTGGTAAGTCAGCTGTGCTAGTGTTTCAGAGGTAGTGGACTGAAGGTTATGTGTCAGTTGAAATAGAAGACACCCACTGAGCCTTAGCCGGATGTCTGATTTATAGAGCCAAGAAGCCAGTTTAAAGCAGAAATAGGTATATGGGGGGCTCATATTTATCTAAACGCCTACAGAGAAGGAGTTAGGTCATATTCTGTAGGTTGCTCAGCATTTCCTTGTGCATTTTTGAATTTTAAGCAATGAGCACTTTGGATTATTTTGGGGATCTAGCTGGCTCGCTGTGGAGCTGTTTGTTGTATGAATATTTGAGTGAATAAATGAATGGAGCTGTGGAACTAAACATGAAAATGATAAAATAGAACAGAATAAAATTAAAACGAGTTTTTTAATTTTAATAAAATTAAAAGCTCACGGTGGCAGGGAGGGTCCCCACGTTCACTTACTGTCAACCTGGCTGGAGGCTGCAGTTCTATGTCACATCTGCCTTCGGCCAACACCTCTGTCTGGAGGCAGAGTCTCGACACAGTGGCTGTTTCTTTACTTTGTCATAAGCTCAGAACCCAGACAGGTGTGATGTGCTTCTCCAGGGTGGGGCCTGAGCCTCCATCTGGGGCCAGACCTCTGATTCTCTACCTGGTCAGGAGGCCAGGACATACCTGGGCTGCCTCCCTCTCTGCCCACCTGTCAAAACTCTGGCTGCCCTGCAGCGGGTCTCCAGCTGGGAGGCAAGTACTTCTCTGCAGCACCTCCTGCCCCAGCCTTGTTGCCGTGGAATCTTGGCTCTTGTCCTGGAGATAACACTTCGCTCTGGCCAGGTGCCTTGTGAGGTCCCTGCTGAGTGTCACCTTAAAGGGCCGTCTAGAACATGCTTGAGGTGGTGTCTTAGTTTGCTAGGACGGCCGAAACAAAGTGCCACCAATCGTGTGGCTTAAACAGACACCTGTCTCCCATTTCTGGAGGCCGGTCGGTTGCCCCTGAGGCCTTCGTCCTTGGCTTGAAGATGGCTGTCTTCTCCCTGTGTCTTCACGGTCTCCTCCCCCGTGGGTCTCTTGTCCAGATTTCTCCTTTTTATAAAAACACCGGATACACTGGATTAGGACCTAAACTAATAGCCTGACTTTAACTTGGCTACTTCTGTAAAGACCCACTTCCAAATAAGGCCATGTTCTGAGGTCCTGGGGGCTAGGATTTCAGCATACGTAGTTTGGGGGACACAGTTCAACCCCTAATGGGTAACAACACACTGTAGGTTTATGTGTGAATTGTTCAAAGGCTTCTTGCAAACACTGGATTTTCAGGGACGAGGGAGGTGAGCGCTCCAGGCGGCTTCACCCTTTTCTCCATGTTTATATTTGCATTCTTGACAAATGTCGCAGCAAATTCAGTTTGTTACCCCAGACTTGGTCTAGCACAGCGAGCTTATTTACTTGCTGACTGCTAGGAAGGAAGTTTCAGAGATCAGTTTTAAAAGAGAGATTTTCTCCCTAGAATTACATATAAATTGATTTTTCCCCCCTAACAGTTTATTGCCTGAAGGCTTGCCTTGTGGGCTGGGTTTTTCGTCATTGTTGTCCACTTGTTTTCAAGTTTATTTCAGTCATTGTTAGAAAAAAGTCTGAAAACTTTTTTGTTGTTGTTGTTCTAGATTTAAAAGAAATTGTATTTGTCATCCAGAGTCAAAGTAATTCTTTTCATGCAAGAAAAGCAGAACAGTTAAAAAAAAGCATCTTAAAGCAAGCTGCAGATCTTACACAGGTATGTGGAGACGGCTTGGGGTGTCTGGTAATTACTTATTTCTTGATGCATCATGTGTCCAAAGCTCTTGGTCCGTAGAGAATCAACTTTATTTAGATGAAGATACCTGTTCTGATTTGTTTCGCTGGCTTAATAGGGACTATCTGTTGTTTAAAATGCTCGTTATTCCCAATACTCAAAGCATCATATTCTAAATTATTATATGTGTATTTTAAGAAAATCATATAAATGGTATGGGACTATCATGGTTTTATCAAGAAGTGTGATAGAAAAAATTGGAAAAAATAACTTTTTAAAGGCAGGGCTTAAAATAGCAAGGATAATTAACTTTTAAAATTTTGGTAAGAAGTCCTATGGCAATTTTTATGTTGAAATAACATTTTCATTAACCTTAGTGCGGTGCTTCTTCCATGGGTCCCTTAATCTGTTTTTTAATTGGATATTATTAATTGAACTTTCGATTTGATTTATAATGTAATATCTGAGAAGGATTATGGAGAGAAAGATCGACACAGACAGGTACATTGTAATAATGTTTGAAACAGGCGTGAACTGAATTTAAACCTGTTCTGAATAATGCTGGGGTTTGGAGCAAAAGAAGAGCTTCCTTCTTGTGCTGCTGCTCGGAGCTTGCTTCTTAGGCAAGTGGAGAAATTCCTCCAGCCTTGGAGACAGACGTGCTTGTCTGGAGGCAAATAGGGCCGTTTCTCGGTTCTCTCAGCAAAAGCTCTTTGCCCAGAGACCCGTGTGCTTGACAGATGGCTTGATTTCTGTTGGTGGGCGCTTGGAAATAAAGGGTTGGAAATACCAGTGGAAAAATTAACAACCTTAATGGTCTCCAAGGTTAAGCCCTGCTGACAGTAGGGTTCATTATGCTTAATCTTTAGATGCTTTCTGGGCAAAGTTCATCCAGCCTCCCCAGTCCCTGCAGGGACGGATCCTTGGCTCCTCTGCCGTGGGGCATCATACCTTCTCCAGGGAGAGGGAAGAATTGCAGGCACCAGGCAGTTTTTCTGGTAACTGGAAATGGGAGCAGCTTGATGAGTTTACCATTCTCCTTGGCCTGGAAACCCAACTTTGGGGATTTTCTTCTACTCAGTTTTTTAGATGCCGTCAGGATGGAAGACACGCAGCAACCTTGGGGCCGGGCTTCCTCCGTGGGTCCCGGTGGAGGCACCTGTGGCAGGGGGACGGGAAGGGGGAGCCCATGCAGCCCCCTCGGTCCAGGCTCAGCATCCGTGGAATCGAGCCCAGCCAGCCTTGGCACTCCCCCCAGCTGTGTGATCAGTGGTGACGTCAGGGCAGGGTTACGTATCGCTTGAATTCGTGTATGAATTAAGGGCACATGTATCTCTGGGACTTGTACGCTCGTTCCCAGAAGCACCTTCCCTCTTGTAGACGCAGACTCACGTGTGATGAGGGTATGTGTCTTCCCCCTTGAATCTGTGCTGTCAGTCCTGTGGTCAGTGTGGGTGCCTACACACTTTGCCAGCCAAGGCCAGCTGAGGGAGTTTGCCCCAGTACTTCCTTTACTGTTTGTCAGCTCCTTTTTTGTGGTTTTTTGGGTTAAACTTTTTCTTGTGTGTGCAAATCGCTACTCATCACTGGCTCCCTGCCTGCCTTTCCCCCTCCACTCTTCTGGGAAGAAGCGCTTCCTGGGAGCTGGGGGCAGGACAGTGCTCCCGGGACTTGGTTTACAGTGGGGAAGAGGTGTGTGGGCACCGCTTGGTGGGAAGCAATGTAGATTATAAAACATTCCTCCTCCTTTTCCGCCCCACAGGCAGAGGTACGCCTGGGGGCTGGGAATACCTGCTCCTTCGGGAGGCCTGGGGGCTCTGTAGGGGTCAGGCCCAGGAATGCTGGTGCTTAAAACTGACTGGAGGTTCTGGGGAAGATGGTGACAGGTTCCCATCTCAGCCAAGCTTGGCACGTTTAGGAATGGAGAATGGGCATGGCTCTCGGGCGTGTCTCTTGGGAATTGAGGCAGGACAGCAGTCCAATAAGGTGTGGATCCAGCAGACCCCTGGGAACCTCCCATGCTCATTACCTTTTACCAAGACAGCCTCCCAGAGCTTGTTAACCAAAGTCCCCGTCCCTGATCCCATCTTCATTCCCTGCCACTCGTCCCTTTGCATTTTGTTTGCCAGTGATTTCGAACTCTTCATGGTCCCTGGGGTCACCTGGTTATGTCATACTGCTGTGGCCCTGCATGTGATGACCTTCGTCTTGACAAGCTCCCGTATCCGGTGAAGCCTTTCTGTGCACTGGCTTGATCTACGGGGACAGATCACTTCCTCTTTGCTTCCACTTTTAGCGTATACTTTACACTTTGGACTATTTTTATTTGTTACATCTCTGTCTCTTTTATGAATTTTGAGAGCAGAGAATGTGTCTGATTGGTTTCTGATTCTTCAGAACCAAGCACAGAGCTTTCCATGCACTGAACCTGAGTCCTCAGTGAATGTTAATTAAACTGGATCTCTGAAATTCATGGTTTCATTTTTCCTTACTCTCTTTTCTTTTTGATTTCTTTTTTTTTTACTTTTTAAAATTGAAGTATAATCAATTACAATGTGTCAATTTCTAGTGTACAACATAATGTCCCAGTCATGATATATATATATACATATATTCATTTTCACACTCTTTTTCATTAAAGGTTATTACATGATATTGAATATAGTTCCCTGTGCTATACAGAGAAATTTGTTTTTTAAATCTATATTTATATATAGTGGCTAACATTTGCAAATCTCAAACTCCCAAATTTATCCCTTCCCACCCCCTTTTCCCCTGGTAACCATAAGATTGTTTGCTGTGTCTGTGAGTCTCTTTCTGTTTTTCAGATGAATTCATTAGTGTCTTCTTTTTTTTCCTTTTATTTCTCTTACAGTATGGTCACCTTTGACCACACACACGCCCTCACATCCACACACACACTTGTCTTAAGTTACAGGTTCTTTGAGGCAGGTTCTTTGGCTTGCTCTGCTTTTGATTCCTCCACGGCACCTTAAATGTAGTGTGTATTCAACATACGGCAGTTGAACTGAATCCAGAAGAAACTGAACAAATGAAAACTAAATATTACTTTGAGTAGATTATTTTTTCTATTAAAATTTTGGGGAGTAGTTCTTAAATTGATAGTGGCCAGCCCCTCTCGTATTAAATATAATGTCTGTTTTACTTTTCCCTGTGAAATCAGAGTTTAGGGGGAAGAGCAGAATAAAACATTGAGCACGAGTTGGTGCTCTGAGAGTCTGATTTCATGATTAAGTGAATCTTTGAGAGGCAGTATGGAAAAGCACCAGAAAATTCACTGACTGCTTTCACGCAGACTGCATAACAATGACTAAGGAAGGTGGAGCCTTACTCCCCCCAACACAGTCCATTTGAGGGGCAGGGGCGGGCAGCTCTGGTCCGGTTTCTTCCGTCTTGTGACTTTGCCATAGGCTCAGGTGTCTGGTCCTCATCTGTGTGATTGGAGCTGGCTTACCGCCCTTACATCTGCATTCTGATATGTGGAGGACAAGGATCCTTTCAAGGATGTGACCTTGAAGTTGTATGCTCAACATTAGAAACTGTATTTTCATGGATGCGCGAGTCTCAGCTTTTAAAACTCAGAAAACCGTTCCATTTCTCGAAAGTATTGAACATTTTTAGCACTTTATTCTGTGCTTCTATTTAGTTTCAGGGTGCTTATACTTAAATTTTTGTTGTCCTTTACGTTTATAACTTGCAGTTTAGACCACCTATTTAGCCAGTGACTTAAATTGCCACTAGGTGGCAGTATTGGTTTTGCATTTAAAGACACCTAATTAAGCAATCTCATCAAGCAAACGCCTCTCCCAGCACCTACTTTCTGTGATAATAAATGGAGCCTAGACTAAACCACAGGAAACCTCCCTCTAATTATCAGATAGCCTGTTTTTCTTATTCCAAAATTCTTTCCCTGATGGACGCCAGCTCTGAGTACTGAAGTAGTTATGAAGGGACTTTATTCTAGCACTTGGGTTTAAACTGCTCACGAGATCCAGGGTGCTCTGTTATGACTCAGGTAATTCCACATTTGGGTTAACAAGTCTTTCGGTAGTTGAGCTGGCCAGGAGACTTCAGAGTGTGCAGCCGTGTGTGATACTAGTTCATTTTTTCCTCTTTATAGTGTTCTTTATGTTACATATGTAATTGAAAGTTGAATTTATTCCATGCATAGCGTTTTGGAGAGCCACAGGTTGTTGACAGCTCACAGTGGGTCTGCGGACAATTCACATTGGGTCTGCAGACAGTTCTTGGAGCAGTGCTGAGCTACCTGGACCTAGAACTGCACACAGACAAAGAAGATTAACTGCAGAGAATTAAATGCTGAGATGCACAAAACATAGGGCATCAAAGTCGCTTTAAGAGGCAGGTAATGGCTCCCTAGTTACAACTTAACTGGAATTTGTGTTTTTAAGAAACTGACATATTCTTGAGAAAGAATTGATAGCTTAGTTGTCAGCCATGGAAGCGGAGGATGGTTGAGTTCAAGTCAGAGCTGTCGGGGCACCCCAGCCCTGTGGTGGGGAGCGGGCGGCTCCCCCTCTGAGGGGTCAGTCCCGTGGTTTGCCAGGTGTGTGCTGTGCCTCTGATGGAGTGGGAAGTCCCCTGGGCCCTGAACCCTGAAGTCTTTAGGTTACAGTTTTGCTTTTCTCCATAGATTTGCCCACCATGAGCTTTCACAAAAGCTGCTTATGGGGGAGGAATCAGCGGTAGGTTTTATCATCTGAATATTTATCTGATAGCCCAAAATATCTGTTCCTCCCACACTGCCAGATGTCTAGAACTGCTGTTTATTTATTCATTACTCCTATCGAGTTGCACTCCACTATGAAATCTGCCAAAAATTAAGGTGCAGAAAAGTAACAGTTTCTGGGGTTACGCACCTGCTTCTAACTGTTCTCTTCTGCTCTAGCAAGTCAGTGTGCTCTTATTAAAAACACAAACACTTTTCATGCTTCTCATGTGAATAGAAAAAAAAAAAGAACTTTCTGTCTGAAACTTAATACTGTGCTTGGGGTTGTTACCGGAGTGGTGACACTGTTTCCCTTGTTTTCTGAAATAATCTGGGTCATTGTGAGTTGTCACTCCCATCTCCAGTTTTGAAGATTTTAACGCAGTCTGTAATGGTTTTGAAGCTTATAATGGGTTATTTCTTCTAATCAGGAAGCCAGCAGACTTTACCAAGTGCTTTCTGTGTTCAGAGAACCATTCTACATTGCTGTGGAGCCAAGAGTTAGGAATTAGAAAAGATACTGTGGTTCCTTGAATCACTCATAAGGTAGATGGTAACAGCCTCATAATAGAAGTGACTCTATCATTAAGTAGAAATTAGAAGTCCAAAATAAATGCATTAAAATGTTTATTCAACAAACATTAATTGGCCATCTGTAGCTGTAGGAGGTACTTGTGAATATAAAAGGACATCTCTCCATAGGACCTGGGCCCTTGAGAAAGTGATGCTCACGGAGCTGTTTAGGAAGAAGAGTGATGTATAAAAACATGAGTAAGTCTAGTGCTGACTGTGCCTGTGAAGCCTGGGAGGATAAAGAAGGAAGACTTTTGTCAGATCAGGGAGGAGAGACAGGAAGTTAGCTGGAGGGATGTCAGCTGAGAACAGGGATCGGATCCGGAAGACAAAGACGCTGACTGTCAGGACGGTCTGCTGCTGGGATGCCCGGGGGACCTGGAGTCTGTGGCAGGCGGCACAGTCTGGGGGATGAGTAGCGCATGTATTAACAGGAGGAGTGAGCTTTTTAGATTGAAATAGGTGGAAAGTAAGGCTGGGGAGGCGGGGGATGTGGCTGACCAATACGGGTTCCTAAATGCACATCTGTAGTTATAAGAATACAGATGTGGAAAAAGTGCTCCTTTTTTCCCCTGAGTTTTCTCCCTGCGTTACAGATGGAAGGGGAATGCGAAGTTATAAAGATTGACTGTTTAAAGAGGTGCGTGAACAAAAGCCAGGTGGAGGTGAGGCCACAGAAACCCGGAAGGAGAGTTTGTGTGACAGTCTCCGAGTTAATCAGGCTCTTCATTGGATTTCATTTTAAGCACCTATTATGTGCATAGCATCTGTGCACCAATTATGATTTGACTTTTATTTTTTTTGAACTTGAAAAAATTCCTTCTTGAGTGGATGTTTGTGTGGAAATTCCTTTTTTTTTTTTTTTTTAACCGAAAAGGGGCACAGACAGCTCAGTCCCTGGTGAAGACTCTATTGGAGAACCCTGTTTATGTTGTGTTGGAGAGGCTGTCATCTGAGAGTCTTTTTTCTTCCCCTATGGGACCTGGGACCCAGTGACCAAGGCTGATCCTAGATTGAGATAATTTTTTTTTTATTTTCATTTTAATTTATTCTCTGCAGTTTAAAGTGAAAACTAGAACATGATACAGCCCTACCACAGAAGCTTTAGATACAGTGTTGATCAGTTTTGAAGCAGTGACAATGAGTAATCATTGCACACACTCCTCATCTCTAACTTTACATCTAGATTGAGATGATTTTTACTGTAGCTTTAGAAATGTATTGACACTTGCTTAAAATGATGAAACTATTACTGCTCTCCAAAGCAATTTCAAAGTAAGATTAAACTGGAAACAATAAAGGAGAGAGGATAAAGTATCACTGTGTGTGTGTGTGTGTGTGTGTGTGTTTTTAAAGTAGGTTCTAGTAAAATAAGGATTCATATACTATTTTGAAAACTCTAAAGTGTGACCTTTAATCTTAGTGCCAGGCACGGGTCATGCTTGGCTGGGGAGTCACTTTGAATGAGGAACGGGGAATGAGTCCCTGCGGGAGTGATGCTGGCAGAGAGGGAAGGGCAGGGTTCAGAGTGAAGGAAGGACCTGAGATGGGGCAGAACCACCAATGAAGGCATCCCACAAACGCAGAAAAGAAAATTCAGAAGCGAGTTATGCTTATAAGGCGGTTTTTGGGGGGGGGGGGAGGTGGGGAGTGTATGGTGCAGCTGTAAATTTCATTTTATGGCAGATGTTGGATTACATTTCCCCTTTGAGGCCAAAAGGAGCCAGACTATTCAGAAACCTCCCCCACTCTTCTGGCCTTCGGCTGAATAGCTTTTAAAGAGAACAGACACTTTTAATTCTGTTGCCGACTTTCGTGGTATGAACTTCATTTAAAACCTGGCAGAATTGCAGCCTTGCAGATAAATGATTCTTTTTGCTTGTCCACAGAGAGTTTGGAAAATCACTATTTTCTTGAGAAGAGTTAGTCAGGCCTTGGCTCATTAGTTTAAAAAAAAACTCATTTCCATGAGATAAGCCAGGAAAGCGGAGAGCAAAGCCTTTTACAGGTTGGTGCAAAGAAGCTGGAGAAAATGGCCTTGCACTGTCTATTTTTAGACTTTCTGTATTGGCCAGGAGACTGTGAGTGCTTCATTAAAATGTTAGCTTGGAGAGTCAAGCTGCTCTTCCACTAAACTTCCCTTTTTAGATGAGAGCAATTGGATGCTGAATTACTTAGTAAAATTTCATTTTTTGTAGTAATCCATAGGCATTAAGTAATCACATTAAATTGTTTGTTAAATTGGAGTTTTTAATTACATTGCTGTTGGATAAGAATTTATGCATCTAATGATATCTTTATGGAATATTTACTCACACACGGCCCAGGTGAGGTGCCCCAGGAGAAAACAGAACAGTGAGACCGAGTTCCCTTCCTCAGGGGGTTGCTCAGCGCCAGTGAGTTCTTCACACCCCGTCTTGGATGTCGACTGCCCAGTGGTTGGACCCCCTCCCTCCCCGGAGAACTGGGACCCTGTGTGAGTCTGGTGGGAGGTGGGCTTGGCCCACGAAGAACCTCAGAGGCCAGGCGCTGGGTCCTCCCAGCTCAGAGATGGTGGACAGTTGGATGTGGCCATGCAGGATTCTGAGTCTGCAGCCAGGGACCCAGAGAAGTGGTCACTTTAGATCTCACTCCCCTGGTGGTGACATCAGTGCCCAGTGTCTGGTGGTGACAGTGGGGACCAAGCGAGGAGGCAGCACACGTGTGTAGAGGAGGCTAGTGCTGGGGTGTGGACGAGGGTGACATCCTGTGGGGCGACTGGGCGATCCTTCCAGTGAGTCACTGTGGACGGGCCCCACCTCTGCCGGCCTCCAGGAGGCTCATGTTGGGGGAGACCCTCATGTCACGGTCTGCAGCCACATCAGCCACGAGAACCCAGGCTGGGCAGCAGCCAGCCCTGCCGGAAGGCTCTGTCCTGACGTTTGACCTGAGCTTGAAGGAACAGTAAGAGTTTGTGAGACTCCCGCCTGGGAGGACTGCGAGGACCCTCAGTGATGGAGACGGTGCATCTCAGTCTCCCAGGACAGGAGCCAAGGGGTCAGCTACTCCGTGAGCTCACGCGGCGAGTTAGTCTGGGAAGGCGGGGCTGCAGGGACCAGGGAGAGCCCTGAAATGTGGGGCTGGGTCTGCGGCAGGGACGGGTCGGAGCTGCAGCGCGATCACGGCCGACTCCCGTGAGCGCCGGTCGCGGGCGTTGCCTCACTTGGCGCTCCTGCCAGGACGCTGTGCCGCTGTCGGGCATCACTCGCTTAAGACTGTGAAGCGGTTTCTGTGATTCTCCCCGTCTGCAGAGAGGAAACTCAGGCTTAGAGGGGTGGAGCGACTTGCCCCTGCTAGAGTCACTAGTAAGTGGTGCGGCCAGGCCGGCATCTCGGTTCCCACCTGCTCCCCGACACACAGACGGGGCCTCAGTCGCAGGCCGGGCGGCAGGTTGCGCGGCTGGTGTGTGCAGATTATTCCACGCTGGTTAGTAAACAGTGGCCTGTGCTGTCTCTCGCTTTAGCTGGCTTTATTTTTTTTTTAATACCATTTATCCTTGACGTTATATTCTAGATTTCTTTGCTTATTATTTGTCTCCTTCGTTAGAACTTGAGATCCGAGAGGGCAGGGATTTGGCCCTGTCTGTTCATAGCTGTTTGCTGTGATCCTTGAACAGCGCCTGGCACGTAGTAGTTGCTCAACAAATATTGTAAAATCAATAATACTATTAATAACCATCACGTTCAAGCTTGTGCCAGGTACTTGGCATGTTTTAAGTCCCTTGATCCCAGGAGAATTGTTTTCCCTGTGTTAGGGGTGAGAGGACAGAACCACAGGCAGGTCTGGGAACCTGCTCAGGATTGTGTGGCTCCGAAGAGCTGGAGCGAAGATTCTGATGCAAGTACTTTGGCTCCAGAAATCGGGTTCCTAAATGCTAAGCTTTATCGCCTTTCATGAATGGGTGAATGATTGGTTAAAACAGATTTATATGAGCTATAAAAATGTACTTAGTAACGCATTTCAAAGTAAATAGTTAATAAAAGTAAATTATATAAATAATGAGGTAATATTTTTCTCTTGTTAGGAAATGATGGTTAATGATTAAGACAGGTTTCTGGAAAAAAATGTGTTTTAATATAGGCTCAGATTCCTGGAAGGTTTGTTGTTATGGTATCACATATAATCTACTGGTCCATAAATGAATACTGTTTTTTTTAAAGGCTAGTAAATCTGTCTGATATATGTTCCTAACTGCATATTATACATCTTGGTTATTATCCTCATAAGATAGACCTACATCTTATGGAAGAAATTATAACAATAAACAGATGTTAATTTTCATCATAATTTATTTGTTGGTCTAAAAGCTCAGTTCAGTGCCTAAGAACTATATAATGATTGGGATTTAGAAATACAGTTGAACTGGAATCAGTCTTAAAACAAGATTTAGTCCTTCAGAACCTTTGCCTAACACTGAACAAATGTCTTGGCTTTTGGTTTCTAATTTAGTACTTGCTCTGAGTAATGGGATTGAATTAGACCATAAACTCCTATACTGCCAGGCTTATATTTTAAATTAAGGTATGGACAGGTTACAAATAGTGGGAAATAGTCTGTGGACAAGGGAAAAGGCCAACATCATGGAGTTACATTAGCTGAATCTTTTCCAGACAGAGGCAGAAAGACAAAAGTGGTTCACAACCAAATTTGCCTAGTAATTTAAGTTATTTATGGTATTTAAAATATTAATCTGTTTTGATCCATGTTCAAATGTTGGCTTTTTCATTCATACTATTAATATTTCTAGATATAAATTTTTAATGATCTCTCCCTCCATATTCAAGAATAACGGGCTTTCTCCATGCTGAAAGCATTTTTAGAGTGCTTAGCTGTGGAATCAAACCCCTTTCCCAAATGAAGGTGATAAGTATGAATAAGAACCAGGTAATGAATTAGAGTGTTGATTTTGAATTTGTTGGTTCTCAATAATTATTATTTAAATACGACTATGCCTTAATAAAACATGTTCAGAGGAAGTACTGCCTGAAGGTCCAGTGGGCTTTCTGACTTCAAAGGGTTTATTAGCAGACCATGGTCAATGCTGATGATGGAAAATAAAGGGAGACTTTGGATCAGTGAGACAAATAGCATTAATATAAGATGTTTAAATTACTGTAATCAACTTTTTCACTTTTTTCCTTGCCTGTCATTTTCCCATATTAGATTATTTGTATTTTTAGCCCCTTTATGCTTGCCTCTGTTAGGGCATTATCTAATTTTTGGTAGAATTTTCCCTGCCTTTTAGGTTTGAAGTAGTAGCATGGTTTGGCGAAGAGGCGTCATTTCGGTTGACGGCAGGTGGCACTGCACGCATGGGTGTCTTTACTGTAGCTTTTACTCCAGAGGACTCTGTTGATAGAACATTTTCTTACTTTTTCTTTGATTTTTCATCTGAAAACTTTCTTATTCATCCATCCAATTATATATTAAAAGAACTCTCTTTGTATCTTAAAGTGCTGTAAGGTGGTGATGCGGCACCCTGAAGGAGGTCTAAGTCTTGTGGCGGTGTAAATAGAACAGAACATAAATTGTCACAACCACAAGTGGTAAAACTGAGATAAGATCGTTTGATCATTTGATGGGAAATTTGATTGTGACCTTTTAAATTATTTTATCTTAGAAGTGCTAATACACACGAGTATGTGTGTATCTAAGTCTGGGTCTGTGTGTGTTCATACACAGAATACACACACACATATATACACATATACACACATATATATAAGACAAGAATAAAAGCTCTTGGTCCCTTTTGAGGATTAGTAGGTGAAAGTTTATAAGTGAAATGACTTTGGCTTAATCAAGAGCAGGTTTCTGAGCATCAAGGTAGGACCTATTTTATATTTTTGAGATAAAGGTATTGGCACATATCTGGAGATAATTATGCACAAAGCACACTGGTTTGTGAAATGTTTCTACTTGGAGACAGAGAGGTACAGAAAACTTGATTGCCATTTTTGTGTTCACCAACTGAAGCAAATATGAAAGCCAGGCATATGATTTAGAAAACAAGAAGTAATTGAGATGGGAAAGATTGTAATCCACTAGCAATCCACAGAGTTTATTTTAGTCTAGAATTTAACTCTTTCTTTGTACTGACTAAACCTTAGCCTACAGCACTTTTACTGTCATGACAGGAGGTTTTCACACGTCTGTCTTTGCATCTCTGCCAGGAAAGGGCCCTCACGGCCTTTCTGCTGAGGTCACCGTCTGCGTATAACACCTGCTGACATCACTTGGATAGTTCCTATAACTCGGAAGGGTAGTTCTTGTTTGGAAGCCAAATTTTTGTATTTATTTCTGCCCAAAATAATTTTTTACTTAAAATACATTTTAACTTTATTTTTCTCACTCCTTTCCAGTCTCTGTTCATGTGTGAATGTGTCTTACACAGTTGGAATCATGTCTGTTTTTTCACTTAACATAAAGAAGTTCCCATGGTTATAATGTGTTCATTATTATAATTTCAGTTGCTACAGAATTGCTCATTTGCTACTTACTTTCTTATAAACCTTTTTTTAGTATTTGCTGTTTCTTTTCTAGCTAGTTCATATTGGCACACACCCATAATAATTTGAAGGTTTTATGCAAATGTTAATATTACTAGTTTTCTTCACATATGATTTTTGTTCTTACATAATCCCTCATGAGTATATATATGGCATTTATATGCATAAAGCATATAGCTATATATGTATATATGACATGTGTATAGCATATAGCTATTGTTTGTGTGTGTGTGTGTGTGTATGTGTGTGTGTGTGTGTATATATATATATATATAAATACACATAGCAATTTTTGAAAAGACATTGAAAATTACTGCAAGATTCAGAATCAACAGTAGGAAAGCCCAGAATTATATTGGGTAGCTGTTAATTCATCCTTTAGGGTTTGCTTTTTCTAACGTGCCACACTGTGTGATTGGACCTTTGACTACTGTTTTTACATTTCATATTTGTACATGGAAGCTAAAAATACTATATAAAGAAATAAGGCTTATTTGAGATTCCAAAGATTTAAATTAAAAACCATTCTTTTCTTCCTAAATAATAAACTTATATGAACTTCAGGACTCGTATGGAATCTTCATTACTGTGGTAATGTTTCAGATGGTTAATCATTTCTTCTTAAAGTCTTTTGTCTGTAACAGTTACCAGGATGTAGGTAGTATAAAACACAGAACATACTAAAGTTTGTTGGGGGGGGTGTTCAGGCGTATTAGATTTCTGACTTTTGGCTTGTCACAACCTGAAATTCATTGAATAGTGCTTAACTTCAAAGCTAACATTTATAGTTTAACAATTAGTCTCTTTCTTGTATGTATGTATGTGTCTCCATGCATATTCAACCATAGTTGTATCTTATTTCTGGATCTTAGTTCCTCCAAAGTTTATAAATTCTGAACTTCCATCATTATGCTATTACTGTTTTTGCCTTATGAATCCTTAGGGACTCTGTTTCTAGTATACAGATCCAAAGCTCTTCACTATGGCGGTGTTTCAGTGTTTTTAGGGCACTCTGAAAGTTGTTTTCTTCACGGGAGGTAAATGGGGCATTATACGCTCTTGTTTAGCCGAGGTGTTTTATTTTCCGTGTACTACCGCTGTCGTGTGTACAATAAAAACTGTCCTTACGCCGCTGAGTTTCCCTGACTTCCCCGGGCTCTGCAAGTTTCAGGTCAGCTCTGGTCTCACTGAGGACCCTTCTTGGAGGTCGTGGGCCCTGTTTGGAGCCTGGCTGGTGGGGAAGTTGTGTGGATTCAGCTAAAATCCTTTGTTTCTAGTAGCTCCTGAAGAGAAGAAAAGAGAGAGTGGTGTAAAGAATAAAACATCAGATCTTTTAAAATTAAAAAAAAAAATATATATATATATATTTTTTTTTAAATACCTGGTCTTAAATCTGAATCTTTTAAAAAAAAATTGTGGTCCTATTGTCTGTTCTATTTATTTCTCTGCTTTGATGGTTGTTTCCTCAGGAAGGCCCCCGAGTGCTCCTCCTTCACCAGCTTGCCCAGCAGGAAGGCGCGTGGACCATACTTCCACTATTACCGCAGTACGTTCACTGGGCTGTGTGCGTGACCGGCGTCTCTGCCCGACCCTCGGGGGCTCCCTGGGTTTCTTACTAAGGGGTGTTTTTCCTCAGAGTTAGGAAAGTAAAGGAAATTTGGACTCTGTTTTTCCTTCTCACTACTCCCTTAATCAGATTTCATGATGATTGATTCTTAATCATGAATAGCTTTTATTTTTAAATATGTTTCTCTCGTAAAAGATATGATGTCAATATATTTGATATTTTACTTGAAAAGTATCTCTCTTCTGAATTGCTGTTTGTCATGGAAAGAATTAACCTTAAGAACTCTAGCTGTTTCATAAACCAGTAGAATCCGGCTTTCCTATAAGCTGAAACTATACATGGAAGAAAAATATAGGGGAAAAAAAATCCAGGTTCCTTGCCATTTTATGTTTTTCATCCATGTCCCGCTTATGAGTTTTAAACCTTATTATAGAAGTGATTACTATAACCTATTTCTTTCTGTCAGCTTTTCTGTAACATATAGCAGAAATTCATCTTGGATTTTCTTCTGTGAAGAAGAGACAAGAATACAAATTCCAGAACTCTTAGAAACACTCAGAAGATACGACCCATCAAAGGTGAATACAGTCTCCACACGGGTACTTATCTTTTGGGGAAAATGCTTAAAAGAAGTTTAACTTTGATTAAGAGCCTTTTCAGTCTAATAAAAACACTTAATTTAAAATTTAAAAAAGTGAAATAATAGTTGGCTATCTGGAAGCAATGTTAAATAATTCTCTTTGTGGTTTGGAGCTTTCAGAGGATGGAACTTATAATGAGCCAATTTCAAATGAAAAAAATATCTATATGTGTTAGCAGTTTTAAAAAGTTAAAAACTACACCCTAGAGTTAAAAAGTAAGTTTAAGTTGGTTATTTCTCTTCGTCAACAATGACCACACATTATTTTAGATATTAAATATTTTTTGAGGACCAACTGTGTATCAAGGAGTGATCGTAGGGGTGAGGACAGACAAGGCTCCTGATCACCTGCATGGTACAGAGTCTCAGGGGGAGGACGGACTATGAAAGGAGCAATTATAGTTAACAGTGAGACACCTTACGAAGGGAAACACTGGGCTCTATTAGAAGCACAGAGCAGGGCCTCAGACCTGACCTGGGAAGGTCATGACAGGGAGTGACATTTAATCCAAGCCCTGTGGGATGAGTAGAGGTTAAGAAGAGGAAGCGTTTTAAGCAGGGGAACAATATTTGAGAAGGTCTGGAAATGAGACAGAATGCATCTTATGTGAGAAGGTCATCACTGCATTCATATTTCTAAATTTTACCTTGTGCAGATATGATGTCACAATTGGATCTTGTTTGGATCTTGTTTACATCCCAATTCCTAGCACTGAGGGGTGTTCAACACTTAGTAGGTGGTCAGGAAATATCTGTGAAGGACTGAATGACCCTATAAAGACAGCAGGACAGCTGGGCTGTGTTCAGTGTCTCTGGAGGTGTAGAGGCTACCCTGGAAATGTGTCCAAAGTAAATCAGGCTGTTCAGTTCTCTTGGAGAAGGCCAGGTCACACCCTGGTCACTTAATGGAATTCTTTACACGTGGAATAAGCAGAATTGGGCCCCTTCTGGTACCACTGGACACTCAGCTCAGCCCTGTTCTGATGCCCACTGCAGGCGGGAGTCGGGTTTAACTGGCACGTGGATGAGGAACGGTGGGTTGGTTCCGGGACCCTGCTTGGTTTGTTGATGTAGACACACAAAGTTGGGTAGCCATCACCATTAGATTAATTCTCAAAGGCTGGAAAGTTTGTTACTATAATAAAACCACTGGTTTTCATGCCTTTTAAATGCTGGAAGGACCCATTATGATTTCTCTTTATGCTTTTGAGTTCTGGGAACGTACAGATAAAATTGAATGAGAAGGTTGTTAGGTTAAAAAAAAAATTCCTTCAAAGGAGAGAAGAATTATGAACGTGTCTCATGCAGGCTTCTGAGATCATGCTAAGCACCATCTGTGTACTTTGTGCTGTGTTTTATGTCAGACGTTAGTTAGGCTTTTATGTTTTCCTTTGACTTGAGGAAAACTCCCAAACCTTTTTTCGGATGTAGGAGTTTTAGTCTCCTGCTAGTGTCCATTTCGCCTGGAGGTTATTTTCACATTCGCCATAGCTCTAATTCTGTACAGAAGATGGTGACTAACTGTACTTTAGAATGAAAATTAGAATGATAAATCTAAAAGTTCAAAGCAAGTTCATGAAAAGCAAGTACAGAACAGAGGTAAAAATGAGATATTTTCTTCTTTTTCGAGCTCTACCATGTGGAAAAAAACAATCTAGATGCTTTATTTCTTTTGAAACTAACATGAGGAAGTAAGAATTACATAATGTTGAAGTTAGCCAAACCAGTGTGGGTTTGTCCTTCTACTGCATAAAATTTTAGGAGAAAAGCATGAAACAAACCTGGCTTGATGTTGCTACATATGAACTACATTAAAATAATAATTATACAATGCATTAGGGTTATCTGCTATTTTGTCTGATTCTGACTTTTTCCCTTCAGTATATTTTCTGTCATTCTTATTAAATGCAAATTTATGCTTTTATACACTATTTTAAATGAAAACCTTTAATCTTTACTAAAGTGATTAATCTTTGTTAAGTCGCCTTTCTAGGTGATTTCTATACATGTCTGTATCTTATTGAAGTCTTTCTGTTTTTCCTCACAATGCGCTTTTAATATGTGTGCATTGGTGAAGCGTCTTGAATCTTTTTATTTTTAACAGAGGTGAGACATGAGTGCTGGCAAAGAGTAACTCTGAGATACTAAAAAGGACATTGTCTGACCTACTCTTTTGCAGTTTGTCTTGATTATAATTGTCTTTATTAAGAAGCCATTAAGAAAATCACTAGGAAGGATGGGGAGGTGTCTCTTCACTCAGTCTGTATTAACTTCTCCCTTAGAGCAGTTTACAGTATAACCCCTCCACAAAAATAATGAAAAACAACCTTATATACTAGGTAATAGCTGAATACCACTATTAGTTGTTAAAACATAAAAGTGTGTCCCGTGTAAATACATGTTTGGAACGGGAGATTATGATAGTGAAAGATCAGTGAGAAAATGCTTAACTATACTGGTGTTTATGTTCTTTAATTTTAAGTAAGCTATATTTGCATAGTATGTTAAATCTGATGATTTCCACATTGGTTAATGTTTAGTAGTTTGAGTTTTTCAAAAAGATGCTGAATTTCCTTCTCAGGCCATGGCTGCTGGCCTTGTAATTACTTCTCTTGCCCAGGGGTGACTTAATATATCCATGGAGTGTCGAGAGGAAATCCTCAGGTGGGGCTGTGGGCCCGGACACAGCTGTGTTACCGGCTTTCACATATGTTCATGACTTGTTGATGAAATGACCCAAATGTGAGACTCTGGGAGGCGCCCAGAACTCAACCGTAGGCAGAAGGCTCTTAGGAGACAGTCTGCATCCCTCCTGCAGCTTTATTTTTTGATAAGAAGTGGGGAGCAAGGTGGTGGTGGTTGGATAAGAGTGAAGATATACAAGACTTTGTCTTCAGGGTAGCTGATATAAGTGGCATGCTGACGTTTCCTTACCAGCTGCGTCTGAAAGCTCTCCCAGGCTTGCTGTGTTCATTGAACACAGCCCTCGGGAACATCTGTGACGTGGTAGGTACCCTGGGGATACAGTGGGGAGCGAGATGGACAGCATCCCTGGTCACCAGGAGGGGATGTTCTCGTGGCGGGGGGACAGGCAGTAGACAAACGTAAAATAATGTGTCAGACGGCAATAAGCGTCTGGAGAAAAAGAAAGCAAGGTAAGAGGGATAAAGGATAGACTGAGGGCGGGCTTGCTTTCCTGTATAGGGTGTTCAGGAAATACCGCACAGGTCAGGTCACATTTAGCCAAGTGTGAAGGGACCGAGGGAGTGTGCCATGGGCGCCCTACTCTGATGTCAGGCGCCTACCTACCTGTCTCACAGGAACCCCCAGCTCAGCGTGTTCAAGACCGAACTCCTCACCCCCCTTTTAACCTCTTCCATCTTCAGTCCCCTCATCTCAGAAATGGCTTCACTGTCTATCCAGTTGCTCATATAAAGAACCCTGGGGCTGGTGGTGGACTCCTCTCCCCTGAACTGCAGCTGAGTCTGCCTCCAGAATCCATCTGCTGTCCACTTCTCCTCTCCCTGTTGAATGCCTGCACCCTCCCGCTGACCGTGACTAGAGCGTCCCCGCTGGTCTCCTGCTCCCCACTCTCGCCATCCTGACAATCCCGTATCTCTGTCATTCAGACCACCTCGCCCACCTGCTCATAAGCTTGCGTGGTTCCCCACCCCGCCTAAGAGAGATTCACTAGGTGTAGCTCTCTGGGTCGGCAGCAACCTCCTACCACTGTAAAGATGCTCCCTTCTTTCATGTCTCCCGTTTTTGTTGAAAAGTTGTTCTATTTTTGCTCCTTTGAAAGAAATGTGTGCACCCCTCCCCGAAAACAACTTTTAATGTTTTCTCTCTCTTTGGGTTTTCAACCGACATATGTCTGTGGGTGCTTTTCTTTGTATTTGTCTTGACTAGAGTTTATAGAGCTTCTTGAATCTATGGCTTGATGCTTTCTGTCAGTTTTTAAAGAAGATTCTCAGCCTGTATTTCCTCAAATGTTGATTCAGTTCCATTGTCTCTCCCTGTCCTGGGTTTCCAGCATCGTATATTTTAGAACTTTCATTGTGTCCCATGTTGCGTTTAAGCTCTTTTCTGTATGTTCCTCTTTGTTTTCCCTTTTGTGCAGCAATATGGATATTTTTCACTGAACTTAACCTTCCAGGGTCACTAATTCTCACTTCTATTATGTCTAATATCCTCTTGAATTTCTAGTTCCAGTTACTGCATTAATTAGTTTTAGAATTTCCATTTGACTCCTGTTTATAGATACTAGTTTTTTGGGGTAAAAATCTTCATCTTTTCATCTATTGTCTTAAACATTAATTGTAGTTATTTTTTAACTGCAAAATTTGATGTATCTGTGAATCTCTCATTTTTCAGTTTTTGGTCTGGTCTTGTTTCTTGGCATGCCTGGTAATTTTCCATTAAATGTTAGATATTTTATGTGAAAAAGAGGTTATGGATCATATGCTGTTCTGCAGGAGGGTTTAATCTTCCTCTGGGTTGTAGACCTTGTTTGGGGAGGTCTGTTTACAGATGCCCTTACTCCTGGACGCCTTTCTCCTGGGCAGACCCTTCTGGCTCCCAGAACTGTCGCTGAAGTCTTTGCTCAGCTTTTTAACTGCTGTTTCCGTTTGATTCTTGGTTTTTGTGCAGCCTGGGAATTGACGGGAAATTGCAGGCAGAATGCTGGGCTCCCTTCTCTGGGATCCCGTTACGTCTCTTCCTCCTTGGCAGCCTCCAGCTCCAGCCTCTGTCTCTGCAGTCCAGCCGGGTTGCAGGAGTCCCCACCTGCTTTCTGTTGTGTGCTGTTCTCTGCTCTGGGACCAGCAATCCCTTGGGGTGAAAGGAGGTGAATATGGGCCTCCTGGGGGGCTCCCCTGCTCTCTGGGAAATTAGCCTTCACATTCCCATTTGCCTTTGTCATTTTCTGATGCCCTCAATCTTTGCTTTAACAGCATCTCCAGCTGTTAGAGTTTGAGTCTGATCCAGACTCTGACATCTAAGCCCTGGTCTGGCTCCTGCGTCTCTTTCATACTGTTTCCCATACCCAGTCTGTTACAGCCACACCAGGCTTATTTCTTCCTCGAATGTATCAAACTTTTTCTCACCTCAGGGACCCTGTATTAACGGCCTCACCTGCTCCTCCCCAGATTTGTGCACAACAGGCTTCTTGACGTTGTTTAATCTCAGTTCAGCTGTTCCCTCCTGAGAGCCTTCCCTCCCACAGGGACCCCCAGTCACCCTGGTTCGTTTTTGTCATAGCACGCTGCGGTCACGTCAAATGTTACTTTACTTCCTTCCTTACTCTCTGTCTCCCCACTGTGTCAGCTCTGTTCCCACCTGGTGTGGGATAAATGTCAAATGTTAATTGATAACAAATAATAATAAATGTTAATTGCACGAATAAGTGAATGGATAAAATAGGCATTGATTCCGGGAGGAATTTTTCAAATTCTTCTTTACAAACATCAGTGGGACATAAAGGAACACGTTTTCCTTATATTAATAGTATTTTGATATGGAATATTCTATAAAATACCACTTTTATACATTTATAGTATAATGATGACTAACATTTTGTTTGCCCTGATGGTCTGATCTTAAGTTACTCTCTTCATAGACAAAGATTATGCTATATTCATTATCATATGAGTATTAATTATATTTTGGTTAAAATTCTTCAAAAAAAATACACAATCTATGCTTATTCTCTGTCACCCAGAATACTTAGCTGAGACTCATGATACTAATTTGTTTTTGGTCTTGCATGAAATGGCTTTTTAAACAATTCTGTTATCTTTATTTAACAGGAATGGTTTTTAGGAAAAGCCTTACACGATGAAGAGTCTACAATAATTCACCATTATGCCTTTTCTGAAAACCCCACAGTGTTTAAGTATCCAGACTTCGCTGCTGGCTGGGCCCTGAGTATGCCACTTGTAAACAAGTAAGGATTTATTAGACTTTCTTTTCATTTCATTTCATGTATGAATCAACTTTTATTTCCCTGAGTCTTGTAATTGATGGATCTCGGTGAGGTTGCTGAAAAGCAAGTGGTAGAGTGGGGGGCCTGCGGCCAGAGCCAGACGTGGGGGGCTCTTGCTTCTGCTCCGTCTCGTGCTGGGCCCCTTGGACTCACCACCCAGCTGCTCTGAACTTCCTCTGACTCACCTGCAAAGCAAGGCGAATGATGACCTTGAGCCTAAGGGCGCGCACGGAAGTGCTCTGGGAGCTCTGCACGTGGAGGCCTGAGCGCTGCTGGTGGTGGACCTAGAGAGCTCTGGGTGTGCCTGGCTGGCAGTGAGGGGACGAACAGCAGGAGG
Organism: Camelus ferus; assembly: GCF_009834535.1. Classification (NCBI taxonomy): domain Eukaryota; kingdom Metazoa; phylum Chordata; class Mammalia; order Artiodactyla; family Camelidae; genus Camelus; species Camelus ferus. The sequence continues at coordinate 18,125,415 of NC_045709.1, read as the reverse complement.
GCCGGGCCGAGGTGGGGGGCTCACTATGTGCAGGGGACACACGCGTATCTGAACTCGGGCTGGGCCGGAGGTGCCGCTGAGAGGCGCTGTGGATCACCGTACGGAGCTGTTTGTGTGAGCACAGTCGTGCTTTTCCAGGTGTGAAAAGCGAGGATAATTAGGTCATAATCCAGAAGCAATAGGGTTGTTGACTGGCTTTCTCTGAATCTAAATCATGCGAGTTGGTTGTACGCGTTTGTTCTTTAGGGAGTGGAAAGTTGATAACACATCTGCGAAGAGAGTGTTTCTATTACTACAGTAAGTGTCCTGTTTCTAGGGTTTGTAGTCCTGGAGAGTTTCTGGCTTGCTGTAGATGGTAGATATGTTGTCATTTGTCGTTAGCCAAACTTCTTGATGACTCCCTTGGTATTTGAAAGGATATACATCCTTCCTAATGTAGATCTGAAAAATGGCAACAGCAAAATCTGTTTTCTTGCCATCCTGGCTACCAGGAAACCGCTGTATGATACAGGGTCCATCAGCTAGAAGCACTGTGGGAAATTCTTTCTGGGAACTGGACTCATCTGGGGAAGGAGACAATGCATGGGTGGCCATGTGGCTCGAGAGATCATGACAGAAGAGGGGTCTTTTGGGGGCTGGCAGCTGAGACAGTGGCTCCCTGATGGTGAGTTTCTAAATCTGAGGGTGTAGAGGTGCTGAGGGCCTGGCAGGTGCTGCGGCTCCGGCTTAACACTTCTCTCGAAACCCCCTTGGGCTGGGCCTGTGACTCACTGCCAGGGCTCCTGCACTGGCCAGGAGAGCAGTCTTGTCCAGGGAGACTCCATGTTAGGGGTTAACTGGCATTTTGTAGAGTTGGTCCCACGGGCACATGATTGTCTCCTCAGTCGTGTTCACAAGGTTGCTGGAAACATCTATCAACTGGTCCAGCCTGCTCTCCTCCTGGTCACACGTAACCACACTTTCTGCTGAGGAATGGGAGGACCCGAGGGTCTTATGTCACTGCAGTAGGGCATGCAGGGAACTGTGGCTGAAGGAATTGGGGCCAAAAGACTAATCTTTTGCACCTTTCAGGAAATTCCTGGCACCTCCCCTAGAACTCTGACATGAGAGAGGAGGGAGGCACCAGCTAAGTTCTGTGTTCAGTGTCGTCTGCTCGCACAACGCTGAGTGGCTGCCAAGTAACTACAGAATGTCTGCGGTGCATTAAGATCTGTGGTCTTTCCCCATCCCTCCTCTAGCAAAAGCAAAACAAAATGAAGGTGTAGACTCCACCATACACCAAATTCAGAATTCTAGTTAGACCACATTTCCTTTTTCTCATGATGCAGACAAGTAATCAAATAAACAGATGATGTAACCCATCCAAGATCAACTATTTTGTTGCCACGATGTATTTTAAAATGGGTTTCTAATAGGAGATTCTAATGTATTCTTCAAGAGATTGGTGTAGAACTAAAGGAGGCATAGATTATATGTAGAACTAAAGGAGGCATAAAGCAGCCATTGGATCTTCTGATGGTTGGCTTTTCCGGTTCCAAATTTCGTAGGCTGACGTCATTTCCTCCTGCTATTAGGAATTATATCAGCATGCTTTTGGATGCAAGTAGCAGAAAATTACTCACCATGGATTAAGGGAATATTATTGCTGTTGTTGGAAGGGGAGATCAGCCGTGTTACTGAGGACCCTGGCTCTCTCTCTCTCTGCTGCTTGGCACACAGCATCATTTCATCCTAAATCTGGTTCGCTCTGTGGTTGGTTTCAGGGCAGTAAGGGCTGCGTGTTTCTTACTTATGTCCAGCAGTAGAGCGCCTCTAATCATGGAATGTAAGCACTTATCCTCAGTGTCTAACTGGATTCTCCTGTCCAGTTTAAAGTTGATGGGGACAACTTCAGGCCCGTATGTACCAACCACTGGACCATTAAGAGTAGAATTTCAGTGCACTGGCTGGGATCAAATTCATTCTGATCATGGAGCCCCTTTATTGGGCTGAATAATTAATCAAATCAATATTCTCTCCAGAAGGAAGGGGAAGCTCTGTTTTGTGTAGATGAGCAACAGCGCCCTCTGCAGGAGTGTTCATTCCCTTTGTCCCCTTTCCTTGACTTCATGGAGGTTATTAAAAGGAGGAGACTGAAAAGGAGCCACTTTTGTTACTCTGTCATGCGAACTTTTTTCTTTTCTGCCCTTTTCTTTCTCTGTCATTATTTTGTCAAGGATTATTAGGAGTCAACAAAGTTCATGGCTTTTTGAAAAGACATTTATTATATTGTGTTGTTTTATGTTATTTTCCAGATGCTGAAATAACGATGCTACATTTGCAACAAACCTTGCCTTCATTTACTGGTCCACAGATAATTGTGTTTTCACAGCCCTTTGCTTCAGGGAAATGAAACCGTTTTATCTTAAAATGTATATTTTTATCTGTTTTCAAACATTAAATAGTCTCGAGAATGTGTTATTCTTGTCTGACACCTCTTTTGGTTTTTAAAAAACTCTAATTGCCTCTATTTTCTAGGCTTACCAAGAGGTTAAAGAGTGAATCCCTGAAATCCGACTTTACGATAGATTTAAAACACGAGGTAGGTCGTGGTTGGTTTGGTGAAAAGTCTTTGTAATTAAGAGTGTGTTGACATAAAAGGTGTTTTGTGTTCCCTTAAATGTGCCCCCTTCCCCCCCCACACCTTCTCCCAGCAGGAGACCTGCAGCACCCTGAGAGGGGCCCTTCTCTTGCAAGCTCCTCTAGGTCCCGAAGGTGGACAGGAAGGTGGGAAAGATTCTTCATCCTTTGTTTTTAAGCTCAGCGGGAGGTCCAGAGGTGGATTTTTGAAAACATGCACAAATATTACTCAGATACCTCTGATTGTATTTGGCGCTTTGATTGCACATGAGCCTTCGTCACATCTCTGTGCTTGGTCCTCTGGAGCAGAATTGAGGCAGGTGGCCCCAAGCAGGCAGCTGTGGCCTGCTCGCCTGGACCCTCGGCACCTAGTGGACATCTGTGACCAAGTACCTGGAGGCAGGTGGCAGGTGTCCCATATTAATTCACGAATCTCTCCTGAATCAGCCTTAACAAGGTCTCTGTGCATTTCATTCACGGCACCTCTGACTGCCTGAAACAGCTATCCCTCTGTATCTTAGGACGTGGGGTCAGTCTCGACAGGTCCTGAGCCCAGCAGTGCTGGCAGCCTGCCAGGAGTGAAAAACATACTCCCAAGGTTTTCATTTTGGGGGGTGTTTTTAAATGATGAATAAGCTTATTTGAGGAGAAATGTACATGTTAAAAAATCATTCATTTCCATAAAAGGGAAAGAATGATTAGTTGAAAGCCAGGGTCCATCTAGATATTTCTACTGAAAAGTCAGCTTGGATGTAGAGACCCAGGTTTGGGAAACTATTAAACACTGAGTAACATGCAGAAAAATGAAGGTATAAGGATCAGCCAGAATATCTGTGCTGAGGAGCTGGAACTTGACCAGGTGTTTGGAAGCCACCTGCACACATCTCCCCAGTGGCTCCCTCACCGGAGTAAACAACTTTCTCAAATTTTCTGTTTCCCTTTTCTTCATATTGTACAAGCTTTGAATGAATCTCTGCATAACATATTGTGCAGTGATTGCATCCTCCTGGATTCTGTGTAAGCAGAATCGTACCATGAACATTGTTCTAGTTGGAAACTCATCCGTGTTGAGGGTGGGGCTTTCAAGAGCTTACGGTCATTTTCAGGACGGTCTCTCATGTGACTGTGCCACAGCTTTGTCGTCCGTTCTCCGGCCCTGGGTTTCTGGGCTGCGACTGGCTTTTTGCTGTCACAGTCACTACTTCTAGGAGGATTTTTGTCGTGTATTATGACGATCGTCTGTAAGAGCTTCTCTAGGGCAGAAGCTTTTACACTGTTCTTTTGACTGTGACCCACTTTAAAAGACATTTTTTCATGGTGACTTAGTGTACTTGTGTGTTGTTATTGTGCCTTACTGATTTCTAGCTCCATGTCGGTGGCCTGTATGAGTCATCTGACATATTTTTTAGGTGTAGTTCGTGTTCACTTTTCATAAACGGAGAGAAGGATGTACATGCTCTAATCTGGGGGTCTAATGTTCTCCTTGTATCTGTTAGGTTAACGAAGAAATAGATTTTCGCATATTTTATTTCCTCCTGCCCTCCTCCCTCCCTTCATTCCCTTCCTTCCACTGTTGTTTTGCTTGATCTCTCATTTACCAAGGGAGGAATGTGAAAATCTCCCAGAATAGTGGGACCGTGTCTTCTTGGGGACCTGCCATCTCTCGCTATTTATACTCTGAGGCTATGTTAATTAGATGCATGCAAGTTGAGAATTGTTACATCTTCTTGGTAAATTTATCTTTTATCTCTAGTGATGCTCTTTGCCTTACAGTTAATTTTGTCGATGGGAACACTTCTGTACTAGCTTTCTTCCGGCATTGCCCCATAACTGTTTTCGCCGCTTCTTTCAGTCCTTTGTGTCCTCATCTTCTGATGTGTCTCTCTGAAAGAGGACATGTGTTTTTTTCCTCCTGGTTTGACAGTCTTCATCTTCAAACCATGCAGGAAATTGATGTGTACATGTTTCATGGTGACTAACACTTTATTTTATCCTTTGTCCCTGTTTTTTTTTCCTTTTAAAAATTTCCTTGCTTTTAGATTTTTTTTTCGTTCCATTTTTTTCCCCTCCTCTGCTATTTGGAAGTTTAGCCTCAATGTGTGTTCCCTAATGGTTATTTTAACATGCATTCTTAACCTAACAATCCTGAAAATTCAAGGCCAGAGACTAATTTAACTCTGATTGTCCCCTCTCCCAGCTTATATGCTCTTATTGTCCAGGATTTGTGTGCTTTTTTTGAACCGTGCAACTCAGATGCTGTCCTGTTTACGCAGGGAGCACCTGTGTTCACCTCGCCCTCTGTTACCAGTGGCTGTGGTCCCTCCTCCCTCTTCCTTCTCCCACCTGCCAACGGGATCATGTTTATTCTTCCTGAATTACATCCTTCAGAATGCCCTTGTTAGTGAGGTGGCAAATTCTCAGTTTTTTTCTTTAAAAAATAAATTATTTCAGCTTTGTTCCTGAGACATAGCTGCCTTGCGTACACACTTCTAGGTTGTCAGGCGCGGTCTGTTGTCACAGTGTTGTCACCCTGCTGTGTGCTGGCTGCTGTCACTGCTGTGGTGCTGGGAGGCCGGCCCTCACTCCCCGTGGTCCCATGTGGGTAACCTGGCCTTTGTCTTTGGCGGCTTTTGAGACTGTCTCCTTGTCTTCGGTCTCCGCAGTGCCTCTACGGCGTGTGTGCCCTAATCCTACTTGGCATTCAGTGAGCCTTTCTAGAACAGCAATTTTACAAGATGCTCAGCCATTCCACTATTTTCTCATCTCTCTGTCCCCTCCTCCTGGGACTCTAGACTCTGCAAGGGCTGACCTTCTCCACATTTCCCATCTCCGCATCTTGCTGTGCTCTGTTCCACATAACTGGGCTCCAGCTTTTAGCGCCCTCATTTTTAGTCAGCTGTGTCTAATATGCCATTTATCCTCACCATTAAAATGTCTTTTTTAAGCCTTATATTTTTCACTCCCAGGCGTTCTAGTCACTTCTTTTTCAGATTTTGCTCTCTTGCTTAATTATATAGAACTTTGGCTCATGTTTTAAAGTTTTTCTTTTCTTTATAAAAATATTTTAGCAGTAATGCTGCCCCCGAAGCCTCTGGGGTGGGATGAGGCCGTGTCTGCTGGCTCGTCCTCACCATTGCATCCTTTGTGCTGCTTTTGGTGACTTTTCTGGGAACTCTTGCTCCCTTGGAACTCCATCCAGGGCAGCCCCCTGAGTCCTGGATAAGGTCCTGGGGTCCTCAGGAAGGGTCAGCATTAGCTTTTGCCTGCTGCCGGGGGCTCTTGCTGACTTAGGACCACTTTAAATTACTCTGAGCTGTTTGGGGGCCACACAGGTGACAAATTAGGGAGGCCTGGTAACAAAATCTCAGAGGACATCTGGAGAGGATTTTTCTCTCCATCTAGTGCCCAGTCCCAGCTTCATATGCGGGTTTTGCTGACAGACACGCCCCCCCCCCCCCCCCCCCCGTGGGTGGGTCGCGGGCTTTGTTCTCTTAACTGGCGGATCAGAACCTCCGCCTTCCCTGAGCTCAGCGGGATCCCCACCCGGGAAACTACCCTCGGAGCCCTTTCCCGCAGGTTCTCACTTGTCCATTTTTGTCCTCACAAGTTCCACACTTTTGTGCCAATTTAATAATGCATTTAAAATGATTTTAAAGATATTTTATCCAACATTTTTAGGTATTTTTAGCTGGTTATTCAGGGTCTGTACTTGCCAGCCTGTGGGAAACCAGAGTTGTGATAGTATTTCCTTTTATCCTTCTCTCTGATGCTTTAGAATCCCTAGAACAGCTTCCCTGAAGTTGCTATGGCCACTTTGCAATCTTCTGCAGGTCAGAATATTGATTCCTAATTGCTTATGGTTAATAAAAGATTAGATTGCTCTACATGGAATTACTAGTTTTGTAAGTTAAAAAAAATCAAAAATACTTGTTGAATGTTGATAAATTGATGTGGTTCAACCTAACATCCTCTAGAGAAGGATGACCTGCTTTTCTTTGAGATGCTTCCTGCCTCCATCTGCCTGTGGTGCTGGCGGAGCTTTGTCATGACGCCCGTCTCCTGTGTGACAGATCGCCCTCTACATCTGGGACAGAGGCGGCGGACACCCCCTCACTCCGGTGCCCGAGCTTTGTACCGACGGTGTGGACGCGTCCTGTGCTACCGCGTTCCGTTCTTTCCTGCCGCTCTGTGTAAGTAACACAAGGGCCTCTTCCTTGCCGTCAGAGGGGAACGCACCTGCTGTGCACAAGGCCGGCCTAGCACTTTACATGCTAAACAGTAAAATCAACACTTGCCGTGTGCCTGGTGAGAACTCTGTGCATCACGTTTCCAGTGATGACAACCCCAGGAGGTGAGCCCTTTGTTCCCCATTTGACAGGACAGGAGGGAGGCGTGGAGAAGCTAAGCACTTGCTCGGGGTGACACAGGGACTTCGCAGGGAAGTGAGTGAGCTTGTGACCTGCCGTCTCACCCCAGGGCCGGTGTGCAGCGCTCGCTCCATGGAGACTGTGTGCCCGGGGTCTGTTCTTCTGTTGACAACAGAGCATGGAGCTTGGGATTTCAATTCTGTTCCCTAGGAAGGTGATGAGACATTTCCCATCAAGCCACAGCCTTCTCCTCAAGGCCGCCCCCTTTACCCTCTCAGCCAGTGACCCCACTTTGATGTCACCTGAGACTGTCCAGAACTTTCAGAATGAACTTCCTTGTTCTGGTGGACCCTTGGTCCAGTCCCCAGGAGGAGCCTGAAGACCCCGGCACTCAACTGGGTGGTTAACAGTTCTTCTTCATCAGGAAAAATGGATTCAGCACCTCAAACGTTGTCTGTTATTTTCAAGTCAGTGACACAGAAGTCTGCATGTTGCACTGTCAAAGAGGAATGTACGTACACGTACACATACACATACACAACTCACACACTCACTCACATACACTCTCACACTCTGCAACAGTAGGGGAGAATCTGTAATGCTGGCACAGTGCCTGAGGGGGGAGTGTCTTTCTGGACATTACGCTTGCTTGTTCTTTAGTTCTTTTGGAAAGTCTGGAGGGTCTGACCTGGTGTCTTGAGTGACATGACCAAACTACGGTTACATGTCACTATAAACCAGCCCCAAATGATGCAGGAATCATGACTGAATATTGATTGTTCCAAGCCTAAGACAGGTGATGAAGGGGTCAGAACACCTGCCCCCCCCCAACCGTGAAGCACCGTGGTCAGGGTGTGGGCTGCCCACAGACTCTTCGTGTGCCCCTTTGCCTGAGTAACCAACCTGGGCTGCAGCCAGCTCAGGCCTCCAGGCTCCCGCAGGTGTTTGTAGTCCTGCCTTTGGCAGAGGACGGAGCATCACTATTGCCTAGACTTGGGTTGGCAATAAAGGGCCATAAAAATACGTCAAACATCACAGTGAGGCCAGGCTTGCAGAAGGGTGTCACCTCTTACTTTGCGCTGAAACGTCTGCCTACTTCTCCCTTCCTTTGTCAAAATCTTCCCCAGCTGGAGAAAGGAAAGGGAACGGAACCAGCATTTACTGAGTACCTCTGACGTGCGTAATAACTCAGAGTGCTAAAAGCAGCTTGACTGTTGGCTGCCATTCCAGTGTGCTAAATGAGCAGACTGAAGTTCAGAGAGCTGGGGACTCTGGTTCCGGTGACACTGCCTTTGTGGCAGAGCTGGGACTCTGGTGTAGGCCGGGCTGACTGCAAAGGTTTTACTGTCAGCGGAGCTACAGTTCCTTTTTTTCCTTAAAACTTAATCCTGGAAACAAGTCTGATATCCCTGACGTTGGTGAATTTGAACTTGGGAGCATGAGAGAGCATGTGGGTGTGAAGTTAAGATACACTGACTCATACATGCATATATTTTTATTTTCTTTTAGGGAAATCCAGTGAAGAAGGAGGAGATTTTTGTTGCAGTAAAAACATGCAAGAAATTTCATGGTGACAGAAGTATGTTTTGGGTTATTCATTTTTATTGAACTTTAATAAAAGTCCAAATTGCCTTTAAAAAAAAAAACTAGAAATCGGTTATAAACTCAAGAAAGAGATAATGACAGATACATTACTGAAGTGCAAGCACTTACTTAGTCAGTATTCTTCATTGTACCCCTTCAGTCTCCAAGATCAGTCACACAAATAATTCTGTATTGCAGTGTGAGTGGTCACAGCCTTTCTAAGGACCGATTAGAGCAGTATTTTAAATTGGAACTGGAAAAGCTCAGCTGTGGCAACTGAGGAGACAGTAAGTGGATAACAGTCCATTTTACAAAACAGCGTCCTGTGATGTCCATGCAGTCTCTGAGCTGTGGGAAAAATACCAGAGGGAATTTCGGAGTAACAGCATGCCAAAAAGAGTGTTTTCCTGAAGGCTGTTCCTTCTTTTTATATTTATTCAAATGCACATATTAGAACTTCAAGGATATGTACTTGCTCATGCATAGATATACTGGAGAAAAGGAAAAAGGTGCCTTACAAGCAGTGGTTCCTCCTTAAGGAAATCTTGCATGCAGATGAGTGTTGTTTTTATTCAAATTTTTGGTGTCATTACAGAATTCTACTATGTTATGGTGATAATATTAACAAAAAAGCCTATCCTAAATATAAATACATAATTTATCTCTTTTTTTTTCACCGTATTTCAAGCAGCACTGACCTGAAATTGAGAATTAGACAGCCTTTTGCATTTTCTAATTTTAGCACATATTTTAATTTTTGTCCATGAAAAGACTCTCAGTTTTCACCAAGAGTGTGATATTTATATAGGAGAGATTCCTAAACCAGCTATCATTTTTGTGGGATTGGAGCTATGGGAGTTCATTTATATAATTTATGTGATAACATGATATTTACAAATTATATTTTAAATGGGAACATATTTTCCAAATAAAAGAATATTATAATTTGGGATCAAAGCACTGCCTAAGACACTGACATCAATTCAAATCTGGTTATAATCAACAATATCTTACAAGTACATTTGTTGACGAACTCGGGTTTGGCTGCTTGCTGCTCAAAAGCTAATGAATTCGAGAGGCAAGTGTCAGTGGGAAGGAAAGATGCTTTGGTCAGAAAAGCTGGCAATCTGGGGAGAAGGTGGACTCCTGTGGACCATCTCTGAAGAGTCTGCTCGGCCATGGCAATTTTTAAAAGGAACATGGGAGGGAAGAATCTCAGTGGATCACCAAGGCAGGAGGTTGGGGTCTGCATCCTTCTCCACTGCCCGCAGACTGCCGGACTCTTCAGTTGTTATCTTGCCCATGTGATCTGCCTGCAGGATTGCTCAGGGGCTGGTGGGGCTAGAGAGCTAATCGTTCTTTAACTGCTTACTTTTTCATTCTTATTTCTTTTTATCTAGGAAAATCAGCAGGTTAGGGCATAGCATGCATTCAGGAGAGCATAAGTCAGGGGTTAGTTTCAGTTGCTTAGTGATCTCATTCCTATACTTAGGTTAAGGTTAGAGCAGGACAGAAATGGGCAAACAGGAAAGGGTCAAAAGAGCTGCTTTCACATTTATTACAAAGCTTCACGGTTACCTGAAATAGACACAATAAGTTCTAAGTCCTGTTAAATCAGCCTAAAGAAATAACACGCATTCATTATATAAGGAGTCCTAAAATACTATTAAAATGAATATAGCACTTAAAATGTTCATTTATCATGAGTTTAACCTGGATTTAATATCTCTTTTTTTCATAATCTGGAAGTGCTCTGTGGGATGATTTCTGGTATCTTTCACAAAAAAGTATCAAGGGAAATGAACTAGGCTGCTTTTTTTTAAAACACAGCAAGCAGAAGTGCTCAAATGATTCACCTGATCTTGAAGCTGCACCTGGAACGTGATGTTGATGTTAAGAATGAGACAGTAAAGCAGTAAAACTGGGGACCTTCCCTGTTGTAGTTTTCATATTCCACAGAAATGAAAAAAGTTTGCTAATTTTAATTGAGTCATTTTGAATAATCTAGCTTACTGCTTTCTTATTTTGCATAAGGTTGAGATGATCCTTTCAGATACCTATTAAATGCTTTTATATTTGAATTCTGAGTCAAAGGTCTTTAAAAATGACAAAATCTTATAGGCCTTTTAGGAGAATTCAAACCAGACCTCCCAGAGCCAGACTCATTGACTTGCTGCTGTTAATTTGGACCTGCAGTCACTGAAGCCTGAGACCTACAGGGTGTCTTAAGGATTTCACAGCTGACTTTCTGTGGCAGGCCATCTTTAAACTTGGACCTGTTTGAAAAGATGCTCTAAGACAGCAGGGTTTTAGAGTCTTTGATGTCCATTTTTCTGGGTGGAAGTGAAACCTGCCAGGCTAGTGGGCTCTGTCCCTCCTTTTGGAAGTTTAGTCCAGCCACCCATTGGCCCAAAGAATTATCCAGTAATCATATTAATTTCAGTGGCAACAGCTTCTAGCCGCTCATCTTTTTTTCCATTTTCTGGTGTGTTTTTCACATATATTATATCATCTGGTTTCATGTTGGCAGTTCCTTGTGACGTGGTAACTAACTATTATTACTCACTCGATGTTGTAGGCAAAGCTGACCATGGACAACACGCTGGCCCAGCTTCTCATAGGCTGAGTAGGGGAGCTGGGGCTCCAGTTTTGGGGCTCCAAATCCCCAGTTCTTTCCACCACAGCGGAGCCATACTGTAAACTCTTTGGATGCATTACAAACCTAATGATAGTCATGTTGAAGCTCTGCTACGTTCAAGGTCAGTTGTGACTTGGTCAGAAGCCATGGCAGAGGCTTTTTATTTTCAGTAGTGGTGAAGGTAGCCAGGAACTGAAGTCCACGGATGATCTGAAGTATATATTGAGCTGGGAATCCAGATTGCCACCCTATCCAGGCGTATTACTGCTGCAGTCAAGCCAAATACACGGACTGGGTGTTTTCTGTTTCTTTCCATGTGCACTCTGGTAGAAACACTTGAAGTTACAAAAGCCAGATGACAATGAGGGAAAAAATAAACACAGACAAGACTGTTTATCTCTGAGAAACTGGGAGTCGGCTACACGGCAGTGACTTACCCGGAGGCAGGCTCTCCCGCGTGTGCGCTGCCCCGGGTTCTGAGCGTAAGCGGACGCTAGCCACGGCCCCACTCCTGGCTCCTCCAGGAACGAGGGGGAGTGATGGAACATGCTGTTCAGGGCTCTAGTCAAGGCAAGGGAAAATACACGCTGAACTCATTCTACATACTCTTTTAATAAAATAAAAGCCAAGTTCCAAAATTAGGAAAATTATTTTACATCTTGTACTTTTAAACGTTTACGTAACTGCTTGTGTCTTCATTCTGATTTAGATGAAATAAAGCATCTTAGGACAGAGTTAGCAAAAATATATCCTATCTTTTGCTCAAGAAAGAAATACACATTGACACCATCAAAACCGCAGCACTCGCTGAGATGCAAGCAGTTGGTAGGGTCTTAAAGACACTGAAGGTTATGACAGAAAGCGACGAATTGGATAATGTGTAAAGCTGTGTCTGAGCAAGGAAAATCTCTCTGGAGTTCTGATATTCATCTTGATCACTTCCTCTTGGGTTACATGTTTTCCCTTGTGTGATGTGAGCCATCAGAAAACGTTAGGAATTTTCTCTGCCTCATTTTGCAGGCGGTTCCCATATGTGGCAGCCACTTTTTGTCAAACGGTGGGATGGGAGATATTCCCCTCCTGCAGACTCCTTCTAATTAAAGGGGTTAAATTGCCATTTGCTCAGCCTTTAGTTCCTTTTCAGTTTCCTGAGCCCCTAAAAATACTTTATTCCTTTCAGGTTAAAAAAAAAGTTTGATATCTTTACTGCAGTGATCTTGTCTAGAAGATGCAAATCTGAACACACGTATTAAAAAGAGTGTCTGGTAGCTGTGTCCCCTTTATACCTTGTAAGAGGTGCTCACAAGCCTCTCTCACCCGTATGCTTATTGGAAACAGGAGGTTTGAATCAAATGCAGCCAGATGGAAGGCCACACCCCGTGCTGAATGCGTGAGCAGATAAATTATTAACATTAACATTGCTTTGTTCCGTTCGCCCTGGCTGCTGCACAGGTGAGGATGCTCCAGATTGCCCTGACATGCTGTGTTAGATCAGCCATGGGGGATGCGCTTCCATCTTACCTGCCTCGCACCTCTAGACCCAGGACTGCAAGCACACCCTTGGGGTGCTGTGGCCAACCCTCTCCTGAGAAGAGAGGAGAAACCACAGCTGTATTTTGTGGTCTTTGACTTTCATACCGAGACAAAAGGTCCATTTGTCCATTAAAAATAGCAGATTCCTTAAAATCAAAACAGTCATGTACACTGGATCATGTGGTGGTTTTTGTACAGGGTTCAAGTGTCAGTTCATTTTCATTTGTAATCAGAGTTTTGCAAGTAAATTCACTGGGAGTAAAAATGTATCTTCTGTGCCTCGTAGGGAGACACATCTCTTGCCTCCAGTCTGTAAAGCAAAAGGCAAGATTTATGTCATCTGAGCAGAGAGTTTTTTTAATAGTACAGTTTTTACTTTGCTCCAATTTTAAGTTATGGCAAACCTTGAAAGAAGCATTCGCTATTGTCTTATTATGTGGGAGAAAGTATGCTTCTCTTGATTGAAAATGAGATAACAGATCACAAAGCTATACTGAAATATTTTCTCAAAGTTTAATATCTTTAGGAATATAGTGCCTCAATATAATATAAAATATTTTATAAATAGAATGAATTCAATTTAGAATTCAAACAGTGGTAATAAAATAGACCAATATCTTAAAACTTTTAAGTAATTTTGAATCAACTGGTTGAAAATAAAGCCTTCACCTGCTGTCATAGAAGACTCAGCTTTAACTTTTAATTCTTTACAGCTGGTGGATACAACAAATGCACAGGCGTTACCATGATGAGGGGACGGATGGTACAAACTGATGCTTCTGGAGTTAGAGACTCATAACACGTTACTGTGGTTGGTTCATTTTTGAATGACTGGCAATGGTGGTACCAGTCTTGTACCAAAGAATGAATCACCAGTAAGAAGAAAACCTTCCCCAAATAGCCGTCAGCCTAGTGTTGGAATTCCTCCAGAGTCCGGTCCTCAGTCACTATTTATTGAGCACCTGCTACCTCCCAGGCACTGTGCTGGGTGCTGGGGACTGAGTCATAGAGTAATTCCTACCTTTAGTGAAATTTGTTTCATCTGTTTCAAATGAAAACTAGAAGCAAGTCGTTAGGTGTAGCAAAGAGCTAACTGACACTTGATTTTGATTTTTAACTTCATTCAAATCAGCGAATTGAGAAGAGAAGCCTGTGCTGTTTAATGACGCTCGTAGAGCAAACAGAAACTGAAGGCTTAAAGGCTGAGGAAAATGAAAGCAGAGTTTGCAGGACCCAGTGCTGGGGACCAAGGAAAATTCTTGACCTTTCCTCCCAGCTTCTTCCTGTTACACAGTGGGGGACGCTTTCCCAAGAGCGTGAACGCGTAGTGGTCGCAGGGAGCCTTGCCTGGGAAAGTCCTCCTGCTTATTACATGCAAAGCAGGTGCCACTGCAGGGCCAAGGTTAAGATTTCTGTTGTGCTGGAATGCCGAAGTAGAACAGAGTGAGGATTTTTTTTTCTCTTTTTCACCCCAGCAACCTGATCTGTTATGTCCATTCTGTCAGGGAGAAATCTTCTAATCTTCCTTTTTATGACTGCAGAAATATACTTTAATGTGTAAAAATAATATTTAGTGGCTTAAAATGGGTAATTTGTAGATTAGTATAGCAAACATGCAGAATTCATAAGTCTTTTTATTTTTTAAAAGCTGGTGAATTATGGACTATAAAGTAGTACACTTTTGATTGTTTTCATAAAAGGACTGGGAGTTTGACTCCAGATAACCGACTAGCATAGCTAGACACTTAAATTTGGCATTGCATGGATAGTTTTTGCATCTAATTTATTTTTATTTAGGTTGGTGGAAAAGGAAAAGTTAAATGATCTAATAAAGTCTTAAAATACTGACCTAAAGATTTGGTTCATCAGAGCTGAGATTCTTAAATCAACAGGGTATAAAATCTAGATATCTTTTCTGTTAAAACAATGGAAACCCTTTTTAAAATTTAGAGATGCACAGAAGAAAATAATGACTGGAATAGTTGGTCAAGTGAATTAATACCAAGTAGTGATCAGGCAGATTTCTGTATGTCAGGCATGGAGACACACCTACCTTTGAGCATCTCACCCTAAAATACAGAAAACCAGCAATTTGCTGCTGTTTGTGTTTATTGTATTAAAATAATTTATCTGTTCATGGTAGATCTTTAGAATCTGCAGTGGTTCTCAATCTTATTTCTTCCATATTTTTCCAAAGTCCACCATAGTAATGTCAGCATCACATGCAGTGCTTCTCCATCTAGGGTCGTGCCCTTTATAGGCTGGGTGGTCCTGTTAGAATCTCTGAGGGGAGATGTGTGTTGTTTGAAAAGCGCCCCACCCCCCATCCCACTGTGAGGGAGGCAAGTTTACATCTCAGCTAGAACCACACAGAATGTTCCAGTCCTTAGAAGTAATTACATTCCCTACTCCCCTAAAAAGTATTTTAAAAATCCATTTATAAATTGTGAATTATAAATGAAGGAGCCTATTGGGAAAAGAGAACAATTAGTTAAAATTAATTTAAACACAACAGTATCATGAGACTAGAAAACTGATCGCTCTCTGGACGCAGTGCGTCCAGCACTGGGAATGAGCAGTCTTGGTCCTGGGGTGTGTCTGAAAACGCCTCTAGAAGACAGTTTGACTCGTGTGCTGTCGGCGTTCCTCAGAGTAGAGCAAGCCTTGGGACCCTGGAAGAAGAACAAGCAACGGTTCCATCCTTTACAGGCGATAAGCCTGCTGCTTTGAGTTCCCAGCCTCCCAGACAACAGTGCGGTGACGGTCCCCTCCCTCATTTTTTCAGTCCCCATCGTGAAGCAGACTTGGGCGGGTCAGGCAGCTCTCATCGAATACTACAGCGATTATGCAGATGGCTCCATTCCTACGGTAGACCTGGGAGTTCCCAATACGGACAGAGGTCAGTCCTGCCTTTACTCCTCTTCTCCAAAGCTTCCCTTCTGTAAATGTTGTAAATTAGGATAAAATGAAGTGTTTATGAATACTGTAATTTTTGCTTCATACAGGTTTCTTTTCCTCCCTCGCATCTTCATCCAGGGATACGGACCGACTCCTGCAGTTTCAGAGCTGCTTTTAGTACTAACAGAGGTTTTGAGTTTTTAATTGGTCATGTTATGATTGACGTGCATGACAATTATGCATATGACAGTTATGGTAGAGTTTAATAATATATTTTTGGTACCTTCATAATTCATTGTGGCCATAATGGGGTGTTCAAAGTTAATTTATCATCTTCCCCTACAAAGCATCTCTTCATTTAATTGTAGCAGTTTATCCAGCCAGGACTGTTACCCAGCTGCCGTGTGCCAGCCACTGTTAGACACTGAGGCAAAAAGGAATGAAGCTGACAGTTTCTGTCCTCCTGGAGCTTATGGTCTGTGACAGTCTGGGGCACATCTTGTTTGTACTTCTCAGGAGCATTTAACCACGTTCTACACTGTATACATGCAGTAAAAGCTCACCTACATGTATGTCCATATATTAATATTTTAATTAGTAAATTGTTGGAAGTACACCTGCTTTTCTCTTCAGATTGCAGGCTTTCTAATTAGAAACGTTCTTTATTTCAAAAAACAGGAGTAGAAATTTGACTATTTCATCTTCAGATGCTCTTTGTTCATCTTAATTTTTATCCTGTGTTCCTGCCACATTTTTTTCTTTAGTTTTCTGGTTCCCTCAAACCCTTTCATGAATGAAAAAAATAAAAGTATTAAGTTGATTATCTTGTTCTACAGAGTAATTTGTCTTGAGTAGTTTATGGTAGTGTCACCCAGAACGCCTTGACTGATAAAGTACAACGTAGAATCAGGTGTGTCAGTGCTGTAATTATCTGTAATCCCGACAAGGTTAGTAAATGTATTGCTGAGTCTGTCTGTTGCTGTCTGTTTTAGAAAAAGGATTTAGACTGAATTTTCTTTTGTTCTTTTTTTGTTTCTGTTAATCTTGCTTTTTAGACTTTAAGTTGACTATAATAATCATTTTTTCGTTGATGCATTCCTCATCTGATTTTAGTCTGACCTTATTATTTCTCATATTTATATTCTACTTTCTCCAAAGGTAATTTGAGATGGCTTTCAAGGATATATACCATAATGGTTAAAAGTACACACAGGGATCAAGAATACAGAAAATGAAGGTTAAATCGAGTGGTTTGTTCTCTGTTGTATAACCAAATACTTTGTTGAAATGAGGGGTTTATTCTTACTTACCAACTTAAGTTCTCTTCCCAAGCGTTTTATTGTTATCCTGGCCCCAGCATTTTCCATTAAAGCATCGATATCTGTTGGCGTCTAAGGGGCTGTGACTCTGTCTTAGGTAGCATGTATCTTTAATGCATATCCTAGAACTGGCCGCCATATCTGGCATATTAGAAACTTAATAGCAAATATTTGTAAAATAAATAAGTGAAGGTATAGTACTACATTTTGGTACCATTGTTTCATTTGAGTTTCTACTGTTTCCTTCAGGATACAGTAAATCTGAGGAGAGATGTCAAGCACCTGTAATTTCTGTGAGGCTTACAGCTCTCTTGTTTGTCTGGAGGGAAGATATTAGTCCCACTTGTGCTTGACCTTGTGTAAGTCCCCTCACCTCCTAGGTCTTCAGTCCCTTGTGTGTGAAATGAATCACTTTGACTTTGTGATCTCTAAAGTTCCCACTGGTTCACTATGCCTATGGAAATTAGAAAAGGCTTATTTTTCACATTTCAAATTCTTAAGGTGTATGTCAGCATTTAAGCTTTTACTTGTCACATTTTAAAACTTTTAAGTTTTAAATATATATGATTTATATATATTTTAAGAAAGATAATAAATTTTAAGTTTCTTTTCATCTTTCCTAGGTCATTGTGGAAAGACATTTGCCATTTTGGAAAGGTTTCTGAATCACAGCCACGACAGAGTAGCCTGGTTAGTCATCCTGGATGATGACACGCTGATAAGGTACGGAGTAGGTACGGAGTCTTTCTTGTCCTCGGGTGGCTTTAAATGCTACATAGATTCACAGTCAGAAACAATGATGGGTACTTATGCTTCTGGCCAAGATGGAGTAACAGGGACTGGATTTACCCTCCCATCTGAAACAACCCCCCAAAAGGATACAATGTATCAAATAGGTGTTTTTTGTTTTTTAAATACTGACATTAGGCAACAAGGTACAGTGATCATGAGACACAGGAAGCAAGTAGGGTGAGTCCTCTGACAGCCCCAGGTAACTGCCTTATGAGAGTTTCCACAGTCCTGCTCAGGGAGGGGAACCCAGGTGGAACCCAGCCGAACCCCTGAGCTGAAGTGATGAAGCTGAGAGTCTGGGGAGACCAAAGCCATTAGAGCTGCAGGGCAGAGCACGGGAAAGGAGAAGCTGCACAGAAAGAGCACTGGAGACTATGGAGACTCCCCTGAAGTATTCAGCAGAGTATGTGTGAGGAGATTCCCAGAGGCTGGGGAAAGAACCAACCCAGGTGACCAGAGGGAGTGGTGCCCAGCCCTCCCACAGGGCTGAATATGGTACCTGGTCCCACCAGCCTGCCCGGAAAACCCTTGATTCACAGTATTGGGTAGAGTTTATAGAAGGGTCTTACTTTAACAGTGAGAAATAGCTAACCCTAGACTAAGCACTGCTTTGGTCTTGCCTGACAAATAGTAAAGCAAGACCCCAAAAGACCGAACTGTTTCTAAGTCACTGGCCTGCATCCAAGAACAAAGCTCAAGAATATATACAGAAATACAAAACCATCCAGCACCCAACAAGGTAAAATTCACAGTATCTGTGGTTGAAATGGAGGAGGCCATGAAGTCTAACACAGGTATAACTGGAGTCCCTGATGGAAGCAACTCAATAGAACAGAAATAATATTTAAATTACCAGAAATAAAAGACAATCTTAATTTGTATATTGAAAGGGCCTAGCTGGTGCCGGGGAAAACTGGACTGAGATCATCAGCTTCTTCCCATATCCTAGTAATACAACTGGATTTTGATAATTAAGTCCTCCGAGTCTCTGAAGTAAGCTAAAGAGCATGAAAATTAGACGGGCGTCAGACTTCCCAAAATAACGCAAGAAGTGTGATAATGGTGGAGGAGTGTTTTCAACCAACTGAAAGAAACTGTGAGTCAGGGATTTTATATGCAGCTAAGATGTTCTTCCAGTATCAAGGCTGCAGACAAGGTTCTCAGTGCACATGAATACAGGGAACAGTGTACACGTGTCCTTCCTGAGGAATATATTAGGGAAAGAACTTCATGCAACTAAGATGAAATCTGGACAAAAGGACTGATGGTGAGCATTTCGTATGTTTAACTGTAGAACTAAAAGCAAAATGGGGGTGGGGGCATGGGTAAAGAACAGCGTGTAAATGTATGTTCTGACAAAGCAGAGAGCTTGCAACTTAAAAAAAAAGGAAGGAGAAGGGGACAGTAGAATGAGATCATGGTGAACTGTATGGGTAGCGGATGGAATTCAAAGGAGACTGTGTAGAACTGACAGGCCAAGTAATAAAATGTTAAATAAGGAAGAAGGCATAGTTGAGACATGAAAAGGTAAACAGAAGATAAATACCAGGAAAATAAAACTTTCTAATAGCAAAAATATTTTTAAGAAGCAGAAAAAGACTCACTAAGTAGATAAAGAAACACAGTAAATACAGTATAATACATATAATAATTCAAACAAAGTAATCTTAGTGTTGAAATCAAACATCATCAGTCATATCACTAGATGTGAGTGGGTTTAACTCACCTAATAAAAGAACAGACTTTTCAGATTGGCTCATAAAGCAAACCCCAACTCTGCTTTATATGAAAGACACATAAAACAGTCATTCCAAAAGTCTGACAATAAAGGCTGGGTAAGGTTTGCCAAGCTAGTGGGAACAATAAAGATAAAAAATTTAATTCCCAGCTCAAAAAACTAGGGAAAGAATCACAAAGTCAACTCAAAAAAGCACAAGGAAGAAAATAAGAATTAAGATAAAAGCAGAAATAATGATGTAGAGGTCAAAAAAGCAGAGATCAAACTAATGAACCAAAATTTTGGTTCCTTGAAAAAAAAAATTGTATTGAGTGATTCCTAGAAGATACCTGACAACCGCCAAGCGCACAAGAACATATTTAGTTTGCTTCCTTGTGTGTAAGAAAGAAGGGGAAATAAAACACTCCGTAGGCTTATCTTTACACAAAAGGACAGATAAGCCAGAAAATCCTGAAGTAGTTTCTACAGAGGGAGGAGGACAGGGTGGATGGAGGTGGGGGTATGTGACCCTTTTCTGAGTTTATCTCTTAGTTTAGTTATGACTTTGGGAAGCATGCTGATATTTTACCTGTTGAAAAATAAATCCAAGACAGAAGAAAAGTAAACTAGGATGATGAGAAAACTGAAACGGAAGAATATGTGTTCCAGATGAAAACACAATCACACTAAAGGGCAAATAAAACTAATGCAAGTGCTGCTGAGGACAGGACTTAGAGACACCGTCAGGCAGGGGCGGGGCGAGGCGAGGAGTGTCCGCCCCCAGGTGTGCAGCCGGTCTGGTTTCTGGGGCGGGGCGGGGCGGGGCGGGCAGTCAGTCCTGAAGGGCTGTGAGGGACACTGTAGGCCTGAGTAAATGAGTAAGTGGTAGTGGTGTCAGTAGCCAAGGTGCTGTCTGTGGAAGGATTTGGAACAAGCTGGTCAAGGAAGAGCCCCGCGGGAGGGCTGGAAGACTGAAATGGAGAAATCTGCCAGAATTCCTGATTTCCGTTAGACTCATGATTCCTGAAAAGTGTGTGTGTGTGTGTACGTGCGTGCATGCGTGCACGTGTGCACTTGCACACATACATCTTTCTAGTTCTTTCCCCCAGAGAAGAGTAGAATCGAAGACATCCCAGAAGCACCGAGCAGCAGTGACCAGAACTAATAGTGCAATTTCCACCACTAAAAGGAACCAGGCCTTCTCAGAAATACCTGATTTTAAGGCTGAGGCAAGGAAGATAGAGGAAGACATTTGGAACATTCTTTTTTATACCAAAGAGTAAGGAAATAGGAAAAAAAAAGTGCATGTCAAGAGGACACAGATGTGAGCTTGAAAAGGTTCCCGCTGGCTGTGAACCTGGGACAAATTGAGCATCAGTATGAGTAAGGACAATAGTGAATTATGAACCATTAAAGTCAGGAATCGGTGAGTTCATGCTGATAATAAGCAAGTAAATAAACCAATAAATGAGGCAGATCAGGCACCACAACAAAATACTGCAGACTGGGGGCTTAAACAACGGAAATTTCCTTCTCACGGTTCTGGAGGTTGGTCCAAGATCGGGGGCTGACAAGGTCGGTTTCTGAGGCCTCTTGGTTTCAGGTGGCCACCACCTTGCCTATGACCTTTTCTCTGTGTGCCATGCAGCAACAGCTCTCTGGTGTCTCTTATAAGGACACTAATTCTGTTGCACCAGGGTCCTATCCTTTTGACATCATTTAACCTTAGTTACCTTCCTAAAGGCCCCACCTCCAGATACGGTCACGTTGCGGGTTAGGACTTCCACATCTGAGTATCGGGGTGGGGGCCATAGTGCGGTCCACAGCAGGCCGGCAGGACAGTGAGGAGCTCTGACTGATAAATGTGGACGGAGTTGGAAAAATCATCTCTTTGCAACCATCATAGTAAAGATTGATTAAGTTTGGAATCATTAATGGATGCTAAACTAGGAGTACATGTTGATGAGGACCTGGGTATTTGCTGGTATTAAAGTATCTGCCCAGAGATTCTGAAAAATAGCAAAGGGAAAACAGTAAGTGTCCAGGGAGAAACCAGGCAGCACCTTGAGTAGGTGATCAAAATAGATAAAAATAGACGCTGCCAGTGGAGGGCAGGTGGGTACCACGTGCCAGACAGCAGCACGTTTGTGTTACCGCACCTGGGAGCGCATAACCTGGGCTTTATCACGAGGAAACGCCAGGCGAACCCACCATGAGGATCAGTCTATTAAAGGGGAGGGGCATTTATTTTTAAAAATACCACTGTCGTAAAAGATGAAAGCTGAGGAACTGTTCCAGATGACAGGAGAATAAAGTGAATGATAAATAAATGCAGTAAGGGTCCTGGGCTGCATCCTGTACTGGAGGGAAAAAATGCTGTAAACAACATTACTGGGTCAGTTGACAGAGTTGGAATATGGTGGTAGCTCAGATACAAGCACGGTGTCAGTGTTCACGACTTTGGATTATAATTCAGGCTGCAGTGAACCTTCATGTCCATGTCTTTGTATAGACATCTGCTTTATCTTGGCCAAATACCTAGGGGCAGGATGGCTGGGACATACAATAGGTTTATGTTTAAACTTGTTAAGAAACTTACTGTCAGTAGTAGTTTTTGAAGTTGCTAACTTGCACTGTTCTTAGAATACACACATTGATGTATTTAGGGGGGAAAAGGCACAATATAATGTCAAATATTTCAGCAAAGGAAATAAAAGTATGTACACATATATATGTATGTATATGTATATGTATATATTCATACATACAGGTGTGTGTGTGTGTACATAGAGAGAGACAGAGACAGAGAGAATGATAAAACCCTAAAATGTACTAACAGAATTTTGATGTCACTTGAGCATTTCCATACTGTTTCTCTTCATTTCTGAGCCTCAAATTGCCTGAAATGGTAACTGATTGTTAAATGAGGCTTTTCTCCTGGATCAGAAGCCAGTCCACTTGGCGAGAACTAGAGATCTGCCTGCTGTGGCCACATTCCCCTTTTTAGCAGATAAGGAGTAAGTGATCGTTGTCAGCCTCAGTCTATGCCTCTTCAGCTTTAATGTGATCTTGTGAATATGGAAATGGCTAATGTTGTCAGGAAAAGAAAATCAGATGCAGTGTTAAATCCTAGTTATTTTAACCTCAGAAATTGAGGGTTTAGGGTTTAACTAATAATTGTACAGTATGCAGGAAGAAGGGAGATACTCATTTCTTCTAGGTCAAGAAGTAGACATGTATTTGCCCCAGGGGGCTTTGAGTTTTTAGGGAACTTTTCACCAACCAAAGGCTGCGATTTCATTAGAGATCTTTGAGTATCTTGTCCATGACCGAACGGTGAGTTACTAGGTGTCCACACCCTTCCTTGCTTTCTCCTGCCGAGGTATTTATTAGATGCCTTTCTGAAGACTGATTCCAAACTAGGTGCCCAGAATGTTTAACTTCTGTGTCAAAAACACGGTAGGTTTTCAGACACTTTCTGGCCACTTAGAAACCGTCAATGTTATCAGAGCCCTTGACCTTGGGGTAGATATAAAGCTGTTCAGCCAGCTTGTAGACTATGAGCACCTCACTTGTAAGAGACGTTCTTCATACATTATTTTTCTTTTTTTCTTCTCTTCCAGCCTCGGTGTTATTAGCTGGGTGTTTCTGTAAGCTGTGTGAGCGTGGGTGGGAAAAGATGGCTCCTTCCTGTCCACTTCTACTCTGTTTTCTATGACCCCCCCGCCCCCCAGAAAGAGGAAAAGTAAATGAGGGCTGTAGAGCAGTAGTGTTCTAGATGTTAATACTGCTCTTGAGAACAGAATTCATGATTAGTAATTGAGAGAAATCCTTGATATATCGACCTCTTAAGAGATGCATGATGCTCATGAATCACAGGCTTGAGAAACACTAAAATTTACTTTGCCCGTTAAAAATATGTAATCCAAATCCAAAGTCACTGGCCGTGGGAAAACTTGTTTCAGGGAATGCTGATTGACGTGAGGGAAGCTAGGATTTTGTATGTGTGACTTGAAAATCTCTAGAAGAAGCAGTGGAAGGACTTTACAAGGCATTCTTTCGTGATACAAGTTCTTAAAACGTGGATAAACTAGCCTTTCTTAACATCAACCTTTGTCTCCACTTTAAAAACATTATTTCTAGATTTTATTTTCCTATGAAATCTTTTTTTCCCATCCTTACAGCAGCCACAGTTGCCAGCACTTTTCTGAACAGCTCATGGGTACTCTCACTGCCCTTTGTAAGCGACCACTGTTGACACAGGACAAAGAAGGATAGGGGGCGGAAGGTACAGACAGAAATAAAGGACCATAGATGAGGGAAGCCTTCCTTGAAGAAGGTACAAGCACACTGGTGCATCATAATCTGAAGGTTAGCCTGGAAAACCTCACTGCTCATGTTCCCTTCCCCACCTGCCAGCGACCTGCCTGACATGGACTTCATCTGTACCTCAAAAGTTCCTTTTTCGGCCATCAAGAATTTTAAAAAATACCAAGGACATCTGAAAAGATGTGACCATCAGTTCACTCTCACTGGGGATCACTGGGGAGCAGTTCCAGTAGAACTGAGCTGTGTGGTACCCAGGCCACCTTTACTTCATTAACCTGCCGCCCTGCCCACCCAAACGAGGCCACCACGACTGGCAGGGGCTTTCTTAAAACTGGGGGGGAAGCCCTTGTTTCTCAGTTTCTCTCCTGTTTCCAGTAATGTATGGTGTTCATCAGTTTTTTTTTTTTAATCCATTTCTTGTGTAAATCACTTGAATTTCATCTCTAAATGATTTCCTTTTTTAAAAATTGAAGTATAATGAGTTACAATGTGTCAGTTTCCAGTGTACAGCATAATGTTTCAGTCATACATATACATACATATATTCGTTTTCATATTCTTCATTATAGGTTACTACAAGATACTGAATATAGTTCCCTGTGCTACACAGAAGAAATTTGTTTTTTTTAACTATTTTATATAGAGTAAATATTTCCAAATCTCGAACTCTGAATGTCTCTCCAAGTACTGCATAATATAACCACTGGGCTGTAAGAGCCATAACATATTTACTCTGAATGCACATCTGAATTAAGTAACTGTTGCTTTGTTCGCTTTGGGATCGCAGCATCTCCAGGCTCCGGCACCTGCTGAGCTGCTACGACCCCCGCGAGCCCGTGTTCCTGGGAGAGCGCTACGGCTACGGCCTGGGCGCCGGCGGCTACAGCTACGTCACGGGAGGAGGAGGGTAACTATGAGCTTCCGGCTACACTCTCAGCACACTTCCGCTTCCGGGCCGCAGGGGCGGGTCTGGCGGTGGGATCTGCGCTGCTACGTAAGTGCTCTGCAAACAGCAGCTGTTACTGTGGTAGGAAAGTGAACGTTAAATTTGCTAAATATGAGAAGATCCCACTGTAAAGAATATGTCACTCCTTGAAGAGGCAGTAATATAAGTGCATGTGGAGGTACTTGGGAGAAACGTCCCTGTGGTAGTGATTGCTTTGAGGCAGCTAATTCGTTTTGACTGTTTAAGTGGAAAAAAAAAGTTGGATATAGATTTTAATTTCACAAAATAAGTCATTAGATTTTTTTTAACTATCCAGTGCTTATAAGTCACATTTGGGAAAATAGTGGTATAGAAGTTTAGACTTGAGCAATCAAGTGATACTTGTGGGGGATTTATAGGGTTTAAATACAGTTAAAAATCAGTGCTTTAAAAAAATAAGCATCTGCCTAATCTCTCGGGAAAGATTTTGATTAGATTTACATGGCTAAGTCAGCTAAGCAGTCGTTCTGTTATTTCTATAGTCTTTTGCTATTGGGCTATTTAGGGATAATCTCAGTTTGTTACCACTGTTGTAATGTAAATTCATTCACCAGGTTTTTGTTGAATGTCCACTATGTGCCGGGCAGCATTCATTCTAGTCACTGGATTACAAACATCTGACAGCTGGGACCTGATATTCCTATTTCACAGTCCCCTAGATGAGAGCCGTTTCTGCTGCGAGACCTACCGCATGGTCACCCTCCCAGTGTTCTGGTTGGTCTGGCCCCGTTCGGTGGTGACTGTCACGTGGTTATGGAGGTGGCTCTTCTAGTGACGATCCAAGCCTGTGCAGGAGTACTGATCTCTGTTCACCCATCGGCGGCCGTTAGCAGGAGGGCAGGGTCCACATAGGCCTTCGGCCTTGGAAAAGACACTAAAGTGTAAACCTAAGGAGAACTGAGCTGTCGTTAAAACAAGGTTCCGCCATTTGCAGCCTTACAGTAATGTGTTTAGTTTCCTGGGTGAGGTGCTGGTGCCCATTGGCCAGAACTTTTGACTTTTGCAAGGGACGCTGTTATTTGTATGAGATTTATATGTTCTGTAGCACGAAGATTTTACTATACACGGCCTCCTGGTCTCTTCTGCTCGTCCTCCACTCCGTGTGTCCTCCACGCCACAGAGACCTGGATGGAAGCACATCTGATCCTCTTGCTCGCTGTCAGGCCTTCGCTGCCTTCCCACTGCCTTTAGTGTAAACTCTTTCCTACTCTGGCATCCGAATAAGACATGATCATTCAGATTTCAACAAGAGTCAAGCTGATCTGGGATTAGGCCTCAGTCGTAACCACTTGTAGCTGCCTAATCCCCAGCCTCCCGGGTGCCGCTGAGATCACAGGGCTAAGCCTCCAGCAGGCCTCTCCTTCCCCCCCTCCCGCCCCTAGACCCACTTAAAGCTGCCACCACTTGCTGCTCCCCTGGGCAGGGGTCCTCTCTAGAAACTGGCTCATCTAGGCTTCATATCATTCATCTCTTGAACGATTCCAGAGGCTAATGTGATTTTTATTTTACTTGGATTTTTCTTTGTGTTACCATGGGAGTGAAAGGTTTTGCATCCTTTTGTAACCTCCCACTGCTGTTAGGATAAAGTCCAGATTCCTCATCCAGCTCACCAGGCCTCTCCTGGTCTTAGGAGATGCTTACCTTTTTTGCCTCATTTATCTGCACCTTCATCTTAAAAGAGTTCATACTGAGCCTGTTTCAGTTCTTCAGAGGCACTGTTTTTAACTCTTCCCCCAGATACGGCATCTGCTGGCCCCTACACAGCCTTGTTCCCCCAGCCAGCCTCCTGCCTCTCTCACCTGGCGAATCCCCCTCCTTCTGGACTTGATATCACCATCATTTATGAATTCCTGGAAGCCTCCAGCCTAGTCCAGCCCCTGAAATCTGGGTTTGATGCCTTTCTAATATACTTTCATGGCATATTATGCAAACTATTATCATTTAATTGTCTATTTTCTATTTTCCACCTAGATTATGACTTATTTGAAGGCAGCACCTGTGTTTCATTTCTCATTACATCCTTACTTGCTAGCATGAGGACTCACTTTTCACAAGGTACAGTGGATAAATGAATAAACAAGTGCATGAACACTGGTAATGATTCTTACGTAACTAACATGGACCAGTGTATTCTGTTCTTAACAGCACCTTATAGAGATGCATTCTTTATGAGATTGTCCCATATCTACCTTTGATAAAAGCTGCAGACATGATAATTTCTCTAGTATTATAGGAGACTTCTCTGGTGATCTAGCTTAATAACCAACACTCTTTTTTAAACAGCAAATCAGGGTTGATTAGTGGCTTGTAAAACCAATTAATGGCTCATAACCATCATTTAAAAATAATGAAATGCAGAATGGAATTGAATAAAATAGAAATACCATAGTGTATCACATGTAGTAAAAGTAGTATTGTTACGTGATTTTCTCAGTTTTATGCACATACATACACACATACACAAAACATAAACTACTACTTATAAAATGTGTGTGTTTTCTCACTGTGGCTTACAGTCAAGTTTTGGAAAGCCATTGCCTTAAACCCTCCCTCTTAAGCCCCACTTATCAGAGCTAAGCCAGGAGAGTGGACGCCAGCGATTTACGTGCAGATATTTGGTATTGTTTGGAAAATGAGAACTTTGCACTATTTGAATCCAGGCTGTCTGTGTTTTTGCCTTGTTGCTTACTCCTTAAGTTTGGGTATTTGGAGGCAAGTAGTGCAATAACTGTTTTCTTTTTTGAAAATACTTACTTGTGTATATTTGGGTAGGAAGCTGTGATCAGGATGTCATTAGTCTTTCTGGCAGCCCCCTTGGAAGAGGCCCTGGCAGTGGTGCCCAGAGACAGCCATGACCTGTCCGTCTGCTCGGAGCCCAGGAGTGGGCGGGCTGCTTCTGACCCACGCTGCCGTCTGTACGTGCTCTTGATTTGTGGGTGTGCCCTTGAGGCAGTCCCTGCCTCCCACTTCAGGCTTTCTTATTTCTAAAATTAGTATATTGCATATTAAAGGAAATCATATTATTAGTCTCATAGCCTTTCAATATCTTTTTAATGCTTAAAAGTTGGCAGAACAGACATACGATGATATAACTGGTAATTTTCCATTTTGGATGGTAGACCGGGCTGGCCTTTTCTGTCTACTGGCAGAAGAGAGAAAGGAGCATTTTTATTCAGATAGGATTTAAAAGGATAAGATAACAGCTGTGATTGGAATATATTTAGTCACCTATGAAACTTTCCTTGACTGGGCATCGGGTAGACATTCTAAGGGAGAGGTCTGTTTATGGCCAACACAAGTCCTCACACAGGCTCCTTTCCCGGGCTTGGCCAGTAAAGCAGGAATTTGACTCAGCACATAGGTGTGAGCCAGAGTCACTGGGGGACCCTAGACTTTCTAAGAGAAAGGCAGTTTATGGTAAGTTTTCAGACTTGCAGCTTGCTCCCTTTTGTATAGTTCATAATCACTTTTTTCTTGTGCAGTTGTATTTCCTTGTATCATCTTAAATAACGAGCTGCTTCCTCTTGTCCAGTCATATTCCATGGAGGCTTCTGACATCTTAGCGCGGGCAGGGAGCACTGCCAGCCTAGGGTCAGAAGTGGCAGTCACAGGGCACTGAACTGAGCCCCGCAGAGCAGGAATCAGTGTGTTTGCGTCAGGGACTGCGTTCAAGCTCTGTCCTCTTTCCCTTCCTACTAGATGGATTCATAAAACTTCCCCCTTCCTCGGGATGATCTTTGCAAAGGCGGCTTTGTTCTCATTTGTTGGATCATCAAACTCTTATTGAGGGCTTACTGTATGTGAGGCTCTGTATTTGCCTGTGGGAATATATGGATACATTTTAGACAGTTTTGCTTTCAAGAAAATTGTTGCTTAGTGGGAATGAACTTGTGAACCATGTCAGCCCCCTCAGCCCCATCAGCTACTGGGTTATTCATGAAGCCAGACGGGAAGCCAGAAACCAATCTATATTTTAAAAAGAGAATTTATTGCAAGAACTTGGTACAGAAGTACTGGCAAGGGCTGAGGGATAAAAGGGAGCAGGTGGCCTTACCTGGAGCTCAGTCACTATGGGAAATGCTGTCCCCTGAGGCTGGAGGAGCAAAGGGTGCTGGTTTCTGGTGCTGCTGCTGCTGTCAGGTTAACAACACTGCATCTGGGGCTGGCCCAGGGCTGGCCCCCACTGCTGCTTTGGCATCGTCACTGCCGCTCTGCCACCTCATGTTTCTCTGACAAACACTTCCCCTGGAATAACTGTTAAATGTAAAACTCTGCTCTGTCAATGTCTTTATCAGACACGGGGCTGAGAGCGCTATTTCCTTACTCAGATCACTGCTCGGGAGGAGCTGCTCTAACTGCCTTCTCTGTCTGCATCCCCCCAGGATGGTCTTCAGCAGAGAGGCAATCAGGAGACTTCTCGCCAGCAAGTGTCGCTGCTACAGCAATGATGCTCCGGATGATATGGTCCTGGGGATGTGCTTCAGCGGGTTAGGGATCCCTGTGACACACAGCCCGCTCTTCCATCAGGTGAGAAGAATGTTCTTAGTCCGACCTCAGGGGGAGAGAGGGGGATCTTCCTCTCACTTAAGGGTCCTGCTTCTTTCCCTTCACCTGTTCTGGAAACAACCTTAAGAACCATGTGGACAGGCTCCAGGGGGAAATCCTTAACAGACCTCTTTGTCCAGAGGGTTGGTGCTGTACCAGGTGCAGCATGAAGATGGAAGGCAGAAACATCTAGAAAACGAAATGGTGTTTGACCAGCATCCTTGCATGTAGGACCAGGTAAAGGCTGTTTGTTTTCTTTCTTTTTTTCTTTTGAGTTAAAAAAATTGATGGCATTTAAAAATTATCCAGTGCTATTTAGAAAATATACAGGACTGATCTAATACTGTCTTGCTGGCCACCAAGTGTGTGTCAGCGTACACTGTCCTCAGTTTTTACAGTCTCCATTGGCTACCTTTTTGCTGGGCTTTCTCCCCTTTGCTTGCTATTAAACTGAGTGGCTAAACTTAATTAAATTTCAGTGTACTATCTCAATATGCATATATTCTGGAGGCTATAGAAAAGCAGAGCTGAGATGATGTTTATCAGGGGTGGTTGGTGCTAACAGTGTCACTGTCCTGCAGTGTAGGGTCTGAAGGGAATCCTTCTGCATTATTTATAGAAGTTTTTTTTTTTCTCTTAAGAATCAGGTCAGTGGATGATAATGTAAGAATAGCAGCTATACTTAGACTAAAAATAACCACAGCCCACACTCATTTAATGCTCTCCTTTAAGAAACTCAGTAAAGCTTTTTGAAATTTGAAATATTTGAGTGCATGTATATTTTAAGTGCCCTCCCTTATGTTGAAAATATAGTCCTCATGCTTTATTTAACAACCAATAGCAAAAACTATGACAGCAGCACAGGAAACGGGCCTGACAGAGACAGCACTACGGAAGTTCACCTGAACAAGGCAAAGACAGTGCATTATCAAGAGAGGCAGAATCCTCTTCTGCTTTCTTGAGGACTGCAAAGGAGGATAAAAATAGACTATTGTAATACGAAACGTATGAGAAATCTCCTTCTTGGTACCACTCAGAAGGTACTTTTCCATCTTTTAAACCCTTGAGTCTGTGTGTGGTGGTGTTATGACTTAGAAAAGCAAGTTAGCCTCTTACCCTCTTTTGATGTATCTCATAACGTTTCACTCACAGAAAAAGAAAAGGAAGGGTACTTAAAACTGTTGGTGTATAGGGGAAATAATTTACTATTGTTTACATCACAGTCTTGGGTTTTTACAGCAGCCTTTTTTACTTAGGGAAGAATACGCTAGTAAATGAGATGCTAAGGGAAAAAGGAAGGAGAGTACTCCTTGAGTAAAAGTCCTTTGAAGATAATTTTAAAATTAAAAAAAAATTGTTTCCCATACTTTAAAACTCTTGATTTCTCTAATTCACCTAATAAATTTTAAACCTTTCCAAAGTTGTAAAGTATGCTCAAAACCTATCCTCCCCATGGACACTGCTTTATCTTCCAACTCTTAAGCCTCTTTTAAGAGAGTCTGCTTTGATTTGGACATTACCTTCCATTTGTAATGTTTGAACACTGGTCCAAACTGTGTATTTGTTCATACTGAGAAAGAGATATGAGACAGAGAGAAAACCCAGGATTCCTGAGGAGTTAGTGGGCATGTAGAAACAAGCTCAGATACAAAGTTGCCTGGGCCACATTCCTTCTCTTTTTAGGCAGGGAACGTTATTGTGAAACCACAGGTTTAGAAGGAGGCCTCAAGGAATGTCCAGTCTGTCCCTCTGTGTTAAAAACAAAATCTCTAGAGAATGTGGTTTTCTGTTCTTCCAACATTATATGCCTCTGATGGGTGTGGCAACATGCAATGGCCAGTGAATCCTCTGCACAAAATTGTCAAAACAACCACTTCAGGACTCTGAGAGTCAACCAGAAGCACTGAGAAGCATTAACTCCTGAAAATCTACTATAGCTCTGGGTAACAGCAACAGAGCCTGAGGCCTTTCTGTCTGAATCCCCCCACCCAAGCCCTCTTCCATCCCTGTTTGGTTGGAGAGGGCAGCAGCAGTTTCACCAGTATGGGCCTGGTGGGAAAAAAACAATAGGTTTGCTGTCAGAGTTGTGGGCTTGACTTGTGGGAGAGATGAACACCCACAGATACGTCAACTAAAGCTGTCAAACTAGGGTAGGAAACAAACAAGAAAAGCCGGCATCTTCACTGGCCTGGGGTTGTAGTCTCAGTTATCGTGAAGGGAAACCTTTATTACAGCTAAAATATCAAGAAAAAGATTTAAATGTATACTAAAAAGATTTTAATGAAAAAATGCCAATAAAGGAAGAAGAGATGGACAAAAAATGAGACATGTAAAAAACAATGGCATATAGAATGGCAAATGGCTGATGAAGATAGAGCTACATCAAGTATTACATGATTATAAATGGACTGGATACCCTAGTCAAAAGGCAGAGATTGTCAGACTGGATAAAAAGCATGATTGACTGTACGTTGTGTATGAGAGTCAAGTACACTTCAGATTCATAGACGCAAACAGGTTGCATATAAAAGGATGGGGAAGGATACACCCTGCAAACAGTTGGTTATAGAGCACTTGAGTGGCTGCAGTAGCATTAAACACAATAGATTTTAAGAACAGAAATATTACTAGAGAGAGAGTGGGGCACTTCATGACAAAAGGTCAATACATCAAGAAGATAAAATAATTGTAAATGTATATATACACTAACAACAGACCTTCAAAGTACATGAAATAGAACTGAAGAGAAAAATAGGTAAGTATTAACTACTTGACCTGACAACAACAGAATGAACATTCTTTTCAAGTACACATGGAACATTCTTCAGGACAGACCATATGCTAAGTCGTAAAACAAGTCTCAATAAATGTAACAGGACTGAAAACATACACAGTTATGTTGGGAATTCCCCCGATATTTGGAAATGAGACAACACACTTTTAAATGACCCATGGGTCAAAGAAGAAATCATAAGGAAAATTAGAAAATACCTTGAATGAAAATGTATCAAAAATTTGTGTGCAGCTGTTGTAGGGATTAAAGGAAATTTATAGTTTTAAACATAATCTAAGTTTCTACATTGAGAAGCAAAAGAATTATATTAAACATGAACTATGTGAAATAAAAGAAGTATTAAAAGTTAGAGCATAATCCAACGAACTAGAAAACAGAAAAACAGTAGAGAAAAATCAGTTAAGCCAAAAATTAGTTCTTTTGGAAAGATCAACTACTTTGGTAAACCTTTAGCTCACTGCACCAAGAGAAAAAGAAGACATGAATTGCCAAAACCAGAAATGAAAGAGAGGCATCATTATAAACCCTACCAAAATTAGCCAACAAATTAGACAATTTAAATGAAATGGAGAAGTTTCTAGAATCACACTTTTTAAGCAATCTTATTTCTCCAGGAGGAACAGAAAATGTATTTAAACTTACATACATGGACGAAATTAGAGAACTGAGCATGCTTCCCAACTCATTTCATGAGGCCAGCGTTGACCTAGTATGTCAGAGATGAACGTTGTATCCCTACAGCAAGCACGAAGAAAATGACTAAAATTATATAGCAAAAAAATAACAAAGGGATTAAAATGGTACATCAGAAAAGTAAACTACCAGCAATGTTACTCCTGAACAGAGGTGCAAAAACCCTTAATCAAATATTAACAAGTTGAAGCCAGCAGTATACTAAAGGGGTTATATGACATGAACAAGTCATGCTCATCACAGGGATGCAAGGCTTGTTTAACACCCAAGGTCAATGATTATTATATGAATAATGAATGAAAAACACATGATCCTCTCAGTAGACACAGAAAAACTGTTCGATGAAATCTAACACCGCTTCATGATAAAAAAAAAATAATAAGCAGACAGAAAAACAAAAAACTGTTTCAACAAATAGAACTTCCTCAACCTGATAAAATGAAGATCAGGAGCAAGGCAGACATATCCAGCCTCAGCACTTTTACTCACCCCTGTATTTAGAGGTTCTCACCAGCGCAGTAAAGCAAAAAAAGAAATACAAGGATACAGATTGGAAAGGAGGAAGTAAAACTGTCTCTACCCACAGACAGCATGATCTTGTATGTAGAAAATCCTAAGAATCTATCAAATACTGCTAAGAGAAATTAAGATGTGAATAAATTGAGATACAGACAGTTTTTATGTATTAAAAAACTAGCAATTTCCTTGATCTTTTAATATTCATTTTAAAATTTATTAATTTATTTCATTCATTTAAAATTTACTTTATTACTTTTATTCTGAATGCTGGCATGAAATGGTCTGGATCAGAGACAGCTTTTTAAATTAAATACCTCACAGTAAATAATAAGAGCATCTTGCCCACACGCCCCACTGCCCCTTTGACCTAGTTTTTGCCTCTAGGGCAAGATGAGAGCGAAGTCAGTTATCCTACACTGGTGACCAGATACTCCACAGGCAAGCGATTAGGAATTTTGTTTTCTCTGCTTATAAAGGTGAAGGAGGCAGCTGTCCCTTTCAGTCCTTACTTCAGCACTTTACTATGCAAATAGTTTCTCCAAGGGCCTCATTCCTCCTTGAAATGTAAATGTATCCCTCCGGTAGTAGTGTTCAGGTCTTCCTGGCGCTTCAAGGCTTAATTTAGGGACGGAGTTCAGGGCTATGACCACTGGCCTTCTCCCAGAGATGAAGGGGGTTTTACTCTTCGTTTTGGATCACAGCAGTTAACTAGAAAATGACTACAATTTAATTCTCATGGAATGTGAGATATTTATAGTGGGCTAAGGCTCTTTTACAGGACACAGTCATGCAGGGAAATTTTGTCTCCCTGTATTCCCCAAATTGATCTATAGATTTGGTGTAATCATATCAAAAGCACAGCAGCAGGCTTCTTTATAAAAACTCACAAGCTTATCCTAAAATGTATATGGAAATACAAAACAGTTTTTTAAAAAAGAGCTCTAAGTGGGAGGATTTACACTTACATGATTTTGAAACTTACTATAAACCTCCAATAATCGGGACAATGTGAAATTAGTATAAGGATAAACATATATATCAAAGGAATGGGACAGATTCTAGAAATAAACCCTCCCATTTATGGTAAACTGATTTTTAACAAAGATGCCAAGGCAAGTCAGTGGGGAAATGGGACAGTGGTGCTGGAACAATTATAGCCACATACAAAAAGTGAACTTAGAACCTTACCTGACACTATACACAGAAATTACCCGAGATGGATCACAGTACAAAATACAAGCTCTAAAGTTACAAGCTTCTGGAAGGAAACAGGGAGAATAGTTCTTTGTGGCCTCAGTTTAGGCAGAGATCTCTTACAGCATCAAAGGCATGATCTAGAAAGGGAAAATTCATAAACTTAACTTCATGTAAATTAAAAACCTGTGTTCTTTGAAAGATATCATTAAGAAAATGAAAAAAAGTACAGGGCAAGTGGCATAATGGATAATGTGTCTGACTATGGATCAGAGGAAAATGAAAACACAAAATAAAACACAGGAAGTCATGGCTGGGAGAAGTATTTGCTAATCATGTATCTGATGAAAGATTTGTGTCCAGAAATATATAACAATCTCTTACAACTGCATAAAGAAACAAACCACTCTGTTTAAAATGGGCTAAGATTTGAATAGATGTTACACTGAAGAAGTGAAGGAAATGGCTAATGAGCACATGAAAAAGCGTGCAACGTTACTGGTCGTTAAGGAAATGTAACGAGATCACTGTGAGGCCCCACCACATGTCTGCTGCACTGGCTGTGAGCAGAAAGCAGAGCATACCATGGACGCTCTGTCCACAAGGACGCAGGAAAACTGGCTCTCTCAGACACTGCTGGTGGGAATATGAAATACAGGCACTTTGGGAATGTTTTGGTAGTTTAAGTTAAACATACTTGTAGTAGGCAGTTTATGACATGGACCCCAGTGGTGCCCTCTGAATGCCACCAGCAACCACCCAGTGAGGTTGTGGGTGGATCTTTTCGTCATTGAGCCTTCGGATGAGACCACAGACCCTGAGCTGACACCTTGACTGCAACCGTGAGAGAGACTGTGAAGCCAAGGCCCAGGCTGCGTGCTGCCCAGACTCCTGAGCCGCGGCAGCTGGGCGTGGTTTGTGTGGTATGTCCATACAGGGCACCACCGCCCAGCTGAGAAAGGAACTAACCTCTGACGTATGCCACAATGCCAAGTGAAGGAAGCCAGGCTCAAACACCCCTATTATGATTCCACTCATAAGAAATTTCTAGGGACCACTGTAGAGACAGCAAATCAGTGGTATCCTAGGTCTGTGAATGAGGGTGAGGACTCATTGCAAATGCATGCAAGGGAATTTGGGGGGCATGACTATAGAGTTCTGAAACCAGATTTGCGGTTGCCTAGCTCTGGAAATCTGCTAACATTATCCAAACTACCATTCACAGCATTATTGTGTGTGAACTGTGTATGGTATGTAAATCATACCTCAATACAGCTGAGATGAAAATGTGTGTCGAAGAAAATATAGTTTTAACCTTCGTTTGCTGCACTCTGTTCACTGTGCTGTAAGGAGAAGATTTTAATTTTGCCCAGTGTGTGTTCTCCTCATGCAGTTTCAGCCATCTCTCTCTCTCTCTCTCTCTCTCTCTCTCTGGGTACACGGCTTCCCACCACGCTCCCCTCTGTTACCCAGCCCTCCTTCCTCACCCTGACTCTGCCTGCTTGGGATTTCCTTTTGGCCTTTTCACAGACGTGTGATTTTTAGAAGCTAAATGGACTTCTCAGTGTCACAGATGCCTCTCTGGATGCATCCTACTTTTTTCATTTGGTTTTGTTCTTTTCCATGAGCTCATCTGTCAGAAATGATGAGCACGTCCTAGAGCTTAATAAGCCAGGTCTTCACTTGCATAGATGGCTCCTGAGATGCAACTAATCACTTCTGGAATCTGCATTAATAGAGGGAAAGATATTATGGATTTATTTTTTTCCTGTTAGATGTATTTGTATCTCCAGTAGTTGACTTTTAAATGTGAAAAACAAGCAACGATTCATTTCCATTGCTTTAATTTTTTTCTCCTGAGACCATTGTGGAATTATCTGAGAACTGAATTGAGACTTTGTTTCTCCTAGGTTTTCTTCTCTGCTGGTAAATTCTCAGAGAGCATTGCAAATAAACCCCATGTAATATATGAATTCCCTCAGCTAATATTCAAAACTTTCTCAAGTCATTTAGAATCTATTCTAGTATGTAATTTTGGTCTCTGTCTCACTGTATTTCCCTTAAAAAGTCTCTTCCTAGAATTTTAACTTCATGAACACTTAGAATTTTTAAAGGATAGTACCGTGACCATTATGAAAGTTCTCCCCTACATTATTTTGAAGTCTTCCTCACAGATATTATCATTTGACCCTCAGCTGAGCAGCATACTTGTGCCACCGCTGGATAAAGCCTCCCAAAGCGGCTAGGGCAGCTAAAGCCTCTGACGACCCTGGACAGGCTGAGGTGGTGGCAGGACACTGGCCTAGGAGCTGGGCACCTGCTCTCACCCCCATTCCAACATTTGCGAGTCATGTTACCCCAAGAAAGTTATAACTTCTGTGAGCTCTGGCTTCCTCATTTATGAACTGGGGAGGAATCATGCTGCTCTGACCATCTTGCGAAGTTTGTTTCAAGGACTAAATAAGAACATTTAATGAAGGTATTTTGTAAACCATTTAAGAGAGTTTACTCGTATCAAAAATTTAGATGGAATATAATAAAATATTAGCCTAGAGAAGATCTGTTTCTAAATGTATCACATCTAGGTTTAATAAAGTCAAGACTACTTCAGTACTGGTAACCCAGTGAGTTACTATATGACACAGATGGGCTTTATACATTTGTAAACAAGATAAGCTTTGAGAGAAGATGGATGCTTTGCTCAGAGAAAACAAAATGTATCTGGTTTCAGTTTCCTTCCATACCCTGGAGGTTACTTTTTCAGTCTCATTTTAGGCTATATCTGATTCTGCTTACATTTCATTTTTTCAAAAGTTCTGGAGAATTCTGAAATGATAGTAATGCAAAAACTTTCTAGGTCCTGTTGCAGACTATTTCAGGTTACTCAAATTTCCAAGGACACCTCTGGAACCAGGCTGGATATTCAGGTAGGAAGAGAGTAGGAGCTACTGCACCCTTCTCCCTGACGAGCTCCACGTTTCCCTGCTCTGAGAGACACCCGCTGATTCCACGTCAGGGCAGCAGACAGGCAGTGCGAAGCCTGGAAACCCCTTGCCCCACACCTCCACACACATGTATGGCCAGAGTTTTAGTTTTTTTAGACCTAAGAAATGACAGATTTTCTGCCTTTTTGCAGAAGGCATAATTGTAACTCAAATGACTTACCAAGGGAAACTTTTCATAATTATTACCACAGTTGAGGAATCTCCCAGAGGTGTGACTATGAAACACAGAAGCAAAAAGCGATGTGTTTCAAGCGATGCACTTGGGGTGTGAAAGTAACTGGAGATATAGAAGCAAAGAGCCTACAGTTAGAGGGAAGATTTTAGTGGGAAGGATTTTCTTCTTGCTTTTAGATTCCCATAACCAACATCAGCTACTGACGGAAAGCAACGGTTTCATGCACTGAGATGCTATTCTGAAGCAAGACTGTCCTCAGTGAGCCAGAGAGCGGCCTTCTCTGTTCTTCTTCCCGCAGGCCCGGCCCGTGGACTACCCCAAGGACTACCTGTCCCACCAGGTCCCCATTTCCTTCCACAAACACTGGAACATCGATCCAGTGAAGGTCTACTTCGCGTGGTTGGCACCCAGTGAGGAAGACAGAGCCCAGCAGGAGACACAGAAAGGCTTCAAAGAGGAGCTATAAGGCCTGGCGCCGGGAGCCCAGGCAGGATGCGAGGCAGAGACCGGCCTCATCCTGCTGCGGTCCTCATGCTCACGCGCGACACGGGGCACGGCGGCTTCCTGACTTTAGGTGGAAATTACTGGATGGTAATTTCTGAGTTGGGGGGGAGGAGTCATAGGGAAAACAGATTTTTTTTTCCTGAGAGAAATCACTTCCTTTTGCATTACGCGGCTGTTGTAATACGCAGTGATTACTGTGTGTTTTTCAAGCTGTAAAACAGCAGCTTTGTTTCTGTCACAGGAAAAGAAATGGCACCAAAGTCTCCATCCTGCTCTCTCTCCTTTGTAACGGAGGTTTCAGTTGGGCGTGAGGCTGGAGAGACGTGACTGTCTGTCGTCATACGTGTAAAATAAAGAAGAGGGGAAGTCCGCTGATCTGGGTATTACAATGGGGTGAACTTTTTAACCGTATTATTGATGATTGAAATTATTTCCTGGTAACTCACTAGGAATATTGCTGTATTAAGGATCATTCATAAACCATCATAAAAGTCTAGTGATGAAAAATCCCCTGGAGTCTGTAATCAGGGTTGTTATGTTTTATCTATTTTTCTGTTTGTGCCTCATAAAAAGAGAATAAGAAGCCTGCGAGCGTGTTCTACTTCTTTAGAGGTTTGTCTGTGTTCCATTTC
Organism: Camelus ferus; assembly: GCF_009834535.1. Taxonomy (NCBI): domain Eukaryota; kingdom Metazoa; phylum Chordata; class Mammalia; order Artiodactyla; family Camelidae; genus Camelus; species Camelus ferus. Next base: position 18,086,573 of record NC_045709.1, on the reverse strand, counting down.
TCCCTGAAGCCCTATCTTTACGACCTACTTGTAACACAAGTGTGCTCGCTGCCGCCAGAAAACAGTGTTCTCAACATTTAAAAACAGCGTCATGTTTTATTCAAGTCACTGAGCTCTGTGTAAGTCTCGGGAAGTGAATTAAATTAATTTTACATGGTACTTTACTCTTATTTTTATTTGTATGTTACTTAATGATTCTCTCCAGACTCAGAATAGGCCCCCCAGTGTACCCTGAAGCCCCAGTTGGGGTACCAAATGGTGATTTGGCAGTTTCCCCAGGCTCTTAAAGAATGAAATTTGAAAACGGTATTTTGAAGCAGCTCTAATTTCCACATCATGTCTTTAATATATTATTAAATATATCATTAATTTGTAAAGAATACTCTGTAATTTAACGTTTTAATTATATAATTCAGTTTTCTAAAGGTATTTGTGTAAAATTTGATTTTGATACGTCTTAAAACTAATTTTGGTATAGTAAAATACTTTCCTCTTTTTTTTAAATAAAAATTTCTATTCATTAACTTTGCATGTAATGTTTTTCTAGCCAAGCACAGGGTTTTAAAGCCATGCCACCAAAAGTACCCGTGTTTGTGTTTTTAACAGCACATTCTTCTTGCAGCTTATATGTGACTGACTGCCAAAGTGATGCAATAGTATTTACCATTTTTCCAAACTAGCAAATACTTGGACGGGTATGTTTTCAGTGATAACTGAATGCATTGGATTCATTTCTGTGAAAGTGGATTTTGTGGCCTGTCCAAGAAACGGATCAGGGATTATCAGCTGGATAAGAAGCGCCCTAAGGACTTATGGATCCCGGCAAGCTGTTGCTGATGACATCAGCTTTGTTGTCAGAGCCGGCATTACTGTCACTGTTACGCCTGTCGTGTCATTGGTAGTAACACTCCTGGAGGGCCTGGCTGCCCAACCAGGGGGGAAGAGCCTTCACGTCCCACCCCTGCCTGCCAGCCGAACACGCTGCCAGAAAACAGCGTGTTCACGCGACAGGCTGGTCCTGGCGTCTCTACATGAAGACCCATGTCAAGCTTTCTCTGTGTATCATGATCAGTGCCTTCTACTGATACCGGAGCACCTTCTCTGGTACCTTTAGGTGTTTTGTTAATTATGTTCACTTTTTGGAACTGTGTAAGCCTAACCCCAAATAAAAGATGTTTGCCTATGTTTCTGATTTCTCAAGTGTATTTATTAGTCCAGGTAGAGTGGGAGTGGGGAGGGGCATGGGGACAAGGGATGAAATGAACCAGAGAAAAAAGTTGGCAGCTCAGTAAACACAGTTTTCAGCAAGAAAAATTAATAAAATCCTATCTTTTTTCAGAGAAAACCATCAGACTCTGAAGATATATTTATACTAAGTATAAACGCTTATCTATTCTATTATACATTGGTGATATTCTGGAACTGATTCTTATAGAATTCATATTTTAAGAACTAGTTTTGAATCTGAACTTTCCTGGACAGATATTGTCCTATTCATACTTTCTTCGCCTTTTAAATAGGAATTTACTGCAAACGTCTGTTTTTATACTGGGGATGTCAACGTCAAGGAATTATAGGTGGAACCATGGAAAGCCGTGTTTCCATCTAAGCCTGTTCTGCTGATACAGCCAAAGCAAGTTGTCTGACTATGTAGGATTTTTACATCTAGCCACTGAGTCAGAAATCCAGACACAGACACAGCCTTTATAGACTGGGAACACAGAACAGCAGCGGGCTAGGCTGCAAGTGATGGAGTGCACAGGTATGTAAACAGCAGAGCTCTCTGAGTTTCTTGCTTTATTGAATACCTTCAGTGCTTCCACATCCATATCCGCTGGAATTGTTCATAATTGTCTCCTCTGCTAGAGTGACATTTGTAAGAATGCTTCTACTGTCTTCTATTCAGAGACACAACTTCCGTAGACTACTATGAATCAATCAGTAGATTCATCAAGCGACTATTCATTAAACCCCCACTGTGTGCCAGCCCTTCCAGGACGCCCCTTGCCTGTCCTGCTCACCAGTCTCTCCCGGGCATCTCTGAATGCCTGGCACTATTGGTGCTATTGTTTTATGTTCCCAAGCTTCCTATAAACATGGCACCTGCAAAATGTGCTCCCCTCCTGTCTGTAGAAAGCAAAGGCTTCTTTTCCGGCAGTAAGTCTTTCAGCACATGTTTTCACTTTAAAGACACATATTCCTGGAGGGAGCTGGGGTAGGTGCAAGGAAAAGGGCATAAACCAGTAAACGAATGAATGAACCAGATGATTTCTAATAATGATCAATGCTGTAAAGACACCGAGAACAGGGAGCTAGAATGGGGTGCGGGCTGGGGACGACTTTGGATGTAGTGGTCAGAGAGCCTCTGAGAAGGTGATGACTGAGTGGAGACTCCACTGAACAGAGTGAGTCAGGGACGCAAGAACATGTGCAGGGAGTTCTAGGCAGGGGAACAGCAAACGTGAGTGCTCTAATGTGGGGACAGATTGTCAGAAAAACCTGTGTGACGGCGTAGCTCTCATCGCTGTTATTAGACATGCAGGTGATGTCAGATAAACAGCTGCTCTGGCAGTCTGCAGCTCAGAGCAGTCAGGGCAGGAGTTACGATATTGTAACTCACCAGCATTTTACAGGTTTTGAAAGCCACAAGACTGGCCAGGATGGTGTAGGGAGAGAAGGAACTAGAGTCAGCCAAGGTGGGAGGGACTTGGGAGCTACGGGTGGGGGTGGGGGTGGGAAGTGCTGTGTAAGGGAAGCCAAGGAAAGAGTGTTCTGTGAAGCAAGTGATCAAGGGTGTCACGTCACCAAGAGGTCCAAGAAGGGAGGACAGAGAGGTGCCAGTGTGATTTGGCAGCGTGGAAGTGACCTTGACAAGACTGCTCCCAGTAAGTGGGGCAGAATGGGAGTTGAGATTGTGGAGAGCAATTATAAACATTTATAGACTGGGAACACAGAACAGTAGCATGCTAGGCTGCAAGTGATGGTGGAGTTCATCCATAGTTAATTCTTTTTATGAGTTAACTCAAAGACAAAGAAAGGTAGCTTGAGGGGGAACATGGCGTCTAGGGGGTTTGTATTTCAGGACGGAAGATGTCTAGGAAATGTCTTATGAGATGAGATGTGGGTTTGTCACCAGTTGTGGGTTCTGGCCGGCAGAAGTCCCACCGAGATGGAATGAATTACTCGAGGCTTTGGAAAAAGTCAAGAGAGCGAGAGGGAGTCAGGAGCCAACTCCATGAACCTCTCAAATGCTCCTACATTTATGGTATGCAATCAAAGGAGAAATCACTAACAGTTGTGTGATGGAATGCAGGAATTTAGGGAAAGACAGGGTGGGATCGAGATTGTAGAGTCTGATTCAAGGTCAGAAGACCCTTTATGTTTTGGTAAATCATGTTTGTGTTGGCACCAGCGAAACTTACAGCTTATCAGGGTGGAACGTATGAGAAGCAGCTGCTTAACAACATTTTTCTTGGACTCAGGCGGCTGTGCCTGTCTTAGGTTGCCCCCACTCTGGGGATCTTACCCATCATTGGCTAACCAGCCTTCTCACCTCTGAGTCTGCAGCTTTTTATAACTTGTTTACCATTCCAGCCCAAGACTTGTTCCTTTGTTCCCACAATCGGGGGCCTACAGTTTATCTTTAGGGAAGTCATGGGAAGAGGGGAACAAGATACATCCTTAAAGATATGTTAGAGCAGACCACCAGACCAGCCAGTTCCTTGTTTTGGGTAAGACTATCTAACAGCAGGCACGCCCAGCATTTATAGCTGAGGGCCTGGGTCCTTGCTTGCAACAAGCAGAGTGCTATCGAAAACCTCAACTATGTAAGCAAGGCAGTTACTAAGCACATTTGCTCTTCTTTAAGGAGACAAGTGTCTGGGGTCTGTTACAATTTGTAAACCCAACCATGGGCTCCCACAATGAGAATGATCAAGTTGAGAGGGAGGATGACTGCACGGGCAGTCCTGGCGTCAAGGCATGGAACCCAGTGCTCAGCGGAGGGTTGGACAGGAGGGTTTGCTGTCAAACGGGGCAACAGTGTAGGCACAGAGAAAGATTTTTAGATGTGCTGATGTGAAGATAGGGGTGTTTCCATCTGATCACTTCTATTGAGTGTGAGACAATGTTACTTGCTGAGAGTGATTGACTTTTTACATAGGGTTGCTCTTATGGAAACCACAACATTAATACTAATAACAATGACAACCATTTATATAATGCTTTCTATGCTTGGCACAATTCCAAGTATTTCACACACTGAGTTATTTAATCCTCACAGTAACCCTTTCAAATGAGTACTAGTGTCTTCCCCAATTTACACTGGAGGTACCTGAGGCACAGAGAGATTAAGTAACCAGCTCAGGGTCACACAGCTGGTAAGTAAGTGGCAGAGCTGAGTTTTAAACTCAGACATTTTGGCTCTAGAGTTTATTCACTTAATCTCTGGACTCTTTCACCTCCACCAAGAACATGCAGCCTCTCCCCAGGCTGACTGTACGCCTAGTTCTGAAACACCAGCATAGGCAAAGATGACCAAGAATGCGAGCGTTGACCACGAAGTAATCCTGTAAGATAGATTAAAGGCAAATAAATCAAATAAATATATATCAAATAAATTTTAGAAGCAATATGTACTAGGAGGTTTAAAAAGGAAAAAACTGGCTACTTGAAACTGAATTTTGAACTTTTGTACCAGAACTCTGGGAAACAACACATCCAGTAAGGGTGAAGATCCTTACTTTCTGACCCCAGAGTTCCCTCAGGTGTGTACCCCAGTGAGACACTCACACACATGTGCTGAGAAGTGTGGACAAGAATGTTCACAGCAGTGTACACAATTCAGGAGAGTGGAAAGCTGGAACCAGCCTGCATGCCCACTGCTTGAAGAATTCATAAGTTCTGTTACATCTTTACAGGATCACGTTATGCTGTGGTTAGTATGAACGAAATACAGCTACATGAGGCACCTCAGTGTTAAGCACATTTTAAAGTCACAGAACAAAACTTATAGTAGGATTTCCTTCATAGAATTTAAAACTATGCAAAATGAAAAAGTAAACATATCAAGATACACATCTAAAAAATTAAGAAAAGTGAATGACAGACACAAAATTCAAGACAGTAGTTACCCTCTAGGGGAAAGAAAGGGAAACAGGCTGTCAGACACACCGGGGCTCAAAGGTGATGGTAAGTTCTAGATCTGGAACAGGCTGGTGGGTACAGGGCTGTTTATAAGTACTCTACACACCTGATGCATATGTTATGAATATTCCCTGTTTGATGTAATTAATGGCAATAACGACTTGATTTAATTAAAAGCACAAACGCCTTGTTTGGCCCCTGATGTGTGAGTATTATTTTCCTGCATTAACTGTTGTCCCTGCAACAATTTATCACAAACTGAGTGACTTGAAAAAACACGACTTATTATCCTGCGTCCTGCCTGTGGGTTGGGGAGTCTATCAGCCTTCTTTCATTTCACCCTGTTTTTGTCCCTTCCGGATCACTCTGGCAGTGCTTCTGCTTACATAACAATCTCAAAAACCTTGTGACTCTCCTGTGTATGTTATGGGGATTCTCGCTACTAGACAAGGAGCTCCTCCACAGATCTTTCGAGATGCTCTCATCCCTGTCCCTGGCTTCTGCTGAGGCTGGAGGGGCTCCTGGAGTCATCTCTTCAAGGAACCTTCTGTGTGAGGGAAAACTCTGACCTTCCCCCTTCTCAAGGCACTAGCAACACCTGTGGCTTTCTTTCCAGAGCATGCTTTTCTAATAGTGAATCTCCTCATTTTAGCATCTTTTACAATGTGGATTAGCTGAAAATTTCCCAAACTATCAAGTCCAGGTTCATTTTTGCTTAACAATTACCTCGATTTATCTCTTTCCCCTCAAATTATACTATAAACTACAAGAAGAGACCAGGCTGCACATTTAGCATGTTGCTTGGAAATCTCAGGAAAATCTCCAAGTTCACTGCTTACGCGTTCTGCCTTCTACATAACTACAGAGCATAATTCAGCTTGACTTTCTGCCACTACATTACAAAGGATCCCCTTCCCTCCAGTTTCCAAAAATATTTTCCTCATTTCCTTCTGAGCCTTCACCTTCTGAGCAGGGCCCTTAGGGTTCAACTTTCTACCAACCTCCTGTTTATAACAGTTTGCGTATTCTCTACAAGGATACAGGCTTTCTCTCCCTCGCTCCTTACTTACTCCTGAGTCCTCACTGGCAGCACCTTTAACATCCATTTCTACCAAAAGTCTGTTCAGAGCAATAAAGTTTTATTGGCTAGGGAATGTTGTATGTAATTTACTTTATAACTTAGTTTTCCTTCCACAGTGGTAGTAGAGCTATCACATAAGAAACTGTATGGACCGAACTGTATCCCTGCCAAATTTATAGGCTGAAGCCCTAACCCCTAATGTGGCTGAATTTGGAGATGGGGTTTTGTAGGCCTCCGCCTGAAGGCTCTAGAGAATAAGCCATGGGCTGAACTGATAAACAAGCTGTGAGGAATGTCATGTATCCAGTATGGACGGCTGGATAGCCAATGAAAACTAGAAATAATAGTTTTGTCCGCTCCTGTGTCTAACAACCCTGTAAATTGCTTTCCTTGTACTGAAACTGTTAAAACAGGTCTGTTATCGGTTAATGAATGTGTCCAAAAAGCTTGCTGTCCTGTATGTCTGAAGCCCTTATCTCCTCTATTATTTTCAGCAAGTTTTTGAGCAGGTAAATAAGGTATCAAAATAATTTGAGCAATTCGAGATTGCTTAGGAATAATGTAATAAGAAGAGGCATGAACCATAATTTTAATTTTTCCAGTATAATCATTATCAATAACACCGGGTAAAACTGTTAACCCTTTTAAGCCCATAGATGATTTCCCTATTAGCAATCCAAAATACCCAGAAGGTAAAGGTCCCCAAACTCCAGTAGAGATTAAGTAGGTTTTATTACTGTCATTTATCAACTCATTATCAATAGTCATTAGATCTAAACTTGCGATCCCGGGGGGAGAAGCTGTGATGAGGTCAGAAATGGTGAGATGGGACTTTGGCTGACAGTGATTTCCTATATTTGTTTTTGAGGGGCACCTGGGAGGGTGCCCTGCTTTGAAATAGCCTTTAACAACTGCTGCAGAATATGGAAATAAATCTTTTGCTGTACTGTCACCTGCTGTCCCATGGTTACACTGCGGCGCGCCTGATAGGGTGAAATCCCCAATATAAATTTTTCCCCTTACTTACATGTAGTCGCCGCGCTGATATCACGTCGGGGTCACCGAATGTTGGTGGCACGGTATCATGTACACACGAACACCGTGCAGAGAGCAGTGAAGCAGTTCTCTGTTTATTGATTCTTGGAAAAGGGTTTATATAGGACATGCACGATGCCTCGCATATCATCTAAGTTATGACAATGCTAATAATCTTAATCTAGTTAGGTCCCCAAGCTCCTGCAGTAAGCACAGGATGTTACACGGTTAAGGACAGATTGTTTTAAAGTTCGTCACGAAACTTCATGACCGTCTCTCATCCAGCTGCCTGTGCCTGTCTTAGGTTGTCCTCCTCTGAGGATCTTACCCGTCACTGGCCCTCCAGCCGTCCATACTGGACATATTAAGTAGCCCATTTCTTATCCAGCCGGCTGTGCCTGTCTTAGGTTGTCCTCCTCTGAGGATCTTACCCGTCACTGGCCAGCCAGCCGTCCATACTGGATACATTAAATAGCCCATTTCTTATCCAGCCGGCTGTGCCTGTCTTAGGTTGTCCTCCTCTGAGGATCTTACCCGTCACTGGCTAGCCAGCCGTCCATACTGGATACATGATATTCCTCACAGCTTGTTTATCAGTTCAGCCCATGGCTTATTCTCTAGAGCCTTCAGGCGGAGGCCTACAGGTTTTTAGGGAGGTAATTAAGGTTAAGTGAAGTCATAAGGGTGGGATCCTAATCGGTCAGGACTGGTGTTCTTACAGAGATCTACAAGACCCCAGAGGTCTCTGTCACTCTCCATACACACGAAGGAAAGGCCACGTGGGGACACAGTGAGAAGGCAGACGTTTACAGGCCAGGAAGAGAAGCCTCACCAGAAACAGAATTGCCAGCACCTCGATCACTGACTTCTAGCCTCCAGAACTGTGAGAACATACACTTCTGCTGATTAAGGCACCCAGCCTGCAGTATTTTGTTGTGGCAGCCTGAGTAGACTAATACATGAATGGACAGTCTTATGTTTATATACACTTAAATAATGTTACAACGAAAATAATTCAAGCTGACTGGTTGATTCCATGAGCAGTGTTACTTGGAAAAGCGCCTTTTTATTATTATGTAAATTTGACAAACGGGGCTTTGTAGTTAAAATAGGAGAGTGCTGGAGTCCTAATATTTGGGTTTTAATCCTGGCTCTACAATTTACTGTGTGATGCTGAACAAGTTAATTAACCTCTCTACCCCTCAGTGTTCTCTTTTGTGAAATGTATATAATAATAGTTTCTATCTTTTAGGATTGTTGTTGAGGAATATGAGGAAGCTGAGTTAAATGACATAATGAATCAAAATACCTAGCAGAGTAGATAGAAATCTACATTAAAGCTATGTCTTATATTTAAAAATTATTCATGCCATTTTGCTCCTAATCTTCCTAATTGTGATAAATTTCTCTAGTCAAACATGAAATTATTAATAGAGCCGTATATCTAACTTATAATCCTTATGTGCTATTAATAAATAGCTCTTATTACTGAAAAAATGTTAGACAAAAATAAAGGATAGAGGACATTCTAAAATTTCCAAGCAAAGGAGATTTAATAAAGCTGCCAATATGAAATCCCTAGGGGAAAAAAAGAACTTGAGCTAGCCTTAGCAAGATTTAGCTTGGGCTGCTGGTTCTAACAAAGGTGTAAACGATTTGCTTCTAAGTTGCACGCACCTTTGGTGTAGAAGAGATGTCCTGGGCATCACTTCACACTGTCGTCCAAGGACCCAAAAGATTAGTTAAAAATTCAATTTCTTTTTCATATTAGGCAATAGAATCATAAAACTCTCTGAAAACATAACACTATAAAACACATTCTTGGACTTTTGGGGCACTTTATATCTGTAAAGTATATACCCCAAATTGCAGCTTCCAATTGGGAAGAATATGAGACAGAACATGGAAACTTTTCACCTAGGTGGAATTTCTGTATGCCATCTGTATTAGATTCCCATTGCTGCTGTAACAAATTACCACACCTTAGCAATTTAACACAACATAAATTTATCATCTTACAGTTCTGGAGATCAGATGTCTGAAATGGATCTCAGCAGGCTAATTAAGGGATTGGCAGGCTCCTTTCCTTCCAGAGCTTCTAGGGGAGAATCCATTTCCTTTGTTTTAAGCAAGGAATCTGTTTCCTTGCAGTTTCTGGAGGCCACCTGCATTCCCTGGCTTCTGGCCCCTTCTTCCACCTTCAAAGACAGCAGCATATCATCTTGAAACCTTCCTCTCCCTCTGACCCTCCTGCCTCCCTCTTATCAGGACCCTCATGATTACACTGGATTAAGCTGAATAACCCAGGATAATCTCCCCACCTCGGAATCTTTAACTTAATCATATCTGCACACCTTTGGCCATGTAAGGTAACACGTTCAAATGTTCTGAGGATATGGATGTGGACACTTCTGGGGGCCACTATTCTGTCCTCCACATCACCCGAGGCTCTGCTCTACCTGGCTGGAAGTCAGAGTGACCCAGGTGTGCTTCTGTGAATCAGGCTACATGCATGGTTATGCTAAATGTGTGACAAGTGCTTTCTCTGCCAAATCAATTCTACACGCATTTTGGTATAACTTCAATGCAACTGACATTGTCCTAAAACCCTGTTTTTAGTTACAGCTATACAGGTTTCTCCCTGCCATTACATAGAACATTTGGAACTTACAGACTAGAGTCCCCCGATGCTTCTGTAACAGCTCATCAACGTGTCTGTTTACACATGATTATTACCTCTTGGTGTTCTCACACATTATTAGGGAAGGCGGAGCAACTCGGACCAATGTGAGGAAAGGATCGCCTGATGATGGGTTGGAAAACAAAAAATGAAAGCAACCGAAGCCTCTTTCATCAAGCTAGTACTTCTTGCTACGATCAAATGATAAGATCTTTGGATTAACCCTTAAGATGATCAGTACTTGCTAATTTAGAGAATTTCCACAATGACTCTTTAGGAACCAAAGGTAAGGGGAAATAACCTTATGCACAAAGTCATAGCTAAATTTAAAAAAAATTCCAACAGTTTTAGAAACCTTTACAGAAACTGAGGTCATTGCCACTTTCAAGGAGGATTCTGTTCCAAGAGATGAACCTAATTGCAATCCCTGCCCAGCATCCAGTGAAAAATGGGTTATATTTAAACAGGAATGTTCTGCAAAGCAGAAATTAATAAAGTTCTGCTTTTATATTGTGTGCCATGAATGACACACACCCTCATTATAAGACTTATGAATGCATTTCCCTGGGAGGAAACCCATGAGGGTTCCGAAGAAGAAGATAATGTAACTGCTTTCAAAGTATCCCATTTAAGTCCTATTATTTGCCTTTGAAGGAGAAGAGGAGCAAATACATCATTGAAGAAACTGACAAGCCTCCATGGGCAATGTGGTATCAAACACCAGCTCAAACAGGCCTACAGCGAGGTAGGGAAGTCGGATTCACGACAGCAGAACAGTCAGGAGGGGGAGTACAGATCAGAAAATCACTAGCAACTCGGAACCGTGCCCTGGAGGTGCCACTGCCTTGTGAAACTGAGGAGCTGGAATCTCACAAGGACACGCAGAGAGAAGGGAATGGACTGGACAGGGTGGCTGGTCACTGTAAAACACACAAAAATCACCCCCGAAAGAGAATTCCACAAGCAGGGAACACTGAGAACAGGCCTGCAGCCTGGTACACCTTAGCACTGACTGCTGGAGAATTAAAACAAAAAATTGCTGGTCCTTTTACTGGGATCATGTTAAGTATTTTCCATCTCTGACAATCAGGTGACACCTCTTGGCCTCTGCCCCCGTAGGAACCTCATAACCCGCACTGCAATTAGAGAGCCCAGCTCCGTGGGAGCAGTTCCCATACAGAGAAGGGCCAAGGATGCTGGGGCTCCTCTCCCAAATCCACCATCCACGATCATGGTAAAAAGTATGTTCCCTGGTCCCGACCAAGCTGCGTGAGCAGGATTTCTATGATAAGCCCACTTTAACATCCCAGTATCCCTAAGTCCTTGAAGAGCTTCCTCTCCTGCAGCCCAGGGCACTGCTGGCATCTGGCCACCTTAATCCATGTCTCAGACAATCAACCAAAGAGAGCTCTTCCTAACCCCTCAGCTGAAGCAGTGACTCTAGAGTTTTGCTTCGTGAGCTAATCTTCATGTTAGCCTCATACAAGTTTATATTCTTTCCACCTCAATCCCACACCCTTGAGAGCCGTACCGTACACATGCGTGTCTTCTGTCTGTATACACTGGGAAGATCACAGAGCTCTGTTGGTATTCCCTCCCCTCTCCACCATGCTCACACACTGGACCCCAGATAGGAAAACAGCTATAAAGGACTTCACTGGGACAGCGGAAGAAATCTGCGTATGAACTGTGGACTAGCGCCTAGAGCTCATCTGTGTTAAGTTGTCTGAGTTTGATCCTTGTGCTTCTGTTATTTTTCTTGTTCTTAGAAAATATATCCAAATCTGGGCAAAAACAGTCTGCTAATCCTCTAAAATGCAGTAAAAATGAACTGTGTACGTACCACTTCAGTCACAGCATTACAGTTCACATAGCCCTCAACAAGATTTTGGAAAATTATGTCACTCTTCTTACCTTTTTTAAGTTAACATTTAAAGTGTTTCACCATAAGTTTTTCTGAGGGGAATTATCCAAAACTTGTAAATAAGATAAAAAATGTGATTCTAATGTCTTGCTAAGAGCGTATTTCTAATAAGCCAGTTTAGGATAATCTGAGTGGATGTTAGACTTACTTTTACATTCGATCAGAGCCCAGTCATTTTACACTTTTACATCTTACACTCCTGTAAAGATAGAGGCTACTTGTAGAAAAGTAGTAAGATGTGCTGGTTTTTCTTCCGTCTGCTAGAGCACATAACCTTAAGGGTTATGGGCTTACTGCCGGGTGGGAATTAACCAGCTCTGTTTCTAACTAAGCAATCTTGTTTCAGAAGCATTCCTTCTCTCATTAACTACATAAAATCCTAGTTTCTCACACTCCTTTTTAAAGATGGCTTTGTCTCATGTTGGTCCCTTCTTTAATGGGTTAAATAAAATGCTGACTCATCTATTTGTATGATACTTAACATCTATTTGTATGATATTATGTTACCATTTTGTGAGTTTTCATTTGACAGTTCAAATAGTTGCAAAACGTGTAGTTACAGTATATTGTAAAAAATTTTAAAGCGCTAAATCACTCTTTTGATCTATCCAGATGAATCCAAAGACCACGGTGATTTAATACCTACCATCAATTTCTAAAAAAAAAAAATACAGGAAAGAGCTCATCTTTAACAATCAGAAGCTTAAATCATTGTTTTTCCTCGTTAAACTCATGCCCACAATTCTCAAAATCCTGTCATACTTCTTGGCCAAAAATGTATATATATATTAAAATTACTGTTTTGAAAATTTTCCTCTGAGGATTTAAATGTTAAAAAAATTCTCGGTTGATTTATCACAATTACTATGAAAATACAGTTGACTAAAACAGTTATCTATTAGATTTTTTGATAGTCATTAAATATAAGAAAGTATTTTATTGGAAATGCAACTCAATGAGATTAATGGAGCTTTGTACGATTTTTTATACACTCATGGATGAATATTATTTACTGCTGTTTTAATTTTATTGATGTAAACACCTCAATAAGTAGATAGGAAATAGAAATAATTATTATAGTATTGTCACTTAATTTTTTGAAGTCCTCTGAATTATATGCCAAAAATTAGAGTAATTTATTCATCCAAAATGATGGTTGGTGATCTCCCAGCTAATAACTCCATCCTTCAATTTTGTTGACAGTAAAGAACTGGAAACCACCTGATTTATAGAAGGATTTTTATTGGGTCATTTCCCATCACTGATACCAAGACTTTGAATGGATCCTTTGTTTTGCGCCCAGAGGTTTGTGTCTCCAGAGCAGTATCTCAGGAGACTTGCAATGGTGGAGCAGTAGGCCGTTCTTTTACAGAGTGAGAAGAGAAATTGTGGAAGGGGAGGTGGGGAAGGAGAACCTGCACCCACAGCACAAAGTTCGATGCAAATGCAGGTCTGGAAATGAATTCTGCAAACATCCAAAACCACTTACATGGTTTGAAGGCTGCTACTTTATAGAGAATTTCGCTCATGACCTTGTGATGCTGCGAAGCAGGATTCCCTTACCTACCAATGCTGACCTTCCAATGGGCTTAAATGACTTCCCAGCACAGGTACACCGAGCCCATCGATTTAGTTGTATATTTAGCCCAAACATACCTGTCAATAGAATTCCAAAGAGAAACCCACAAAATGAAGAGTATGCAACCTAGAAATTTATATCAGCATTTGACAACAATTTTTTGAGGTAAGCACTTTAAGAAGGATGAAAAATATCCTCTATCATCAGAAGCTAATGGTGATATTTTATTCCAGCATATTAATGTAGAAAGTCATATTGACTCACTTGCCTAAAATTAAGACACAGAAATATATCATGTTCCCAATGATACGAAGAATGGCAGTCAACCAAAGAAAGTTAGCGGAAGACACCAATGTTTGAACAGTCTCATCAGAGACATCACCATTTGCTAGGTCACCAGTTCAAATTGCACACAAGGGGGAAGATATGCTGTCCCCTCCCCTCTTCCTCCTCCAACAAGCTTTCAAGGAGCTTATACCTCAATAAGTGGTCTTCAAAATATAACAGAAATAGGCTCTACATTCTCCTGTTACAATCCATTTCCAAATCATTTCATTCTGTAACCTCACATGGAAGTCAGGGCTAATTTAATTAATTGGGAAAACAGCAAATACATACAAAAGACATATAAAGCTCCCTAAACTCATCCTAAGGCATACTATGTTAAATTGCAGACTAGTCCTTGCTGATGAGGTAATATAGCTACTCCAATGTTTTATATTATAATATTTATCTGCCCTCTGATTTTATGAAGGTTGTTTTAATCACGGAAGATTAGGATGTTTCCCCAGCACGGAACCAGGTTCACTGCCAGTTATTAGCCATCTCCATCTGTGAGGCATCACTGGGCAATACACTCTCACCCATTTCCTTATGACTCCTGAGTCCTCACAACAGCCCAGTTGAGACAAAGGAGGAGACGACCTCCCTGCTGCCCCTGAGAGGGAGCCTGGTGGTGCCTTCCTGCGCCCTGTGGCATGCCGGCGCAGAGCCGTCATCATGGCTGGGAGTCCACAGAAAAACACCCCACTCATCCCCACCTCCAACTTGGGGAGCAAAGAAGTGGGGAGGCAAGAGTTTAACTTTTCAAGTGTATGAGGAGGCAGGTTGTTCTCATAATTCTTGTCTTTCACCATTTCCAATGGAACTATTAAAGGAAATGATCCATTAAACCCAACCTTTCATTCCCCCAACTAAGCAAATGACTTGGCCTGGGAAAAGGATGGAGGACATAAAAAGAAAGACACAACCAAACAGTTCATCCCAAGACATTTTGCCAAATGCTATGGAAATTCAAAGTCAATGTTTAAAAGAAGAGTTCTAGTGAGGAAAGGGAAGGTTCTCTTTTTCTCAAATAAACTTTTTTTTTGGTTTCATCTGGTGCTTTGAATTACTCAGGTGTAGAAGCAGTTGACAAGTATACAGTTTCAACTAGAAGAATGCCTTCTTCTATTTAGTTAACAGTTTCGTTTTTCCTGCTTGTTCGGTTTAGAGCTTTAAGTCTTCAACTCTCAGTAGTCATTAGGATTTCCTGAGTGGCTCTGAAAAAATGGAGATGCTCAGGCTCCATCCCTGAAGACGGGGGACTCTGCATCCCAGCAGGGACTGAACTCCCTTCGGTACTTCCCCACACGTGACGTGGATGGCAGGTGGGGCACCTGCTGTCCACTCCTGGAAAGTTGGGTCCATGGCCCAACATTATGCAGGGTTGTAAGTATTTTTGTCACTTTGATGTTCAGTTTTATGTATAGGATCTATTTGGGGGTTTTGCCATAAAGAGATTTTAAATTGTTCATAATTAGACCTGTATTTTTCCCTATTGTTCAATCTTTGCTTTATTCTTGGAGAGGTCATACTTATCTTAAAATATAAAAATATTCAACTACTTCCTCAGTACTATTCTTGTTTTTTAAGTTCATTTATTCAGGCAGGCAGGCACCTACCACCTTTTATCCTCCATCCTCACTTCTGTTCCCTCTCCTACTTTCAGTCTTTGTTATTTCAGCCCTTCTAATGGGTGTGTAGGAATATCTCAAGTTTAAATTTGCATGCCATGAATATTAAAGAGACTAAGAGGACTGGATAAAGATGTGGTATTTATACAATGGAATACTATTCAGCCATAAAAACCAACAACATAATGCCATTTGCAGCAACACGGATGTTCCTGGAGAATGTCATTCTAAGTGAAGTAAGCCAGAAAGAGAAAGAAAAATACCATATAAGATTGCTTATATGCAGAATCTTAAAAAAAAATAAACATAAATACAAAACAGAAACAGACTCATAGACATAGAATACAAACTTGTGGTTGCCAGGGGGACAGGGGTGGGAAGGGACAGACTGGGATTTCAAAATGTAGAATAGATAAACAAGATTGTACTGTGTAGCACAGGGAAATATATACAGGATCTTGTGGTGGCCCACAGCGAAAGAGAATGTGACAATGAATGTATGTATGTTTATGTATAGCTGAAAAATTGTGCTCTACACTGGAATTTGACACAACATTGTAAAATGACTATAACTCAATTAAAAAATGTTTAAAAAAAAGAATTTCCTTCTATGTAGTTTGCTAAGAGTATTTTTATTAGTATAAATGAGTGTTGGATTTTATCAAATGAATTTTCCACGTCTTTTGATGTCACTATTTTTTCTTTTAGCTTGTTATTGATAAAGTACATTGTTACTGAATGTTAAACAACCTTAAATTCTTGAAATAAACCCAGATGATTGAGAAGTATTATCATTTTTATCTATCACTGAATTCAATGTATTAATTTTTTGTTTTGTACTTTTCAATTTACGTTCATGAGAGATTAACTTATAATTTTCCCTTTGTGCAATGTTCTTGTCAAGTTTTGGTGTTAAGGTTATGTAGGTTTCAGAAAACAACTTGAGATGTGTTCCCAAATTTTCTATTTTAAGAAAGAATTTTTTTAAAATGGACATTACTTCTTCCTTGAATGTCTGGAAAGAAGTCACTGGTGAAGCAATCTAGTCTGGAGTTCTCTCTGTGAGATGGTTTTAAATTACTCAATTTTATTAACACATATACTCAGATTCTTCTATTTCCTCTTGTGTCAGTTTCAGTAAATTGTACTTTTCACGAGATTTCCTCATTTCATCCAAAAATTCAAAGCTGGCATAGCACCATGGTTATTGTCTCTTCAGTGCCCTGTCTTCTCTGTATCTGCAGAATCTGTAGCTACATCACTCTTTTCATTCCTGATATTGGTTAATTATGTCTTCTCTTTTCATTCTCAGTCTTGCCATGGATTTTCAAAGAATCAGCTTTTGGTTTCACTGATTTTCTCTATTCTTCCCTTTATTTTCTCTTTTTATCTTCCCCAGATGTGATTTAACTTCCCTCTAGACAACAGTTAGACTAGAGGGCAAAAAATTTGATCCAATCAGGATGTGAGAGATTCAAGGGGAACTTCAGGCTTTCTGAGGGCTGGTCTTTCCACTCTGTCCTTTCCCCCCTGCCCTCGGCACTTTAGAGAGCTCAGATGAAAACCTGAAATATTTACCAGGGTCCTTCTTCCTTGTCTCATCCTGATGCTCTGTTAGATTGTGTAAACTCTGTCCCATCAAGTAGACACTTAGCAACCATTTTCTGCTTAATTTCTTGGTCTCCTGACCCAGGGCATTTTATGAGCGGCAAATTCCTTGGGAGCAAATGCACTGCAGAATAATGCAGAATGTTGGGCTCACTGCTCTGTGGTTTCTCTCACTTTAGGATCTTGGTACCACAAGCCCTGGGAGCCTTATTACCCTGCATTCATTTTTGCCTCCTAACTGGAAAAATCTCTAGGCAGCTATTCTCTGCTCAGTGTCCATCTTTCACACTGAAAATGAGCCATTCCTTGAGGGAAAGGAGAACAAAGAAAGTTCGGCTCACCTCAGTAAACTGTTCTTAACTTTGAGCTCTTAACTCTTTGAATTAATTTTCTTTTGCTGTGTTTAACAAATTATCATAAACTTTGAGGCTTAAGACAACACACATTTATTATTTGACAGGTTCCTAGGGTCAGAAATCCAGACATGGCTTAGGTGGCTCCTCTGCTCCCAGCTCTTTCAGGAGGCCGCAGTCAGGGTGTGAGCCAGAGCTAGGATCTCATCTCAAGGTCAGACCAGGGAAGGACCCAATTCCAAGCTCGCTCAGTGCTTGCTGGAAGGAGTCACATCCCTGTGGGCTGTGGGACTGAGCGCTGCACTTCCCAGCCATCCTTTGGCCACAGGCTGCCCTCAGTTCCCTGCCACACGGGCTACTCCTACATGGCTGCTTGTTTCATCAAAGTGTCAAACTGAGAAGGCGACAGAGAGAGGTTGCTAGCAAGATGGAACTTACAACCTCAGGTAACAGAATCACAGAAGTGACAGCCCATCACTTTTGTGATATATCGGTTAGAAGCAAGCTAGAAGTCACACCTACACTGCAGAGGAAGGCATCACACAAAAGCATAAATACTATGAGGCAAGGATCACTGGGACCATCTGCAAGTCCACTATCCCTCGGGTCTTGCCTGCCTTGGCCAATTTTTGATGACTATATTCAAAAGCTTTTTCCTAAATTTTATTCTGTTTTTAGAGTTTTTCTTGGTGATCTGTTTGATCTAATACAAGCTACTCTATCAGTGCTGCAAGGAGAAAAACAGTATACATGTCCTTTTTTTGTGGGAAAATACACATAACATAAAATTTACCACGTTAGCCAAGTTAAAGTATACAATTTAGTGGCATTTAGTACACAGTGTTGTGTAACCATCATCCCTACCTAATCCTAGAATATTTTCATCCACCACACAGAAACCCTAGACGCATTAATCAGTCATTCCCGTTCCCTTCTCCCCTAGGCCCCGGAAAACTCAATTTGCTTTCTGTCTCTATGGATTTGCCTATTCTGAACATTTCATATAAGTCAAATCATACAATATGTGGCCTTTTGTGTCTGGCTTCTTTCACTCAGTATTACTGAAAACAAGGATCACCCACTCTGTAGCACGTGTCCACACTTCTTCTCTAGTTATGGCTGAATAACATTTAATTGTACAGCTATGCTGTGGTTCCTTTTAATTTACACAAATACATCTTGCTATAGATCTCATTACGCCTTTTATACTGCTGTGACTCAGGAACTTTAAAAAAAATTATTTTCTTTCAGATAAAATGTACCTCACTGTTGTTATAACTGGATGAGCTTTGATAAATGTATGCATTCACGAAGCTACCACCACAGTCATCATATAGAACATGATCCCAAAGATCCATGAAGAAAACCACAGGACTCCTACAGAAGGGAGAATGAGGTGGGCATTAAGCAATATTAGATTTGCAGTCAAATGGATCAATGCTTTTTAAGTGCTGAGAGTAAGTGATTTGGAACTTGGAATGCTATCCAAGCCACACTGTCCATCAAGTGTGAAAAGCCAGTAAGTACATTATTAAATATGCCAAGATGTAGAAATTTGATTTCTCACACACTGTGCACTACTTCTTAGGAAGCTGCTCATGTTCCAGCCAAAAGAGACAGTCAACAAAGGAAGGGATCCAGAAAACAACGGCTCCTACTCCGATGACAGCAAGAGTCCCAGAGTGACACAATGCGGCAGGTCTGGAGAGAAAGAGGTCTGGCTCACCCAGGAAGACGGACGACCCCAGGAGGAAGCTCTCCTGGAGAAAAAGAAGATCCACAGGCCACACAGTACTACTGAGATGCTGGGTGAACTTAAGAATATGCTAAAGGGAGAAAATGCTAGAAGGGCAATTAGATATTTCAGAAAATAAAAGCTGTAAAGGAAAGACATGATCAAAACACACCAGCTCCTCAAGGAACATTTACACAGGCAGATTAGTATGTTTTGATCTTTAAAACTTTAAAAATTCATCTATGAAGAACAGAAAAATTAATTATTGTTCCAAATAGCATACAAAGACTGTACAAGTGCATGTGATAAAGGCAGGAAGGGGCGAGGCGCGGGGCTGGGCGGGGGCGAGGAGATGGCTAGGGGGGCTGCATGGTCACGTCTCGGTCTCGCGTGCCGGAAGGTAGCATCTCGAGCTGCTGCTGTGTGCGGCAGAAAGGGAACCACGTTACCTGAAGCTAAAGAGGTGATTAGCAGAGACACAGATGATACAACTGCACCGCGGGGAAGTGGAGAATGCAGCTCAGCGGACTCCTCAGGCTGCCAAGTAAATACTGACAGTGAGAGTCTGTGACCTAGAAATACACTAGTAAACACAGAAGAGTGAGAAATGACCGACGTGAAGTGCCTGCCTCGGGGATCTGAACTGGGAGGACAGGACGAGAGAAAGACATTCTGCTTTTCACTACAGGCCCTCTGTTTTACTGGATTTTCAAGACTATGTATACGTATTACTTTTATAAAATGTGAAAACACAAACATGAAATTTAAAAGATGGTGTTTACTTGAGAACTAAGGTCCAGGTTTATGAAGAACTTGGTGGATTGTAAAAAGGAGTAAGATTGTGTCCTAAGTGATGGTAAGATTTTGAAGAATTTTTATCAAGGGAAAGGTTTACTACAATTTGCATAAGAGAAGATTATGAGGGGATGACTGATGTGGTTTAAGATGAGAGACAGGTAACAGTAAGGATGCTCTAGCGCTGGAACAAGGCAGAGGTGAGGAGGGCCGAAGCTGGAGCAGTGGGAGTCAGAGGTGAGGAAGGCTGGTCTGGGCAAGGAGGGGTGTGGTGGAGCGGATCCCAGAGGGAGAGAGTAAAGGGAGGCAAGGTGATGCTGGGAAGAAGAAGATAGAGTTCAGATTTGATGACATTGCACTTGAAGTGCCTGAACTGGCCTTTGGAAATTCACTGGGCCTCTTGGAACATGGGTGCACGGCTCTGGAGGGATTTGGGGGGCAAAAACACAAACCAGGCTAGTGTCTGTCCACTGAAGCCATGATTATGGGTTAAATCACTCAAAGATTACAGGAGGAGGAGCCACGGGCCAGAAGAGCATCGCCAAAACCGTCAGAGTGCACATGTTGCACCGAGGAACAGCATCTTGGGGGCTGGATGCCTCAAGGACACCTGGCCACCTGATTCGGGCACACCTATCTTGGCCTAACCACCTGTTTCAAGGTTAAGGCTTACTCTTTATTTCAGAATTCCTAGCACAGACACTGTTTGAGACTCACTTTATTTTCACATTCTCTATCACAACTGTCTTGTCACGTGGCACAAAATTATCAGTTATTTAGTGGGAGAGAGAATGTACAGGCTGTGAAAAAAAAAAAAAACCAAATGATTTTTTCATTTTGCACTTAGTTGTTATGTAGTAAGTAAGGAAGAGTAGCTGGCTCTCAGTCAGTACGTTTACTGGTACTTGCTTTCCATGTTGTACTGGGCCATGCTGTCTTGGCTGTCCACTTCAATACGGGCAAGGCATCTCCTTACCTCTTACAGAATAACTTTAGAAGCAACTAGACATTTGGAAAAAGTAACAACAGTCTGGATGTGAAATCTACCAGGGGAAAGATAATCTGAACGATTTATTGATACGTTTAAACATGAAAACAAGTGGTATTAAAGTGTTCAACTGCACTGCAACATGCAAGAAGTGATAATATCTCCCTGGAAATCAATTACCACACGACTTTCTTGTGGCCACCAAGGTAGGGAGAACTGGGAACATAAAAACCAAAGGAAACTTTGAGTTAACAGATGGGTCATAAATACCAAGTGTATTCTCTCAGTGGAGGCGTGTGGTCTCCTGCAAGATGATCTATGCCACAGACCCTCAGGCACATGGCTTCCACATGTCAAATATGTTACGAGATGGCTTTATTCCGCTTAACCCAGACTCAGCATCCAGCCTCACTCCTGAAGGGTAACAGTTTGATGAATGATGTTGCCTTCATTATTTCATACAATGCATTTGAGTGGTATGTTTTCATCTTAAATGAGTCCACAAAGACAGTGGTTTAAGTCATTTTGTTGACCTGCAGTTGAGTGATATGTCATTTGAGTCAACAAACACACACACACAAACATAAACAGATAAGAAACAATGAATAAGAAACCTGAAAATCCACAGCCAGCACAACCATCAACAAAGAAAGAACCCGAGCAGCAGCTCATCTGGCATTAAGTGAGCCAAGTTTTCTTAGAGATGAACAACTATTTTTCAACTCGACCGCTATAGAAAGAAACATCCTGACTTTGTGGTTTTAAGTGGCCAAATCAGAGGAAGTCCAAAGAGGAGATGATGGGAGGCGCAACCTTGTAGAATATTGGCCTTCTTAAGTGTTCATTCAGGAATCTCTCTTGGGCTCACTGCAATGGCCAATGAATTTAGAAGAATGTAGTGTGAGGATGCTATAAGACTGAATTTAAACACTGTATAATTTTTCAGTTATGGGGAGCCTTTGATCTGTGTCATGGTCTGGAATAATGGATTACAACTAGAAATCAAAGAATTCACTTTAGAAATCTACAAACATTGGGTTTATTTCCTCATGAAACCAGGAACCATTTTAGACATAGGAGATGATATATTTGTCAAAAATGTCATCAGTTTAGCAAGACCGCCCAAGTCTGGATTTGCTGTTATTATCTATAGCTACTAATTCATTTAATTTTGTTGTCTTCTAACTTTTGTTAACAGATAAGCAAGTGGCAGTAGCCTACAAAGGCATGAACATTATTTATGGGAGAAAAATCTTAAAATTCAGAAAACATTTCAATTCATCTAGTTTTTTCCCCCAGACCCTTGGGGGAAAAAAACTTGTCAAAATCTGAGCACTTGAGCATGATAACCCATCTCCTTGGGAAATGCCTCAGCAGGCGTACCTTTTTGAAAATCACCGTTTTAGCCAGTAGAAAAAAGCAATGTCAAGGCATCAGAAGTATGGGGCTCACATTTGTTCTTTACTAAAGTCAACACTTGCTTAGCTCACTTCAAAAGTTACTGAGTCTTCAATTTGTCATGTTGACTCAAAAGCTAGCAAATTCTTGTCATTATTAAATGGCTGAATTAATAGAATACATTGCTTTAATCTAGAAATTTAAAACCTTTTGAACTACTGCTGCAATGTAAAGTAAATGAGTGAAAACTGCTGTCATTCTCCCCATGCCTGTTAGCAATACCTATAACTCAGGCAAGAAGAGGCATATTGAAAATGTCGACACGTACAGGGTAATGCAGTGGATTCAGGTAAATCCCAAAGATCTCTCAGTGGGACAAGCAGAAGGAGTGAAGGAGCGGAGAACACTGAGCTGAGAGGGCAGGAGAGAACAAAACTTAACAGGAGATCCTGAGTTTTAGGAAGAGATAATGGTAAGTTAGAAAAAAACTTTTTAAAATTTTTATTGAAGTATAGTTGACTTACAATATTATAATAGTTTCAGCTGCAATCACAGTGATTTGATATTTTTATACATTACGCTCCATATGAAGTTACCGCATTGACTGTATTCCCTGTGCTGTACATTACAGCCCTCTGACCTAGGATGCTATACAACTGGCAGTTTGTACCTCTTCAGCCCCTGCACCTGTTTTGCCCGTCCCCTACCCCTCTCCCCTCGAGTAATCACGAGTTTATTCTCTGTATCTGTGAGCTTTTTTCTGTTCTGTTACACTTGCTCATTTGTTTTTTAGATTTCACATATAAGTGAAAAGACAGTATTTGTCTTTCTCTGCCTGACTTATTTCACTTAGTAGAACACCCCCCAGGTCTATCCATGTTGTCACAAATGGTAAGTTTCCATTCTTTTTTATGGCTGAATAATATTCCTCTGTGTGTGTGTGTGTGTGTGTGTGTGTGTGTGTGTGTGTGTGTGTGTGTGTGTGTGTGTCTTCTTTATTGATTCACCTATTGGTGGACACCTAGGTTGCTTCTGTATCTTGGGTACTGTAAATAATGCTGCAATGAATATTGGGGTGCATATACCTTTTTGAATTAGTGTTTTTATATCCTTTGGATAAATACCGAGAAGTGAAGCTGCTGGATCATATGGTAGTTCTATTTATAATTTTTTGAGGAAACTCCATGGGCAATACATTCTTTGACATTAGTCTTAGCAACATTTTTTTGGATCCATCTCCTCAGGCAAGGGAAACAAAAGCAAAAATAAACAAATGGGACCACATCAAACTAAAAAGCTTTTGAACAGCAAAGGAAACCATCAACAAAATGAAAAGGCAACCTACTGAATGGGAGAAAGTATCTGCAAATGATATGTCCAACAACAGGTTAACATCCAAAATATATGAAGAACTCATACAACTCGATATAAAAAGAAATTTTTTACAAAAATATGATCCTTTTTGTCTCTCCTCCAAATTTAGCAAGGCAAGGAAAGGCAGGTGCATGATTCTGTATCTAAAAATAGTTGGAGTCAGTGGGTTGGAAATCAAATCCATGGAAAGTGCAGACTGAGAGACCTTACAGTATTCATGCTGAGAGAGATGCAAGTTAAAGACACACTGCCTGCCAGCATCCTCCCTACCCATCACTCCTGTGAAGCGCTGGTTCCTAGCCCTTCCCACCCTGGCCGGGTTGGCTTTGCAGTGCAGGGCATGGGGCGCCAGGAAACTCAGCTCAGGGTCAGTCAAGATCTATATCCACACCTGTCCATTCAAGGGAGAAACTTCTAGCACCCAACAGGGACGCAGTTTGGCATGGGAATAGGTCCCGTGTTCTTGTTCCTGATGGGAGACAGATCTCTTAAGTCTGAGGTGACTCTCACTGGCCAACCTTTCCTGAAGGCTCAGCCATCGCTTTGGTCAACCCCTCTGAGGGCGCTTAAACTCTGGAGCTGGAGCGACGTACTCAGACCAGTTGTAGGTAAGGGACACCCACATTAACTTCCTTCCTTCCTCCCTCCCTCCTTTCCTTCCGCATAGCTTTTGAGTCCCTAATACGTTCCAGATCACTGTTCCTGGCACTGAAGATGGTTAGAAAACTTTCAAAGAGCTTATATTCAAGAGGAGGGAAATGGAAAATTAAGATACGATTTCTCAGATCTTTAAAAAAAATGTGAAGGAAATTGATAGGATGATGTGGTAGAGAATGCAGGAAAGTGGGTCAGGAAAGATCTTTCTGATGAACTGACAAGAATGAAAGTGGCCCCCCCTGTAGGAAGGGCCCACGGGAGCAGGGACCTTCTTTGTTTTGTGACTTAGCATGCTATAGTTCCATGGATGCTGCCAGAAGACACAAGATGCTCGGTTGAAGACAAAGGACTTTGTTTCTCATGGCATAGGAAGTAGAAGGAACTTCGTGCTCGTGTCAGTTCCCTTTAGCCCCAAAACCCACCTGGTGATGTGTGGCTCCTGCGTGCACAGTGGGTTGGCATTACAGGCAAGGAACTGGGAGCTCAGGGAACCTCAACGTTTTTAATGGGCTCCAAGCAAACTGGTCCACCTGCTGCCTCAGGGAGACATTGTTTCTATTGGACAGTAAACAAACCTGCCCCAGGCTCCAGAGTGAGGAACAATTTCTGCCTTTCAAGGCTCTTTGCTATACAGACATCCTTCAAAAGATGGTCTGGAACAAAAGCTGTCAGTGCCTCTGCTTGTAAGACACACACAAACAGGAGGGGCCTGTGGGGAACCGCGATGCTCCGTGATGCTCAGCAGTTGGAATAAACTCCCAGGCCCCTCACAGCAGGGTGGGCCATGTGACTCTTCCAGCCAACGCCCTGTGAGTAGCCACCGCTGACATGGAGCGTTCCAGAGCTCCCTCTTCACTCTGGCACAGTGACTGTCATGTCTGAGATGGTAGCTGTTCAACCAGTCACTACAGCGAGCAGAACACTCAGCTGACCCATGATCGACAGAGAACATAAGCAAAAATTAAACCTTTGTGGTTTAAGCCAGAGACTGACAAGCTACAACCCACAGGGGAAATTTGGCCTGTAGTCTGTTTTCTTGTTGCCCGTGAGCTAAAGATGTTTGTTTTTTGTTTTTACATTTTTTAAGTGCAGTGAAGAAAAAGAGGCAAACAGAGAACATGAGTCAGAGTCCTGTGTGGCCTGCAAAGCCTAAAATATTTACTATCTGGCACTTAACAGAAAATGTTCTCAATCCATTAGGACAGGGCCTTACCCAACAGGATTAGTGTCCTTATAAGAAGAGAGCTAGCTCTCTCTCTTTCCCAATGAACAGGCACCAAGGAAAGGCCACGTGAGGACACATCGAGAAGGCGGCCACTCACAAGCCGGGAAGAGAGGTCCGCTAGAAACTGAACTTACTGGCACCTGGATCTTGGACTTTCAGGCTCCAGAACTGTGAGCAAATAAATTTCTGTTGTTTAAGCCCGTGCTATTTTGTTATGGCAGCCTGAGTAGACAATTACACTTGGCTTCCTAGGGAACATTCTTCCCCTTCCAAACTTCTCTTTGCAAACCTTCAAGTTCTTCCTCTGCCATCTCAATCCTTCCGAGGCTTGTCTTCCGCTAGCGCCCTGGTAGACAAACCCGCAATGATGGTTATTAACGTCACGGCCTCTAGCTGCGATATTTAATCAGGACCACTTCTGGATAACTCCCTAACTACAAAGAATGGTTTTAACAGTGGGCTTTCAAACCATTAGGACAGTCAAGCAGAGGAATTCAACATGGCTTTCACACAAGCCTTCTAGTGGACCTTAAACCCCTCCAAAAAGCAGCTGCCTTCTCACTTGTAGATGGCGTCAACCTTAAACTTCAGACTGCAGCAACCTTTTCACTTTCAACATCCAGGCAGGGAATAATTATTTTAGCACAGGGAACAAGGGAAATAATTATATTTAGAAATATCAGTCATTCGTTATTGTGTTATTTATTTGAAATCAGATTGTTACGTATCATGTGTTCATTTTTTTAGTGTTTACTGACACAATGTCTATTTGAAAGACAGTACAGTTCTTCAGGGTAGGAATCATGCTGTGAACTCCTTTTAATATTCTGCTAAACAAAGGTTTAACAAAACCACTGTGTAATACACATACTCAACAAATGTGTGCTGGCTTACTGAGTAACTGAAGCTGGATTAAGTATCAGTAATGCACTGGGTTACAAGTAGCAAAACATTAAACTCACAGAATCTTAATAGGGATTTATTTTTCTTACAACAAAGTACTCTTAAAAGTTGGTCAATTCTGGCTTTGGTTTAGCAGCCCCAAAATGCCATCAGAGACTCAGTCTCTTCATCTGCTTCGACCCTGTCATCCTTAGTGTGCTGGCTTTTGTTCTCATGCTTGTGCCTCGTGATCAAAAGTGACTGCCACACACACACAGATGTCAGGCCTGCACTGAAGCACCTATTAGAACTGTGTCCAGTGGCCACTCTCAGTTGCTAAGGAGGCTTGGAAGGTAAGTATTTTGTTTTTTAACCTAACAATGATGGTAAAAGGAGATGATGAACAGAAATAGGTGCTGAGTGAGCAATAACTGGAAGAAATTGCTTTGTGTTTGGAGACGGTGATTTTTGCAAAATTAATCTGTAATGCTAAAATGTAGGGAGTGACATTTGCACCTGATATCTTGGAATTTTTCTATAAATTAATAATTCTGATTGAGAATTACTTCCTTTTCTCCGATTATAAAACTAGTGCATGTTTGACCTGCTTCTGGTTAAGATACAGAAAGTCGCAGCAGACCATTATTCCCACCACGACAAACAGAAGAAGCCGGATGAATTGCAAAATATGTTTTAAAAATAACAATGGATAGTGTGAATGAAGAAAGTCTAGAGGAACTGAATTCCAGAGTAGAAAGATCTCCTTGTTTCTTCTGTGAATGTAGGTCCACAGCTTTTTTCCTCCCTGAGGCATCTGACAAGTGTGTGCGTGTGTGCGTGGGCTGAGAACTGGGCTGGCTCCTGCAGAGGAGCTCTGTCAGAACACTGAGCAACAGCAGAACTTTTGAGGGCTGCCGTGAAAGATTCAAGTCTGGGGTATTCCTAAATGCAAAGACAGTGTTTTTCTGCTGCTTTCTTCGCATGGCAGTTTTAATGAGTGCTTTGGTGGTATGTGAGGTGCAAGCTGAGCTTGAAAGGCAGAACAAAGTTTCTTGCAGTCCTAGGGCGCACAGAAGGCAAGATCACGCTCGAGAGAGGAACACACGGTAAACTAAGCACACATCTCACCCTTGAGACATTTGAAACCAGAGATGAATTGAGTCTACAAAATCTACAGTCTTTTCCCAGCTCAACTGTTGACTGAGAAAGGAAAGGTCAAATCCTCTCCGGGGAAAACAGCATTTACTTCAATCTTCACACAACTTTCATACACAATTTCTGGCATGTAAGAAAAAAATTACACTACTTTTTAAAAAAGGCAATAAAATGTGATATAATCAAGAGAAAAATAACCAAGAGAGGCAGACAAACAGATGACCCAGACGTTGTATTTTAACACACAAGGTTTTACAATGGTTATTATAAACATGTTAAAGAAAAGAACGGGGAAAAGGTGAACAAAACTGATGAAAAGACAGAATTTCAGCAGGGAAATGGAATCTACCTACTTATCCATCCCAAATGGATATTCTAAGCCTGTAACATTTAAAGAATTTATTGCATTTTAATAAGTTTAATAGCACAATCAAACACATGAGAAGACAGGATTAGTGAACGGAAAATCAGATCAATAGAAATTATCCAAACCTAAGCATACAGAGACAGAAAGAATTTAAAATAAAAATCAGTGTGTAAAAATGTGAAGAACACTTGTCAAATTATGTAATACTTCAGCATGTAAAGTCCTAAAGAAGACAGAAAATGGGGCAAAAGCAATATTTGAATTTTCTAGATCTGATGAAAGACCTCAATCCACAAATTTTAGAATCTCAGTGCATCTCAAGCAAGAAAAATAAAAGAAGTCAAATTTAAACATCTCACATGCCAAATGCTGAAAACTAGAGATAGAGGGAAAAAATCACAAAGTAGCCAGAGGGATAAAAAAAACACATTAAGTTCAAAGGAACAACAATTAGACTGACAAACATTTAAACAGAAACTCTGGAATCCAGGTGACAATGGACAATGGAATGGATGACAATCAGGAATGGTGCCTGACAGTTTAAGGTGCTGCAGGGGAAGGAAGGAAGGGAGGGAGGGAAGGAGGTAAAGAAAGAAAGAAAGGAAGAAAGGAAGAAAGGAAGGAAGAAAGGAAGAAAGAGAACAAACGGACTCCTGCCAACCTGTAATTCTTAACCCTGTGAAGTTACCAATTAGAAATGAAGGCAAAAAATATCTGAAAACAAAGATCTAGATAAATCATTTCCAGCAGAATTACAAATAAGAAGTACTAAAGAAAATTCTTCTGGCTGAAAGGAATTATCTGTGAAGGAAACAGAACTGCGGAAAGGAATGAAGAGGACAGGAAAGGCTAAATATGCAGCTAAATACAAAAGCATATTGACTATTTAAACCAGCAATACAGTAACAACGATGTGTAGGATTTAAAACCTATACAGAAGTACAATACATGACAATCTAAGTACAAAGGGCAGGAGGGAGTAAACAGAGCCGTACTCTTGCTTCTTGTATTATTTGTGAAGAGCTAAAGTACAAATTTATGATAGATGCAAATAAATTAAGAATGCATATTGTAATTGCTAGGGTAATCACTAAAAATAAAATAAAAACTAAAAAATTTAGTAGAGGAGATAAAATGGAATGTTAAAATTTTTAATTAACCCAAAAGAAATCAAAAAAGGAAGAAAATATGAACAAAGAACAGACATGACCAGTAGAAACTAAGTAAAAACACTTAAATCCAGTAATATCAATAATTATCTTAAAAATATAAATTGACTAAAAACTTTCACTGAAAGACAAAGATTGTTTTACTGGGTTAAAAATTAACACCCAACTTTATACTGTTTAAAAGAAACACACTTTCAATATAAAAAAAACATAATAAGTTGAAAATAAAAGGATGGAAAAAATATGCAGTGCACACATTGATCAAGAAAACAAAAATGCTGTTTGTTATATTAATATTAACAAAGTAAATTTTGAGGCAAAAATATTACTAGAGTAAAGGGAAACATTTCATAATGATAAAAAGGGAAATTTAACAGAAAAATATAACCATTTTTAATTTAATGCACCTAATAATATAGCTTCAAAATATATAAACCAAATATTGAATGACCAAAAAGGAGCAGACAAATCCATCCTCACAGCTACAAGTTTTACCACAACTCTTAGTGTTTCGTGGTACCAGCAGACAAAAAAAAAAAAAAAAAAAAAAATCAGTAGAAGCTCTCAGAAAACTAGAAACAGAAGGCAAACTCTTCAATATAATAAAGAGTATCTATAAAAAATCTACAGCTATCAGGATACTTAATACTGAATTATTCCCCCCCTAAGTTTGGAGAACAGTCTAGAATTTTAACTGTCACTACTTCCTATTCAACACTGTTTAAGAGATCCCATCCAGGGCAAGAAGACAAGGAAAATAAACAGAACTGTACAAAGAATGGAAATAAAGAAGTAGAATGATATTTGCAGATGAAATGATTATATATAAAGAAAATCCAAACAAATTTAATAAGTATCATATCTAATAAATGAATTTACCAAGATCGCCAGATACAAGGTTAATATGAAAATTAACTGTATTTCTACATACCAACAACAATTAGAAAATAAAATTAGAAAAACAATGTTTACAATAATATAAAAATTCTCAAGTACCTAGAAATAAATTTAATGAAATAGTTGTAAGACCTCAATGCTGAAAGCCATAAAATTTTGCCAAGATATTTAAAAGGAACTAAATAAATGAGAGATTTATCATTTCATGTACTGAAATATTCAATACTGTTAGAACTACAATGATCTCAAACTGATTTACAAATTCAGTTCCAATCAAAATCTCAGGTTTTTTCTAAAACTGTTATCTTGATTGTAAATATATATGGAAAAGCAATGAACCTAGCAAGGCTGGACCAATCTTGATGACAAAGTTTGAAGATTTACATTACCAGATTTCAAGACTTAACAAAAAACTACTAAAAAGTGTTTTATTGGCAGAAGGATATACATTAGATAAATTGAACAGAATAGAGTCCAAAAACAGATATGCGTATACATGAGCACTTTATGACAACAGCAATAAATACAGTTCACGAGGGAAACTCTGTAGAGAAATTAGATATCTATATGGAACAACAGAAGCAGCATATATACTTTGATGTATAAGAAGCAGCAGTATAAACTTTGATGGAGAACAGGCAAACTATTTAACGCTTACACTAAAAGCAAATACTACAGTAGTTCCCAGCTGGGGGCTTTCCGGCCCCACGAGACCCTTGGCAGTGTTTTGGGTTGTCACAGTGAGGAGGAAGTGCTACCGGAACCTAGAGGCCATGATGCTGTCACACATGTTACAATGCACAGGGGAGCCCCCACAACAAAGGATCAGCCAGCCCCAAGTGTCAGCTCTGCCAAGGGTGATCGCCCTGATCTAGAAGAGAAAGCAGAGTATCCTCCTGCCCTTAAGTAGGCAATAAACTGTCAACAGATCATAAGAAGCACTACCCATAAAATTAAAAAATGGGTATGTCTGATTTTGAAATAAAACCATTTTTTCTATCAAAGAAAAGGAAAAGGTAAGTTACACACTTGAATAAGACACACATGACACGTATATCTGACAAGGACTCTGGCAGGCAGACTCTAAAATGGTCCCCATGATCCCCAACTCCTGGTATTCACACCTTTGTGTAATCCTCTCCCCTGGAGTTTTGGTGGGACATGTGGCTTATTTCTAACCAATAAAATATGGCAAAGGTGACGAGATGTATGTGATTATGTGAATGTGACTATGTTCCGTAAGCCTGCAGCATCCATCTTGTGAGGAGACACTCTCCCTTGCTGGCTTAGGAAACAAGCTGTTGTGCTCAGAAACCCCACATGGCAAGGAAGTAGGGGCAGCCTGCAGGCAACAGCCAGCCACAGCCTGACAGCCCAAGGAACTGAGTGCTGCCGGCAGCCGTTCCCCACTCTGAGCCACAGATGAGACCGCAGCCCTGACCAACACCTTGATTGCAGCTCTGTGAGAGACTGAAGTGCGGGGCTCAGCTCAGCCATGCTCAGGCTCTTTTAAAATTTTATTTGACAATACTTTTATTTCAGTCAGCATTTATTGACAAATATCTCATTCCAGCCAAACCGGCTACATAATTTGAGGCCAGTATAAACTGAAAATGCAGTATCTCTCCTTCAAAAATGAGTCAGATTTCAAGATGACAACAGCTGCATGGGTCACATGCCCATGAAGCTGGCCCTGAACCCAGGGAAGGCTTTTGGTCACAGACACAAATACACCTAAATCTTAAGCTCTCAAGCAAATGAGAGAAAAGCACAAAGACATAAAAATCACTGTTCAGGGTAGGAAGAGATGAGTGTTTAGAGATGAAGGACAGCCCAATTTGGGGCATACAGAAGAGCTTTCAAGTGGGCAATTCAGGGAAACTCTTAAAGAGGCATTTGAATTAGAGTTTGAAGGATCAATAGGGATGAACATGTGGCCGAAGTAGAAAAGATACTTCTGCAAGATGGGGAAAAAAACAGATTTCCAAAGGGGTCAAGATCTCTGCCAGAACAAGCTGTTTAATAAAATCATGCTTTGTTTATAGGTATGAACCATATTTTAAAATAAGCAGAAAAAGATTTTCTATGGAAGGTAAAACTAACGCCACCGGAGTTGGTTTACGCGGGTTTTCCTTTCTTCTAGTTTTTAAATTTTGCTTTTTAATGGTTTCAAACCTACTGAAAAGTTGCAAGAACAGAAAAAAGAACTCCCTCATCCCTTTCACCTGCGTTCCCCTTACCACTAAGTGTCCCTGGACGCACTTTCTCCCCCACTGCCACTGTGCAACCTGTGACAGTCGGGAAGCTGACGCCGGCACAACATTCCCGTCCAGCCCAGAGGCCTGGTCGTTTCACCACCTGCCCCGCCAATGCCTTGTTCTCCCTTCTGGTGCAGCCCCGTCTGGGAACGTGTGCTGTATTTAGTGGTCACATCACACCAGTTTCCTCCAAGCTGGAACAGTTACTCAGTCTTTCCTATCCTCACGTCTTTGCAAAGCTTAAAGGATACAGATGTGCAATGTGGCCACCAATCTAGGTTGGTCTCGTGTTTCCTCCTGACCAGACTCTGGGCACATGTTCTTGGCAGAAACGGTACAGAAAAGATGCTGGGCTTTTCTCAGTGCTTCATGTTGGGGGACACACGGTGTTGACTGGTTCCAGTAAGATGTTAATCATGATCACTTGGGCAAGTTAGTGTCTGCTAGCATAAAGCCACTGTTCCCCTCTCTGTACGTGATCAGTGTTTGTGGAGAGAGCTTATGAAATCATCCTATTCCTCCAGCCTCCATCCACCAAATCTCACATCCACTGAAATCTCCTGTCCTTCAACTGCTGCTGTGTGACCAAGCGCTGATTATTTTTAACATTCCTTCTACACACTCAGTTGGTAGTGTCCTTTAAAGAGGAGCATTCCTTTCTCTACTTTGCATTCATTAATTTATTTATACTAACATGAACTCGTAGGTTACTATTTTACTCAATAGGTTGTAATCCCACATTGTGTATATATTCCAAAACAGGGAAGTGATTACAAACTCAACCTGTCTGGATTATTTCAAAAGATGCAAGAATTTTTTTTTCATTCAGCAATAACAGATG
This sequence comes from Camelus ferus, assembly GCF_009834535.1. Lineage (NCBI taxonomy): Eukaryota > Metazoa > Chordata > Mammalia > Artiodactyla > Camelidae > Camelus > Camelus ferus. The sequence goes on along the minus strand of NC_045709.1, from coordinate 18,053,472 downwards.
TTAGAAAGTATTTTCAAAGATGGCAAATGGCAGACAAATTTTCTTGAAAGTCGCAAGTCACATGTATGGTACATCCTACAAAAAGTAAGGGGCATGGAAATTTCATTCACTTTCGTAAGTTTCCTCAAATATTGGACCCACTCAAAGGTGAAGAAGAGAAAAGGCAACCTTCAAAAAGAAGCAAGTGGATTAGAGAGGCGTTTACTCTGCTACTTTCTGAGAGCACCAGACAGGGACTGTGGGGGAGGAGAATGAGCGCTAAATCCATCCCCCTCTGCTCAAGCCCTGGCCGCTGGTTAATTTAAAAACAAGATCGAACAGAAATTTCTCCATACACCCCCTCAAATGACAACAAACAGAAAAGCAAACCAAAGAGAAAGCCCACTAAGATGTCCCAAGCTGCTCTTCAGAGAGCAACCAGGAGGCAGTTTCAGCAATTTGAGCCAAGGGTTTATCTGTCACAGGGTCTTCACAAGCAAGCCTTCCTTTTCAACAAACGAAACTTTTTGAAATAAACAGAATAAAAAACGGTACCGGTCATTTTTCTTACACCGCTCCTCAACACAGTTCCTTACAATACGTAGTTCCCCAGCTAGCACTTAAGCTGAGTTAGGAGCGGAAGGGGCCACACCTTTGAGCCTTGCTCACAAGAGCACGCGTGGATGGGGACAGGGCACCTGTCATTACTGCAAAACCACATGCTAATGTTTAACGCTTAGCTTGACCTGAACGCTGCTTTCAGAAGCCCGCCCACACCGCGGGTGCAGGGAGGGCTCTGGAAGGCGCTCCGGCACGCGCCTGCGGCTCTTCTGTTCCGGAGGCCACGCCGGGGCTAGTAAGTAGTGTTTTGTCAAACACGCTCTCTAGCCCCTTCTGAGGACAGAAGACTCCCCACACTCATAGCCTTCAGGCTTTGCAGGGTGTCTCCAGGCTGACAGGCTTTTGTTTGTCCTTAGCTAGTGTCTCAGTAGCAGAGGCATCACCTGAGGTCAACGTCGGTCCCCATAAGCCAGAAAGGAGCCTTTGGCAGCAATGCTTCAAGCACCCACTTTCCTTTCCTATTTTCAAATGAAGACAGATAGGGCACTGAAAACCGGACTAGGGGTGCATGCCTGTGGACTGGTGACAGGCTGTAACCTGCCATAACCTCCTGGCCTTGCAGTAGAAGTCCGAGGGTACATGACTCCCTGGCAACCCCACCTGTGCCTGCACAGAGGTCAGGGAAGGCTGGTCCGTATTCAGGAGGGAATCTGCTTGTTGGGTAGACTGTCAGGTAACCCTTCTTACCAGTGGCTCTTTCACTGACAACACAATTGTTCGTGTTGCTTAAGTATTTCTGCACCCACTTTCCATATTTCAGATTCAACGTTGGCCTCCAGCTCCCCACCAGGCCACTGGCAGCACTGGGTGCGCTCACAGCCACCGGACAGTGGGTGCCCAGTTTATACTTACATGCTCAAATATTTCTAAATTTGACCAGTGAGGGCCACTTCAAGCTGGCTCTTATTCTTCTTGCCCTTATAATTTTTTGAGCCTTTTTGTATTTTCTGGCCAAAAAAAAAAAGTTGTACGCTTCCCTCCTCCTAACCCAGGGATGGAATCAGCTACTGCTCTAAGGAGCTCTGGTTCCTTTTACTGAAGGATGCCCGTTAGAAACCAAGTTTGACATGAGCACTCAGTGTGCTCACTGCTACCGGGCGGCCACTGCTTTTAGGCCCCTTCAGCAGACGGAGCTGAAAATAATGTTTGTATACAGGTACACACATATGTATTAACATACACACAGAACCAACAACTGAACCTGTTTCTACATCTACCTGTGCAGGTAAGTATTAGCAATTCCTCAGTTAATACCAATTCAACACTCATTCCCATTCAACACCAGAGTTATTTCTAACCTTTCCCTTTTCTATGTTGGTAAATCCCTTCTCAGACCTGATCAGAAGGTTTTTTTCAACTGAAATTTAGGTTGGAGGGAAAAAAGTCAAAATTGCAAGCCTGGGTATCACAGATGCGATAAACACCACGTGAGAATAAATCATGATTGGCTTTCTGTAACCAGCCACCTTCTCTAAGTATAACACTTGCTGAGACCACAACAGCTCAGAGTTGCGTTTTGCCAGGAATACAGTGGGGGATGCCAGGACCCAGATGCGAGCAGAGTCTGGCAGCAGCATGCTAGGACCCAGGAGGTAACGAGAGGCACAGGTCCCCCCGAGGAAAGGGGTCTTCACACCCAGCCTCAGCCTAGCCCTGGAAGGCTCTGGACTGCATTCACCTAGACAGGGCATCCTGCTTCTGGCACTCTGGGGGCCTCAGCCAGCATCTGATGGCTTGTGTCAACGTCAGGTTGACCAGAGAGTCCCTCTCTCCTCACGATGCTGGCTATTCAGGCTGTGCCAGAGCCTGAGCATCTCTGGTCTCTGTGAAGGGCAGCACGGTGAGGAGGCTGGAGTCCCTGGAGCCACATCACAGAGTCTAAGTGAGAGAGAGAGATGATTAGCCTGCTGGAAGAATCTGGCCCATAGATATTTTGTTTGAGCCAATTTCTAAAACTTCTGAGTTTTCAACTAAAAATCAGATTTCTGACTTTTCTTAAAAGATGTGAAGATCTGGCAACAAGGGGCCCATATTCTTATGCACTGATACTCAGCTAGAAGTTTAGGAGGGGCAGGTACTCCGCCCGGGGCCCGCTGTTCCTCACTCGCCCCACTCACCAACCCGCACCATGCGACAGCCCTCCCGGAGCTGTCAGCGCAGGAGCCTCATCGGAGTGCATGGGATTCTCTCCCGCTTGGTATTTGCTTTGATCCCACAGCCACTTCTCTTACTTCAGGGCCAGCCTGGGCCCGCCCGTCTCCTCGGAGGGAGAAGTCCACCACTGCAGGTAGAGGCCAACTCTGGGCCAGCTGGGGGAGATGCAGCAGGGGAGGATGGTGGCCTAAACCAGCACTAGACTTCAAGTTCATTGTTGAGACAAAAGTGGAAAAGAAACCAGGATCTCTAAGCATCCGAACCTCTCTACTCTCCCACGTGCCTAGTGAGCAGAGGAAGAACAAAGAGTCACGGCAGAGGGGCCCAGAGAGAGAGGCTGAAGATGTGTGGTTTGCTTCTCTGGGCACACATCTGAACCACGTTTCCCAGACAGCCCTCTGGTCAGAGTGGGGTCCTGTGAGCCAGACACGTGTGTGGATGGAAGTGATGGACACCACTGCTAAGCCCGGCCTCTACTCCTCCTCCCTCTCCCCGTCTTCTGCTCAAAATCTTTCTTTGCCTAAGGAGTTACAGATTCAGTAGAAGATGCTAAGGAGCCCTGCGAGACCCTGGGGCACAGTACTCCTCCCCCACATCCTCAATGGACTCTAATGAGAGCAAGAAATAAATGTCTATGGTTTCAAGCCACTGAGATTTGGGGGTTGTTAAAACAACTAGCATGTCCTGACTGGTGCCCTGGCCTTGACTAGTACACAGATTAAGGGTTTACTCAGGTATTTCCAGAAAGTTCAGTTTCCTTTGAGGTCAAATTTCTCAAATAAAGGCTACATGTCCAAATACTTCTAATTGTTTCCCATCCAATTACTGCCTTATCACCAATAATCTGGTTTGTGTTTCTGTGACTTAACTTGCAATGCACTTGCCAAAAATTTTAACTGCCAAATCCAAAATACTTCCCTGTTCTCATTTTACTTGTGTTTAGTGGCATCTGACACTGTTAACCACACTCTTCTTCCTGAAGCTCTTCCCCCAGCTCTACATGGGCCCTAGAGGTGGACTGTTTCACCTGTCAGCCTCACCACCACTACTAGCTGTGTGACCCTGGGCAACTCCTGAGCCTCACCAAGCTCACTTACAGGCTCTTGTGACGATTCAGAAAGAGAATGTCAAGCTCACTGGATGAATGCAATGAGTAAATGTAAGCGCTCACTGAATGTTAGCTGCTGTTACAATACAGTTAACAATACAGTGTCTTGATTTTCTTCTTTTTTCTTTGTCTTCTCTTCTGCAAAAATTTTGGCTCTTCTTTCTCTCTCTGCTCATGGACTGCTGGTTTTTGCAAAGGTTGCTCTGTTGGATCTTTTCACATCTCATTTCTCCTCTGCGACTGACAGACTTCCATGCCAGCTTCTGAATGCCCTACAAGCTTTATTTCTAATTTGCATCCTCCACACCTCTTCCCTCACATGTTGTCAAAGCATCACACACACAGAACAGACTGACTGAGCGCTTCCCTCTGGGGCTTTGTGGCCAACTCAGAGACTGGGTCAAAAAGGACGCCTTGAGGACATGAATTGTGTCCTGTGTCCTATTCACTAGAACTAAGTGATGAAGTGACAGCAGAGCCAAGGACTTGGCAGAGATTTCTTAAAGGGACGTAACCACTCACTAACTTCCGAGGCCTTCACAGAGCTCCCAATCAGGAAGCACCGCCCGTCACGCACAGTCCTTCTGGTCCTCTCAGTACCGCCCAGTCGAGGAGTGGCTCAGCTGGCTTATTTTTCTTTAGAATGGGCTTCCCAGGGTATGATCCACACAATACTGGACCCTTCAGATACTTCTCAAAAGGAGACCTTCAGAATTAAGTAATAATAATTTTAAAAAGCCCCCTGCTGGAAATTCTCAGAGCATGTTAGTGTAGCGAAGGCCCCGGGAGGCCCTGCTGTAAAGAGACAGGGGAACTAAGTCAGCTTAGCGTCTGCCAGGCTTATTGTCCGGGTTGAGCCCAGTTTGTGGAGGCCCCTCAGGGACAGCCAAGGCTGACATGTGCCACCAGGCCTGAGCTCCAGGGCTGGCGCGTCGCGGAGCAGGAGCTCGTGGGAAATCAGGCTGTGCCACCTCTTTTATGATAGCCCTCAAAACAGAAGAAGGCCAGAGAAGCTGGGAAAGAGGGAGACCCAGGCACCTGAACTAACTATAACTAGAGAAACCTCAGAGGAATCCTGCCTTCTGATTGCTGGCTGCAGGGGGTGCCTCTGGGAACACAGTCACCCACTGCACTGTTTGTTTCCTCGCACTCAGATTCCATTGGAATGAATAAAGTTGGTATCTTTAAAAGAAGTGCTTTCAAAATGTTTTGAAAAGAAGTTCCAGAGAGAGAAAAAATCTCTGTGCTCCCTGCAGCACAGCAGGCGCACAACTTGCACATGGGCTGGCCTGTCAGTTTCTTATAAGGGTATTTCCCATGCGGCCATGGGGCGAAGGCCCTGGAGCAGAGCTTGCACAGCGGATGTCCAAGACCCAGAGGTGACTAGCAGACTTGCTTTGTTTAACCTATACAGGGTTATAAAAAGTTGAGTAAGACGCAAACATTTAAAAATTGGGAGATTTAGCGTAAAGTATGGATTTCTAGCTTCTCTTGCAAAAATGGAGTCTCAGCAAATTGGCTGGATCTGAGGAGCTGTTTCCACCTTTACATGGGGTAGGTGCTGTATTTCTACCTCAGGGTAGATTCACTCACTTATGTTACCTGCATGGCCCTTGTGGAGATCTGAGTTTGTGACCTTTGCTATGAAGCACTGTTGGAACTGATACTAAGGTATTTTTAACCATGTTTCAGCAGTGTTATAAAATTTGGGCTTCTTAAATCCCAATAACATAAATGAATGGACCAATGCAGCCCCTTAAAATACTTCCTAAACACACCTGGGACCCTGATGGAGCTGCGTCTCATGGCTGTGTATACTAGCTGCACTCACTCTACCAGTCATTTTTGTTCCAGCTGGTAGGGCCCAGTGCCACAGAAGCTACTCACACCCAGTGAAATGGACACTGCAGGTATCACAGAGCAACTGAAGGTCCCCATCTGAAGTGGAGACTAAGATGATATTCACTTCACTGGGTCATTATGACAGTCAAATGAATAAATATTTGTAAAATGCTTCAAACAGGGCCTGGTAAATAGTAAGTACTTTATCTGTATTTAGTGAAAAAAAAAAAATTAAGTGCTGCCAAAATTTAATGATGCTGCCAACTTACGTGCTTTTTCCTTTTGTTCTCTCTCTAGCCTGGGTTCAAGCTGAAAAATGGCCTATTCCTCAGGTCACTGTGTCGGCTTAAGTTTTAAAAAAGGACCTGTCACCCCTGAATGTTTTATTCTCTGCATTCATAAATTGTGTAAGACCACACTCTTGAGTTCTCAATGCCTTGGAGAGATTTTTATGGGAAGAGATCTTTTAGTCTTTATTTACTCTTGATTGTACCCTCCCCTTTTGCCCTACCTACCCCGAGAGGCAAGAACATGGTGTCTAGACAGAAATAATCTAAATCACAGAGACTGGGTGGCATTCAAATTCACATCTCTCCTGCCTAGGTATAAGCTTCATGCCCCACCTTTCTCTTCCCATAGGAAAGTTTCTATGGCTTTGCAGCTAGAATCTGAAAGCCGGCTCCCAGGGTACTTCAGAAAGCCCAGCTCCTCAGGATCCAGTGATGAGCATAATTAAGGGCCCCAGGCTGGCTCTGGGTCACAGAACTGCTGACCACTCTTTCAAACTCTTTCAAACCAACCCTAACCCTCTCCAGACTGGCCTCTGTACCCTAGCCACCTTCACAGCCAAAGCCGCACATGTCTCTGATTTTCAGAGTAATTCTCTGCAGGCCAGGCGCTAACTCCTCCTTTGAGTGCCAGTAACAGAAGTTGGAAGAGTCTTCAGCAACAAAATTAGTATAATCTCTATTTTCTGTCAAACTTCTCCTTGCCATTCCCACCCCCAAATCTCAACCAGCTGATGACCAAATACAAAAATAAACTTTCATCAGTATTCATCAATAACTGAAGAAGTGATACCACTGCTGACAAGGCCATGCAAAATATTAATCACTCAAGTGCGTACACTACTTTCAGGCACTAAATAATTTTTTTTCTGAGAATAATTTTTTCTTTCTTGTCTCTTTTTCACATTCTTGGTAAAATTTCTTGAGAGCTTATTTATTCATTGCTTTCCTTAAAGTACTGTATTTGACTATGACTTTTGGACATCACCATAAAGGATGTCTGTGTACTACACATAATAAAAGCTGTTCGTGTGTAGCTGTTTCCTATAAACCAGGATGTCTATATAATGCTTTTAAATAAATGACGTCTGCAACCTTGTGCACAGGCGCAGTGGTGCTTGTGTCCACACCACTCATCATAAACACAGCCATAGTGCAATGAGCATGGCCACAACTTTATTTAATTGGGATACTCCTGCTTTGAGATAGATGGCAATATTTCCCTTTGACACATGAAGAATACACTAATACGCTGTTCTTTAGAAAACTTAGTAACTTGCTCAAGGTCATACTATTGGCCAATGGCAGAGTTCTGATCCAAACTCTAGTGTGTCAGGTCCCAAGGGCCTGGGCTTCCCCGCTAGTGTATGGCTAACTCTTTAGCTCTCAACCCTGAAGGGACAGAAGACTCTGAGGTACAAAGTGTTTAAAAAACATACTCAGGTTGACTCTTAATAAAACTCAGAGGTTTATGGTCAAAGTCTCTGTCTCATCTCCAGACAACTGTGGGTAAACTGCATTGTCAGATTCTAAAAGCATGTGTAGACAGTGATGCAATCCAGCAGTTGTTATCAGAGGGAGAACATAATTTACTAGTTCTTTTGAGATTTTAGAAATGGATTTCTGTAGAACTTGATATAGGTTAAAGCATTTTCCAAAAGGATCCAGGCCAGTGATATTCTTCTTTTAAAAAATTTAGTTCCAATAGACTGTCCCAACACTTTGAATAGTTTGTATGAGAGCTCTCTGGGTGTGGTCAAGAATACAGTTAAGAGTCCCTGGGCAGGATGGGCCAAGGGTCCCAGTTATTGATGGAAAGGCGGTGGAGTGGGTCCTGGCCAGGGAAGAAACTTAGCCAAACTCAAATTCAAGGTATCCTAGAGACCATTATAAAAGCTATTATTGTGGGAAAGTACATCGTGGTTTCCAAGATGTCCTAATGATGTTAGAACACACTGTTCTAACTCAAATACCAGAAGACTGCTCAGAAATCCTCACAAATATGTTTCTTTTTTTTTTCCTTTCAAGAAAGCAAAGCAAGGATTTATTAAGCAATAGTACGCTCTTAAGGGAAGAGTGGGCAGACTCAGGTGAGTAGCTCACAAACATGTTTTTGAACCAAAATGGCCCATGAACTTCTTGCTTCCTTCAGCCAGTTGCACCTTTGGTCCATACGGACTTTTTTTACACACATCCTACATGGGAAGAAAGCAAACTAAACCATGCCTTTAATGTTACTGACATACACTTTTAACAACAAATATAAAAGTGGTGTTCATATTGCTCTTTCCTCTAATTGATAATAAAAAGTCACAACATTAAATTCTTAATGAAGACAGTTTTGGAAGGGAGCTAACTTAAAATAGTCTAAATATATACATTTCTGGAGGCTTCAATGGATTACATTTCAGCACATTTATCACATTACTTTATCTCCAAAATAACTTTAACTCAACCTTCCTTTCCAGCAGAAAATTTAACGTTCATAATTACTGGGCTTCCCTGCAGCATCATGCAAGGGTTTTCCCACCCCTTTACACAGACAAGAGTATTCAGGGTGGGCCTCTGCCTTTGTCCACACCGGTTCCTGCCAAATCCTGAGCCTGCTGTTGCTTCCTGCCAGGCTTTGCCATTTGCCCACTGGCTGCGCTGAACTACACTTCCCAGAATCCCTTCTTCATGCTTCCTGTCAGCATGAGCTCCGAGGGGGGTTCTCTCGCAACAGTTGGAGGACAGAAGGAAAGCAGCGGCCGCTTTGTCACACACACCTTGATCCTGATCTCTTGACTCATCTTATTGGCCTGAAGCAGCAACTTGGCTTTCCCCCTGGATCTTCTTTCATTTTCTCTGACTTCTAGGTCAGTTGTATGTGTGTTTAGGTCCTTGAAGAAGGACCCTGGCCCCTGCAGGATATTCCTGTTGACAAGGTCAGAGGCAACAAGAACCCGCGTGGGTCAGCCAGGTCTCACGGGGTTCCAGCCTGCTCATGACCTTCCTTCCTGACCACAGCTCGTGAGCTCTGGACTCCAGCATTAGATGTGGAGACAGCTTTGCAAAGACTGCTTAGTGAACTCCCATGAGTGCTTAAGCTGAATTCCCTTTGATAAATCCACATATATGTATGTCTTACTGGGTCTGCTGCTCTGAGTGAACCCTGACTAATACACTTCCATGCTGCTCTCTGAGGGTACAAGCCTTTCTCAAGGCTGGATTCCCAGGGTCTAGGATGGGGCCTGCCTACATGTGCACCAGTAGCCCCTCCTCCATAAAGCCCTGTCATCCAAAGATGTGCCCTGCAGTTCAGCACAGTTCTCTGCCATGGTAGAATCTGTGACTTCTGCCCCTTTCTTAGTCTGGGAAGGATCCCACTGCATGATTCTACTCCACGTCTTCACACTGGAGTATCTGATGATACTTCCTCAGTGGAAGTGGGTTGAGGCTTTCACAAAAGACAGGAAGAAGGCTGGCCTACAGGCCACTCCTGCTTTCAACCCCAGGAGAAACTCAGTGAGGCAAGCCAGGACAACCCCTCACCTCCTTGGAGTTGAGAGGTCAATGTGTGAGAAAAAAAATAAAGGGAAACAAGTACAAACACTTCAGTAATTATCCTGCCATAGGAGGGCAGAGCTAAAGACCTAGATAGAGATATGTTCCTTGCCTGTGGTTCCAAAAGCCAGCTAAGTCATTCCCAAGTTATATACCTACCAAACCAGAAACTTCTAGGGTGGAGTACAGGGAATCTGCTTTCAGTTAAAACTCCCTCAAGTGGTTCTTATGCACAGATGAATTAAGAATACCTGTCTTATGCCATCTTTTCTATATTGAATGTCCATTCTCTGAGTGGAACATTTGATTGGTAATGGACAGCAAGTAATAATAATTATCCTATGCAAGGATCTGACGGCTGGCTATTCCACGTAGCTAAATATGCATTTGTGTGTTCTGGAAGCCAGAAGAGGCAGTATCTTATCCAATATTCTTATGCAATTGGGAGGCAACCCCATCTGTGAAAGAACATGAGCAGTGGGGGTTATAATCAAATAAAAAGATAAATTTTAGGGTCAGGACTAGACGTCACTGGGGCTGCAGCTCATGGACTGGGAGGAAAGGGGGCCAGAGTTGGGTGCAGCCTCACATTTGCCTGAGTGTCCTCCTGAGGCAGATGGGTTAGTGTGTTCTTGCAGCTGCGAGTCACACTGCCTTCAGCTGCCCTGGCAGATGTTTAGAGGCTAGAGGAGTTTCAGCTCACTGAGGAAAGAAACACAGACAAAAGCATGATGATGATGATGGAGACTGTCCAGCAAGAAAGCAAAGCCTGATTGGAGCAGTGCACTATGCTGGGTGCCAAGGGTAGCATTCCTGATGGACAGGACAATGTGAGGGCTACATGCACTGGTGGCCTTTCTGCATCTGGCATTAAGAGACCTTCTTTGTGAAGCACTGGATCAGGCAACTGGAGAGCTGCCAAGGGAGGAAGCCCAGAGGAGGTTACAGAAGATTGAAGACAGAGTAATTGATGAAGATGAAGAAGCTGAAACTGATAGAAATATGACTAATGCCCCCTCCATCCTGTATTACAGCAGATCTGAAGAGGGAGTCTGAGTTGTGAGCTGTTCTTCCACGGAGCGTGTACTCTGGGAACTTTCCCCCAAGCGTCTTTTTGATGAGGCAAAGCTGCCACCCAGTGTTTGGACCCCACAGGTTAAAGCCCAGCAAACACACAGCTGCGGGACCGCAGCAGAGGGGGACGCCTGTGCAGCGGTGTGGAGAGAACTGCTCGCACAGAAGCGACGGAACTCAAGAAACTAGCTTCCAAACTAATAGAGTCTGATTTTAGAAGGCTCCTGTGGCCTCGAGTTTGCTAGCATCATAGAAGGACTAGAGAGTTCTGTGAAATGCGTACAATAACAGCTCTGCCTGGGACTTGGAGTGGGGATCTCATGTTGGGTAGCCAATGCATTGGATTCAACTTCTTGCCAAGCAAGCTTGTATCAAAAGAAAAGCTATCATCTACGGGGCTTATTAAAGGAATGTTACTTTACAGCCTCTGCTATGGCAAGTTTAAGAAGCTTTAGGTAAAGATGACTTAAATCGGTTGCTACGCTGTCTAAATCGTTAAGATTAAGCCTGAGAATATTCTAAGGTGTAAGAGATGCTTGAGAAAGAAGGCTGCTCCTGCTCTATCTGGCAGCTGAATCACACCTTAGTCCATAGCCAGGGGCTCTGCCGAAAGCAGGGACAATTAATATTGGTGAGAAGGTGGGAAGAAATCAAGAGCTTAATTCTCCCCCTAAGAACTATAATGGAGGCCCTGGGGCTTATGCATTAGTTGTCAATTAATACAATTCTATCGATTAAATAGCCAGGAGAACTATGGCTTACCGCTGCCTCTGAAAATGCGGTGAAAATACAAAAATAAAAAGTTTTTTCTCCCAAGGTTTATTTACCTTATGCTAGTGCTGTTCCTTGGTTTCCCTTGAGTAATTGACACACCAGGCTATTCAGTGTGTTTACTAATTAGTGATGAGTGGTCGGGACAGAAACTAGGACGGGAACCAGGTGCAGACTGGCTACGGGAGGGCAGCCCAGTGGATCCTGAGGAAGTGCTGTGTCAGCCAAACAACTTCTGCAGTTAACAAAAAGTTACACCTCTACTAGCAAGCTGAGTTTTCTTGACGGTTAATTTTGAAAATGATAATGAACTCTTAACTGAGAACGTACTGGCAAATGGCACTGAGACTCACTGAAATAGTCAACTCGCCTGGTGTGTAACACATACTGCGCAGTAATCCTAAACATCAGTGGAGACTAGTTTCCCGCTAGCAGGGAATCATCGTCAGTGCCCAGACCAGACTCTTAGGTGTCCTTGGGGGTAGACGGAGTGAAGTTTTAATTTCTAGGAAGAACTCTTCAATGTGGAAAGAACTTGTGGTGAAAAGTGAAATGACAGTTCCTCTATTGTTTCGGACTATCCACTACAACGTTGAAAAGTAATCCTCACATCACACAATGGAAGACCATCCAAGATTTTTATTCTATTTTCCCCTTAGTGAGAATTGAACATTTGTGCAGAAAGAAAATGGTTTATGCCAAGAAGAGATGAATTTTTCGAAAGCAGCCCCATGCTGAAATCTCTTCCCTTGTTGCAGATGGTGTAGATGAGGCACTAATTCGACTGGCTTCACATCTTGCCTGACAGCCCTGCTCTATTTGTCTGTGTAGTCATTAAAACTTTCAATATTTAATATTTGAATACAATATTTAATGTCTATACAGTAAATGTATTGGAACTTCAAACGAGTATTGAAACCAGGTGTAAACCAGCTAATGGTTTCTTAATCTCAGACTTGGAGATGAGTGTCAACTATTTTTGTGAAGTGTGTTTGAAAAACTCCTGCCTCAAGATCACTGTTTAATGGGATCAACTTTCAGAATTGCTTCTGAGCTAAAAGATTTATTCTAGTATGAGACCAAAAAGTAATGGCAAGCCTGTCCAGAGTTAAAGGAGAAGGTATGATGGTGGCCTTCCAAGACATGACTAAGATTGTATTTTATGCCAAACTATTTACTATTCCTATAGAATCTATATGAATTGCTGGGCAGGTTTCTAAACAAAGGTGTATGCAATGAAAAGAAGTAAAGTAAAGGAGTGCCCCAAAACAAGGCTCTCAAAGTGTTGGTAAATATAGGGGAGAATTAAGATTCTGTTAAGATTCAAACAGAACTTGTTTCAGGAGTCTTTACCTGACATGATACTTACTTCCCGCCAAAAAACAAACAAAAAAAAGGATACTGAACATCCTTTTTGAACTCTATCTTCTTGCCTATATTTCACAAAGATTGCTTCCTTTATCCTTGTGATGCTTTACTACTGTTTCCATTTAGCATGGATTAGCATGGATTAGATGTCAGAAAAAAATTATCTAGAGCATGAAAACTTTAATGAACAAATGTGTATTTTCTTTAAATTGTGCAGTAGAATTCTGTTTGGTGTTTTTTTGTTGTTCCTATAAAGGAAATGAGTCTGGTTCTTATAAATATTAAAGGAAAAAACTGCTACTTTTTCTTGAAAGGCACAGATGCAAACTTTAGGAAAATAATGGGAGGGAGAAGAAGCACAAGAAGCATATTTACTAGCAAAGAGCACGTGTTAAGTGGGATCTGAAACTTACGATTTTTTTTTCTTTTTTTTTTTTTAAAGAGTGACAAGAATTGTACAGGACTAGGGAAAGTTCTGAAAGATGCTGTCAATTTTACTTTAAAATGAGATTGTGATGTTTCTGTATGTTATCTTTTCTGATGAAATTTTAAGGGATTTTGGGGGGGAAAGTCTAGTTTCAGTTGCCATCATGTTTACCAACTGTTCCAGGCATAGATGAGGGCTAGCTGGAGTCATGGTCCAAGGTTTAGTCAAAGCCAGAGTTCTGGTTCAAGGCAGAGGCGTCGATCAGACTGAGATCCCAGTCACAGAACCGCCTCAACAGTATCTAAGTTGCTCTCGAATCTTAGTGACCTGGAATTTAGTTTTTGAGTATTATGATTGAGTATTGAATATTATAGATTTATATATTCAATGTGTTTCAACAATCCCAGTCATTCTTTTTAATGCTCAAAGTGTCCCAAATTTGACCAGTGGGGCCCTTAAATCGGCTGTTGTTATTCTGACATTACCTAGTATCTGGGTACTCCTGTGCTTTCTAGAACAAGGCTCACCTTCTTCATTTCCCATCCCAGGCCTAGAATCAGTCAAGTCTGGTTTAGTAGTGTGTGAGTAGAATGGTATTTTGAAACCAAAATCTTGACATTGATGGGAAGCCAAACGTGACAAGGCATCACCAACGACGTATGCTTGTCACAATGTTACGCTTGAATCTGGCCAAGGCGTCAGAACTTTCTTCTGGTTGACTGGAAACGCAGGGAATAGAAGACCAAATTAAATAACGTATTGATGAAACCAGGAGACAAATCCAGAGTATGGGGACTTCTACCAGACACTCAGCTTGGTTTCTTTAATAAATCAATGGCATAAATGATGTGGGGAGGTCTGTTGTACATCTGAAGAGACTTAAAAGATGTAACAAAAATAATGTGGGGTCATTACCTAAATTCTTTTTTAAAAAGGTATAAAATCACTCTAGGAATTGTTAGGGAAATTTTAATATAGATTCAATGTTAGATGATACTAGGTAATTAATCTTTTGAGGTGTGACAATGGTATTATGGTTGCTTAGCTAAATATTTTTGGTGACATAGGCTACAATGAAGTGTTTAAGGGTAAATGCAATGATGTCTTCAGTTTATTTAAAATTATTTAACAAAAATAAAAACCAAGGTAAAACACTATATAACAATATAAATATATATGTATATATGAAGAAGATGTGCAAACTCTTCAACAATTGTTGAAGAACTGTTAAATCTAGGTGATGGGTATTTACTGCACTACTCCTTTTCCTTTTCTGTATGTTTCCTTTTATTATAAAAAAAAGTTTAAAAAAGGGACTTTGGGACACAGGAAGCTTTATGCTCCTGAGAACTTTATGCCAGCGTTTCTTCCTGTCTTTCCTGCCCAGGAGATGGTACCACCACCCTCCCAGTTTCCAAGTCAGAAGTCTGAGAGTCTTCCTCGACTCCTCTTCCTTCTTCAGCTTTTTCATTCAACAAGTACCACATTTTTCCAATTACGTCTTCTAAATATATCATGGATCCGCCCCAATCTGTGGCCACGATCTCCGGAGACCCTGGCAGCCACCTTCAGACTGACCTCCCTCCTCCGGGAACATCTTCTTCACATCCATTCAGCCCCAGAGTAATCTTTCCAAAGTGCAGTTCTGATCGCACTGCCTCTCCGTGACTCCCCATTGCTTAGAGGATAAAGTCCAAGCCCCTAGCATGGTGTGCAATGCTGTGTGACCTGCACCACCCATCCCTGCTCCAGCAACGTGGAGCTGTACTCGTACTGTCTCCTCTGTGATGCCCTTCATGTCCTCTTCCCCTGGCTGCCTCCTCATGGGCGTCCTAAAATTCCCAAATGCAGGAGTCCTCCTTCCCCAGGCCAGTTCCTCAGTCACACTGCCATCTTACTGGGCTGCAAGTCCCCCATAATAGCACACGCACATTGCTGTTACTGCATTTGCTCATACTTGTGCGAGGCAGTGGGATGCAGTGATTGGAGTCAAAGTGCCTGAGTTTGAATCCAGCTCTGTTCCTCACTCCCCACTGGTGCTGGGCAAGTAACTGAACCTTTCCATGCCTGTCGTTCTCATCTATGGAGTCAGGATCATAGTAATAGAACCTAACTTACAAAGTGCTGAGGGTGAAGCGAGTCTAAACACGTCAAGTTTAGAATAGCGCCTGGTACATTGTAAGCACTCAATAAGTGTTAGCTATTAAGATTATCTGAACTGTGTTCCTATTTCCTTTCTCACTCAATGGTGAGCTCCTTGAAATGAGGGACAGTATTTACGGATATTACCATGAGCCAGGCACTATGTTAAGTGTCAGCATTTCATTTAATCCTCAAATTGAGTTAACTGCCAATTCTCGCCTCCCTCCTCCTCTGTCTCCCATTTCCTCTCTTCCCCCTCCTCTTGTGCCTCCTTTTCTCTTCCTTCCTTCCACATATATTTTAGTGCCAAGAGTGTGCTATTGTCTCTATTTTACAGATGAGGAAATTGAGGTACAGAGCAGATAAACAGTTTCACCCTATGCACACAGACAGTTCAGTGGGACCCCTGGGTTGGTGTTACCAGCACCTAGCTCTGAAGCTGGTGCATCACTGTACTGAATATTTTTCTATGCATCCATAAATTGCAGTATCTTGACTTGCCATTTAGTGCTAAATGTTTATGGAATGAATGAATGAATGAATGAATGAGAGGAAGCTAAGTTAACATGAGGGAAGGATGGACACATGGGTGGGGAAGGGTATGATGAACTCAGGTTTGGACGTAGGCATAACATGCTCTAAACATCCAGGTGATGTAGCCCATCCAGCAGATACCTGGGGAGTCCCGGTTCAACATCAAGCCATGGGTGTATTCAAGAGGGGAACCCTGAGAACACATGTGCCAGTTCTTCTAAAGTCAGCCTTGTATTTTGCTGAGAATTCACATTAAACAGAATAATCTGGGCTGAAATCTTCACTGAGGTGAATAATCCCTTGTGGTGAATAATCAGCATTTTGGGGGGCTCCTCTCTTACCCTCCATAATTCCTCAACGATTACTCAGTTTCCAGGATTATGTCTAAAAACTCCCTCATAATTTAGGTCTCCTTAGCAAAGATTTAAAATAAGTAGTTGCCAGGAGTTCTCTTATCACTCCCACAGTGGAGCATCTTTACTGCTTTCTCCGGATTTTCCAGCTTGAAATCCATTCTCCTGGATAGTGCTGGCTGGCGGGAGACCAGCTGCCATTTGGCGGTAGGCAGAGGCCACGGCCACTACATCTGAGACGCTCTTCTTGACTGTCCTCTCTGAATCGGTCCCCCCGTCTCCATCACTGTCATGTTACCCCACGTTACAGTCTTAACAGCATTTATTTTCTTTGAAATTCTCTTAAGCCATAAAAACACTGTGTGTTTCCAGTCTCTGCCTGTCAGAATGTAAGCTCCACGAGGGCGGAGTCTGGTATATCCTGCTCGCTACTGGTGTGCGGGTTGTAGGTACCCAGTAACAACTACTGAACAAATGAAATGGGGATGCACGTGGCATGGAGAAAAGAAGACACAGAAAGGGGGTGAAAACAAACAGGGAAGAGCCCTGACGTGGCGCCAGCAAGCTGCGCTGACTGCCAGCAAAGCAAAGCACCTTCCGCGGTGCTTTAGGTTCTACTTTAATTGAAAATAAAATAATATTGTTCTATGGTTTTCTATGCTAGTCTGTCTCCACTGCTGGCATTTGGGCTGTGAGAGCCTGGCAGTGCGTGCTAACCTTCCTGGTCATGTCATGTCATTCATTCATTTGTTCCTTCCTTGCATTCACTCATATAAGATGACTGAGTGTGACTCTGGCCTAGGGGTTCTGGGAGCCAGCGGTCCGCACAAAGGAAGCGGGACCAGGTGTTGCAAGACTTTTGACTTTGTAATTTTGCTTGCAGCCAAGCCTCCAGCATCAAAGAAGCATTTGCCTTCTCCTGCTGTCCCAGGAGGCTTTAGTGAGCAGCTGTTAGTGACAGGAGAGCAGTCTGCTCCCTGCAGCCCAACCACGATTCCCAAGGAGACCTTCATCAATCCCTTTGAGTGGATTAGGTTTTTTAACACTTATTTAACCACTCTCAGAAAACATCTCACTGATCAGTTCAGCCTGATTTTTTTTTAAATGAGGCTAGAAGTTTATATCCCTTTGCCTTTTAAGTGGAGTAATTTATGTGTTTCAAACTTGAAGTAGGTAACAGTCCAAATTCAATAATGACAACATACTTTCCATTTGTCATGTTTGTTGCTAACAAACATTTTACTTCAAAGTTATTTTTGTTTAATATTTATTATTTTTTGGTATAAAAGACTTGCCATGCTCAAAATATGTGGAAGACAGGAAATAACTTACTTCTTTTAAGAGAGCAACTGATAGTATAAAACAATACTCTCACTTATTAACCAGATTCAAGAATATCTGAGGGGAGGGTATAGCCCAAGTGGCAGAGCGCATGCTTAGCATACACGAGGTCCTGGGTTCAGTCCCCAGTACCCACTCAAAAAATAAATGGAATAAATAAACCTAATTACCTCTTCCCCCACAAAAAACCCTTAAAAATAAAAGAATATCTGGTGCTTACTTTAAAGATGATAGTCACACACATTACTTAGAATTCTATGCCTGAAGTGTCTACGAAGATAAAGCATGCAGTTTATGAAGTTCTTCTTACACATCCACCATCACCTCCACTCCTCCATGTGGCCCCCTACACTCCCACCTCCCCCGAGGCCTCCTCTTCCTCATGACCTCTCCGCCTCTCCCAATGCACCTCTTTTCCTTCCCACCGCCCCCTCTACCTCCTCCATCACTATCAAGCACTCCCAGCCCCCAAGCATGCTGCATTTCCTGCCACATGGCATTTCCTCAGGTGGGGAATCAGTGTCACTCAGCCTTCCTCCCTGTCAGGGATGCTCCCTACTGACTCTGTTAATGGTGGGTGTAACCATCCAGCCAGCGCCACCACATGTTCCAGCGATCCATCTGAGGAGCACCCAGACGGGCCAGTGTAATCGTTGTCTTAACTGGCAAAGCTCAGGCTGAGAAATTCTTTCCACATCATTTGTTTTTACCTTTGCTCTATTCCAGAGGACTGTACTGTCCCATCTAATTGTCTCAATATCTGAAAATGGTATTCATTTCACACACACAAAAAGAGAACCACTGATTTCTTCCATGTGTTTCACCTATTTGGATTTAAATAAGTTTTTTCGCAATTGTTTTTCCAAACAGGATTCTAGGACTTTTGAGAGCTAATTCTTTACCTTTGATTCCATGTGGTTTTAGCATGAGAGGAATGTCAGAAATGAGTGACTCTGGTAAGCCAAAGGTGTAACAGGTGGCTGGAATACTCTGTTGCATTTTATAATTTTTATCAAATTGAGAATTTTGTTTTCCATTTTGTAATATCTGCAAGGGTTAAAGCTTTGTTCTTATAAACAACAGAAGTTTGAAACATCACCTTTTAAAAAAGTCTTTAATATTTTCTAATATGAGATCAGAGTATGGGCATGCCATTTCTTTTAAAAAATCACTTAGCTCGAGCTCAGAATTTTCCTTATCATTTCTTTCAGCTGAAGTCATCCTTTCTTCCACCTCACACAACAGGTTTATTTGGGAGACTAAGCAAGTGTGCACTCCACCCTTCAGGGGACAGTCCCCTTAGCTGCTCTGCCAAGGGCTTGCTCGTTTCAGTGGACCTCTAGGTGTCCAGCATAACCCTGACGGTTCATCACCCAGCTCTGCCATCTCTTGGTCCTTTTTGGGGGGTTATTTTTCATGAAAAAGGGGTATGGTATAGGTGGCTCAGGGAAGGGAGTTCCATTATCAAATAAGGCTATTTTTCAGACTACCACAAATATCCTCACATCCTTCTGCCAATGAACACAGCTGGAATTCAAGGTGAATTGAGCTTTCTGAGTATTATTCTTTTTCTGGGTACTGCCCCTGAAGCAGCGTAAGATGGGGCTTGAGTCTGAGTCAAAAACTGGAAAATTCCAAAGTAAGGACTGAATGATCATTAGCTTTCCATAATGAGGCTATGCGGAGGGCTTATCAAGTGATGCCATAAACGTCTCAAAATGAAGGCCAGTGAGCATGTGGTGACCAGCAAGAGCAAATCAGGACTCAAGTTTCCCACCAGGAGAATGAAAAGTCATTTTAATTTAAAGTCCAGCCATCCAAAAGCTAATCCCTTCTAAAGGTGCAGGTAAACAACTTTTTAAGAAATGGTCAGTGCCATGACACCCCAAAGAGATGGCTTCTTCGTCCTCCCCGACAGCAGGCTCTTGCCCGACCGTGACCCTGGTAAAGCAAGTCAGAGCCTTCCAAAGATCATTTAGAACAAAACTTCATTCTATTTTCCCACTGACTAAAGTCCTTCCCACCATTCCTCATAGCCCCCTGGATAAAGTCCAACCTCCTTCTCTGGACAGGCCCCGCCATTCACCATCTGCCCCTTCACTGCTCTGACTCCAATACATCACATGACCTAGAACTTGGGTTCTTCTGATGCATCACACTGACTTCCTTCCATCTCTGCCTACTCCCTCTGGAATGGCATTCCCTGCCTCCCCACTCTACCATCTTACTCATTTTTCACTACTCCATTTTGATGTCCTTCAGGGAACCGCTCTTAACTTCCAGAGCTGGGTAACACACTTTGCCACGACACTGGAGCATTTACCACAGCATCAATTTGTCTATTCTCTTGTCTACTTTGCAAGGCTACAACTCTCATGGGGGCAAGGACTGTGTTTTAACTCACTATATACCAGTATCTGGCACAAAAATATTTGTTGAATGGATAAACCATTAGATGCTATGGTTTATCCATAGAAAAGGCATGCTAGGTTCAGTGACTCTGGAGGGTCCCTTAAGAATAAAAAAGGAGAGGCTGAATAGTTGGGCTATGGCACAAAGCACGTATGAGTGTGGCTGATAAAGATTTCCCATCCCAGTGTGGCAAACTGCAGCACAATCAGGAAAATAAGATTGACTAGTCCCCATGTGCGGACTGAAGAAAGAGCTGGTGGACCAATGTGCATCCCAGAATGCACTGGAGACCCACTGAAAACTATGCTCAGGGGGCAACGTGACCAGGAATGGCACGCAGCTGCACCTACAGCATGGGGGCCTTTAGTTCCAGCATCTGAGTGGGGCTGAAGGAGCCCAGCAGGGAGGACAGAGGTCTTGGAGACCTCTCCAAAGACATAACCTCGGAGGGGATCCTCCTGGAGGAGAGTTTAACTCATTTTGTTTCCATCTGTAACTGAAAAACAAAGTGATTGCGTATAACTTCAAGTGGCCCACATAGAGGGATAATAAGGGGCCAGAAATTTATACAGGTCTAGAAACCAAAATCAGATTAATACTGAGTTCTATCCAATTCCAAGGAGATGAATGACCATGGGAAATGTACGAAAACAATTCAAAGCACAGATCTATCCTGTCTGGGGGCACTATAAGTAAAGGGCACTCCACAGTCCTGGCATAATTCCCAGGATATTTAGAAGGTCCATATGTTGGCCATATTTCTCTAAAGTGTTTTAGAGACTTGGAGATTCCAGCATCTGTAGTTCAGGGGACGCACCGAAAGGTGCAAGTCTCCCAGAAGAGGGGGGCTGGGGTCTGAAAAGATAGGAGCTGCCCCCCCACACAGCTCCTGCCATTCTATCAGGCTGTCACTGTCAGGCTAATTTATTTGTTCTTAGCTAAAGCAGGGCAGCAGTGGGAGAAAAACAAAAACCAAACCCCATCTTGGTTGATGGTTCAGTAAGGCCCTGTACAGGAACCCCAGGCTCGTCTAGAATCATGCAACCATAGAGGGGAGAAGAAATGCTCCCACATCACATAACTCAGAGCCTTCTACTCCAAAGTGGCCGGCTCCCCAGGCTCTGGAAATCAGACCCAACCACCCACTCACTCGTTAAACTCTTCACTCATGCCCTGAAATCTCTCTCTCGCTTCTCTTTCCAACCCTCTGGCTGCTCATCACCAGAGCTCATTCTGGATTCTTCTTACTCTGCCCAGTGTCCATCCTCCCGACATACCTGCCCATGCTGAGATGCTTCTTTCACTCTATGCTTGGCCCCTGGGCAAGCTCACCCATAGCATGACTTCAGCTACCATCTGTATGTTGATGACTCCCAAATATTTGTTCCTTTGTAGATCTCTGTTCTGGATTCTGGGCTAAGAAGAACCTCTCTGCTGAATGTTCCTCAAGCATCTCAAATTCAGCATCTCTCTTGTTTCCTCTCACCACCCAAACTGCCGTTCCTTCAGCCCCTGCCTTTCCCGGAAAAACGAGTGATGACACACACTCTCGGGCAGTCCACTGTCCACAGTTACCCTGACTCCTTCACCTTCCTGAGCCCTCTCCTCAGTCTAGCACCAAACAGCAAGTTCTCTTGCTTTTACCTCCTAAATCTCTCTGAAATCCATCCCTTCTTCTCAATCTTTTTACTCCTGAGCTAGTGAAAGTCAGCTTCTTCTCTGGTTTCTTACCTCCCTTATCACCCTTTCTGCTCTATCTCTATTGTTACCTCTGTGAATTTTCTCATGTGAAATCAAGAAGTGGTTTTCTAGCTTAAGTGCAGTGTTTCCCGGCTGTAAGACCCTCTTGCAGGACCACATCTTCTGCATACGGACTCGCATGACTAACTGCCTACTGCTTTCCCTTTTCTCCCCCTAGAACACTCCTGCCAGACTTTTTCTTGTACTTCCCTTGGCATGAATAGCATGTCTGTATCAGACCACCATGAGCTTGAATGTGAGCAAATGAGACGTTTTTTGAATACTGAACTCAGCTTGGCTCTTGAGAACAGATAACTCAATTGTTCCTATTTTGGCATGTTCAATCTAATCAGGGATTTTTTTCAGCTACACTCAAATGTTATTTTTTTCAATCACTGTCACGTTCAAGGCTTATCAAGATGGGATAACTGTTCTGTCTCCCAGCATTTCCTTCCTCTCTACATTCACCTGCCTTTCTTTTTGAAGGTGACATTAAGTGCCTAGGGGGAAGAAGGCTAGTGTACTTTCTGGCACTGGGAAAGGGGTGAGTTGTCCCCAGTGGGCATGGCTGTCTGTCCTGCAGTGTCTGCTGAGTGTGGCTCCATGGCCTGGGCATCAGGCATCTGTTGCTGGGCTCTATCCGGTTATGGCCAAAGTCCTCACCACTGTTCCAGTACCTTCCTATTCCTGACTTTAGATCCCCCCATGTCACTTTTCCTCTCAGAATTCCAAAACCTCCTAGAAGGCCCAGGAACGTTAGACGCCTTTCTCCCCATCCCGTGGCAGCAGTGGCTGGGGAGCGTGGCGTCCCTCAGCCTGCCCTGCTCTGTGGCTGCCTGCTTCTCCCACCGCTGTGAGCAGTGCCCCACCAGATGTGGGATAAGCCCTCAGAACAATCAACCCTCAACACATTTTACTTATTTTCTATGAGTTTAAAAACCTTTCATTTGAAGAGATGACTTTAGCAGTGATAATGCAGGACCAATGGTTTCCACACTGTTCTGAATACTTTAAGGATCCCTGTGAATCTAAATGGCCATATACCTCAGAAATGGGTTTCTCCCACTTCTTGACTCAGGGTCTTGGCTAAGTTCCAGGGGCTTTACAAAAGGGTCTGAAAAGTCAATCAGTCTCTGTGTTATCTGACTGGACAGCGTCCACTGTGATGTTCACTGTTGCACTGGGCCCACAGTTGTTGGACCACACAGGTCCAGGGACATCCCTGGGTCCCATCTTCTGGTCCCCTTTCAGTTCCATTGATATACCATGTCTCAGACCCAGAGGAGCCGGCTTTGGATTTTCAGCCAGTCCAGGCTGCATGGAAGTGTTTGGAGGCCACGTAAGGCAGCATCTTTATAGATGCTCCCTTTATCCCTTTATCTATTTTTTGGAGCCTGGCGACTTCCCAGGGATTTCCCTGGGAGACTGCGCACAAGTTCCCTCCTCGTATGGTCTCCATAGACCCCCCAGGGCTTGACCCAGACAGTGGTCTCTCTTCCAGAGAGACCCACAGACACTGGCCCTTGTATCCCTCCCTCTCCTCCATACTGGAGACAGGAGTCAGAGGAGAGTAGAGAGTCTTGCTTTTATCCAGCTTTTATCCAGCAGGCTTTCTCTCAAATTTTTTGAAGCCAAAGGCTTTTCCAGTCCCATACAGGTCTAGGCTTTTCAAACTCAAAAGGCAGACAGGCACTCTGACCCCCTTAGCCCTCTGTGGTCACTTCTTTTCGCCGAGTGCCTCGGGCCATACCCTGCCTCACTGCTGAGGCGGCCGTCAGACCACCAGAGGTGAGGGGAGGGCTAGCACTCGGACTGGAAGCCTGGGTGGGCCCCTGTTGTCCGGGGCCCTGGTCCTTCACTGCTTCTGGAGGTTCACACTATGAGAAGTGCGCTTGAAAAGCTTATGTAAAGTCCTCTCCAGGGAGGGACGCATTTTCTACTCTTGACCCTCAATGTTCTGTTACACGGTTGAGACAGGACTACGTAGTTTTCTAGCGTCCACAGAAACCATTTCAGGATTCAATAAAAAAAAAAAGCTGTGTTTGTTTCTCATCTCTGTCTCTTCCTTTTCTATTTTTTTATTGAAAAGCCTCTGAGGTATGGATCTGCCTGAAAGGGAACGCAGGGAACATCAAGGAAAAGGAGGTCAGGTGGCATCCAGACCAGATGGAAACCAGCTGGATGGATGTCTGCTCTGTTCACCCAGGAAAGATGACTATGGAAATCATCTGCTTCTACGAGGAGAAGAAAAGAGAAGTACTTGTAACATCCCATGGCTCAGGGATGTTGAGGACTAGTTCTCTCAACAAGTCCCTGCTCATAGATTTAAAAACATGGATGAAGATGCTACAAACCATTGAAAGCAATCAGGGGACAGATTAGAGAGGAGACCTTTCAGAGGAGCAGGCTGAGATCTCTGGAAAGGAGGCTGTTCTTCCGCAACGGCACCACACACCTCCTCCTCCTGCTCCTATTCGCCCACTATGAGCTAACACCTACTGATCACTTACTCCATGCCAGACATTTCCCAAGAGCCTCCCATGAATTAGCCCATTTAATCTTCACAACAACTCTATGAAGTAGGTATTACCATCATCACCGTCATTTACTCAGATGAGGAAATGAGACATCGAGATGTAATTTGCCCGGGACGGCACAACAGGTGGCAGGGCTGGGACCTGAACCCAGGCAAGCCTATGGTTCCCGATCTGAACTCTCGGACGCCACCGCCCAAGCCTTTTCTTTGTTTGCAGCACTGCAGTCTACAAAGAGCTTGCCCCGCCACTTATGCCTGAGAGGCAGCGGTCAGCTCAGACTTGAGGAATCAGCTCTTCAAGCTTTTGCACCAAAACGCTCCTAAGGGCAGAGGAGAATGAATTTATATCACCCCACTGTCCCTGGTACCAACCACTCTCTCCCAAATCTCACTCTTGGCCAGCCCAAAGCTCCCCTAAAGCACTGATTTTGTTCTGAAATCTCATGTCTTGTCTTAAAATTCAGGCACTCTGGTAACTTATGACATGTTATATCCATGTTTGTTTTGCACACCCCACACTGACTAACAGCAGTAACAGGTTCAGGTGGACAGACTGGGCACAAGCCTATTAATCAAGGTCTGTGGCTCTGAAGGATGAGTCGTCGGAGCAGAAAGCAGAGAAAGGAGCTCCATCCCCTAGTGATGGACGGAGGGCTGAGCTTCCAGGGCCCCAGGGAGGCTCGAAGCAGCAGACACGCAGAGCCTGGACACTGTCCCCCCCCTCCCCAAGCCCAGCTGGCAGAGCGGGAGCGCGTGCCGGGCCCTCCCTGCACAGGGAGCCGCACCATTGCTCAGCACCGTGCCAGTCACAGCACGGGAGGTCTGCACAGCACACGTGGGCGTGAGCGGTCTCCGGACTGACCACCCTCAGCCTCCCCAGGCCAGCACTGCCTGGAATCTTTCCTGTTCTTAGAGCTGTGAACCTGAACAAGGCTCAGACAACCCAGGGTCTCTTAGCATCAGGCTATAAGAACAATTCTCCAATTCAACAATATTTAATTGACTACTTCAGGTAAATGTCCACATTTTATCTAGCCGTTTGTGTGCCCCACCCCGTCAACCTTCTGCCACTTATATCCAGACCTAAGCACCCTGCTTCTTTGGGAAGCATGTGGCTGGCATTATAGTACCAGCATTACGAGCATACGGGTTTTGGGAACCAGATGGGACACTGTGAAGTAGCAACTTCCACAGGCCTGTGGAAGTGGCCCAGGCACCAGGTTCTTGGCAGTTACTCATGTCCCCCAAGTCCTGGACCTCAACCCCCGCACAGCTGTCCTGCCCCAGTCTGTGTGGCAGAGCCAGCAACTGGAGAAATGGCTCAACAGTCCTCAGTCCCCACGTGCTGAGCTATCTGTCCAGGTTGGGAGGAGCTATGTTCGCCAGCTGTGGCTCTCCAGGGCCACCAGAACCCAGGGACCACCCAAGTCACTGCTCCTTAGGGGCAGAGGGACTACTGTTTGGGGCCTTGAGGGGTTGACTGGTGCATCACTTAGAGCCAGAGGCCAAACCAGGGACCACAGAGGGGGTCAATCGCATACCCAAATTTTGATACACCCTTGAACAAAAACAGAAACCACCTAAAGTGCTTTAAACTCTTCCAGCCATAATATACTTAAGGCATTTTTCTTTGTACGACCCAGCAGAAACATTACTTATATCGAATCAAAACACACACTTATAAGCAATGAAAATCATCACAATTACACATATCTTGCAGCAAACCTT
Source organism: Camelus ferus (assembly GCF_009834535.1). NCBI lineage: Eukaryota > Metazoa > Chordata > Mammalia > Artiodactyla > Camelidae > Camelus > Camelus ferus. The sequence goes on along the minus strand of NC_045709.1, from coordinate 18,027,509 downwards.
TAAAGTATGCTGTCAAGACCACATCTTTGGATTACCATCTCATAAAATGACCTTTCTCTGAACTCATCTCCAGGGAGAGCATGACAGTGTGGTTTTGTTTGAACGGCTGTGCCATCAGCAAGCTGGCCTTGGAGAGCATGTGCCCATGTTGCTGCAGGATGGCAGGCTCTGGGGAGACCAAACCTGCCCTGCCTCTCAAAGGGTGTGGGTTGATTTGGGGCAGATTCCTTCACTTTAGCTAAGGCAATTTCTTCATCTGTAGAATGGGCACAATAATATCTCACCTGAATGGGACCGTTGCATGATACAAGTTTAGTACAAGGACACAGCCAGCACTCAATAGCTTTCATTCATATTTTTACTGCCCAAAGTCCTACAGTTACTAAGATGCAGGGAAAGGGCTTGCTCTTATGCTCTTGTGTTCTGTTATTATTTTTAGCATTTTTTTACATTGTAATATAAAACAACATACATAAAAGTGCATAAATCCATGCAGTTTAACAAATATTTGTAAAACCAATACTTGTGTAACCACTGCCGAGGTCAAGAAAAGGATGCTAACATCCTAGGAGCATCTTGTAGGCCCCCTCCCCCCCCTGCCAGGAGCCCTTCCCCCCAGCGGTAGCCTCTCCTTCCCACAGCTCCCAAGCACAACTGCTGTGGCTCTTCGAGAAAAGCTCCTCAGGCGGTGAGCCGCCCTCCCTGCAGCACAACATCCTGAGCCTTGGAGGATTCCTGAGGACTTAGAGGTGAGCCTACCTGCCCTCCCATCCCCACGTCCCACACAGGTGGCGGATGAGTCGGCCCCCTACGGGCAGCAGCTCCTATTCAGGACAAAGGGACAGCTGCCTGCACAGAGTGACGAGCTCACCTAGAAGTCACAGTCCAATTCTTTTGCATGTCTACGTCTTCTGCCCATCTTTCCTAATCAGAGACCAAGTTCTGTTGGTTCTTTTTTCTCCTAACATCTCCAGGCTCTTTCCCGCGGCCCTAGCACCATACTTGCAGAGAGGCAATGGTAACTTGTTTCTTCACAGACTGCCTAAGTTTTAGACCTTATGTCCAGTAAGGATTTTATTTTCTACCAAATCTTAATGCTGTTGTTTGCTCGTGGCCCTCAGTGTATTAATTTCTGACTTTGGTTTAATCTTGTTTTTAACTTTGTTCTCAAGAACAAAGTTACCTCAGGATAAGCTTGTCCATTTTGCAGAGCTTCCCCTTCATTCTCCAGTGCAGCTTTCACGGAGCGCCTCTGCCAGCATGGGGGCAGCAAGAGGCACAGGCCCAGTCCCCACCTTTGGAAGTAGGGTTTTGTGCGTGGGACAGGGGAGTGGGTGACCTACCAAGGTCACCCCGGCCCCTGGCCAGCGCACAGCCCCCAGCAATGACTCAACTACAGGACTTTCTGGGCTATTGGAAACCAGGATCCTGGGTAACAACCTGTGGCTGGATAATAACCTTGGTTATACAAATCTTGATTTGGGGAATTTTTAAAGAAGTAATCCTGAGAACTCAGTATCGCAAATCCCTCATTCATGACCCCAACTGGCAGTATTTCTGTAAAAGCACTGTGCTACAGAGAACGTCAGCTTTCTGGGCACAACCATGCAACCTCCGTGGGGTCAGCCCCTGGAAGAGATGCCACCATTACACAAAGCACTCGGAGGCTTCAGGAAAGCCCACTCTTTGGAGAGTCTGGTCACCCAGGGAGTCTGAGAGTCAGTGTTTGAACATTTGCTCCTCCACATCCTGGGCACACCTGATAATCACTCATGTAGGTCGCAATAAATAAGGGCCTTTTCAAGGAACAAGGCCTCGAAGAACAGCAAATGCTTAGTGAAAGCTTACTGAATTAAAGTTGAGTTACATAAGGCTACACTTTCTTGGCATTAAAACTGAATATTGAAGAATTTTTTAAGCTATTTTGGCAATAACCAATAATGAGCAAAAATTTTGAATTCCTACTGTGTATGACCCTGAATATTAATAGTTGAAAGCAAAAGCTTAGCAGTAGAGAGAGGTAATGTGTCCAGATGCAAAACTATTTTCCTATGAAATGACAAAAAGTACTAAGATACTTTTTCTAAAACAATCTATGGGAACTGTGAAATCTATTAAAAATTGGTCAGGTAAATTGTATTTCATTTTCCCCTAGATTAATCTTCCTGTTAATTTAGCAAATGAAAAAATTAAATTATCTTTCTGGTGAAATAAGTATCTTAATGTTACTGTATAATCTTTCACATAGTTTAGACCACGCCAAATCAAACACAGACAGATGGAGCAATCACATCTCATCTCATTAGTGTATAATTAAAAGGCATCAAGAGCAATGGCTAGAACTCTCCACATATTAGAGCTACTTCTAACTAGAAACAGAATTTAGTTCATAGTATTTCAAACCATCAAACTGACTTGGTGGAGTAGGGATGGTAATCAACACAAAAATATGACAGCATTTAGAACTGCAAGTAACACGTTGGCCTATAAAATCACTACAGAATTTGTAGTGTGTAATAGTTAAGAGTTAAACAATCTTTGTATCACCCAGTGCAGTCATTGTTACATATGTTTGTGCAAACATGTGCATATGAAGTCAAGTCTAAACGAGTCATAGGGTAAGAGCAGGAGTGAGAGGGAATAAAATGCTGAAGACCTGGAAACGAGGGCACGGGATGAAGGGATTTCTGACACAGCTGGAAAGTAGAGATGTGTGGTGATAGTAGGGGTGAGAGGTAGGGAAGACAGAAAACTGAAGAGATAAGCCAGGGCGGTCCAGCAGGGTCTGGAAGCCAAGATAAGGAATTTGGACTTCATCCTGAGAGCAATGGAGGACCTCTGTGACTTCATCCTTAGAGTAATGGGACACCTTTGGGGGATCTGAAGTAGCGAAGTGACGTGATGATCTGCATTTGACAGAGATACTTTGGCCTGCATTGCAGAGAAGAGATCAGAGGGCAAGGGACAGGGGATTTGGGAGAGCAGTTAGGAGAGAACTACAGGTAAAAATGATAATATGTATACTATCCTTCAATGTCCACATTTCTGAAGTTACACACTAATAAGATGAAAAAATCAGATGGAAATTGTAAGTTGAAAGTCTTCTTGATCATTTAAATTTCATCCAGTGGAACCTCACTGCAGGATTAAAAACCCTTTGTCTTAGACAATTTCTGCAATGCTGCCCAGTATCTGTACAGAACAGAACAGATTTAGGATGTGATTATCATGTGCATGACTACCTCTCAAGGCATTTTTGAATCAAATGGGTTTTAATTACATTAAGGATAACAGAACTGATGTCTTTTGATATTTCTAAGAAATAAGTAACAGCTCAAGAACCAGGAATCTTCACAATCCCCAGATCTTGATGGGTGGTTGAATGTATGGCTTATTTTTGCTTTGGAAAAATTTGTATTTTTCAGTAGAATGAACTTATCCTAACTAGGCAGTTCTTTTTTTTTTTTTTTTTCCTATCTTGAAATATTGAAGAACACCAGGAAAGAATAAGAGTAAAGGTCACCCCAGCACAGTCTTAATGATTTTGTAGAATTTTTTAGCTTGGGATTGAAGGTTTTCTTTAGTTAAGAAAAGTACAGTATTCATTTCAAGTTTATTTTTCTTTCAAACTTAAGGGCATACAGTATGTTCTGATGTACACTATTACTTATGTTATGTAAATATTTATGAAAATATGCTCTAGCAATAGCTGGTAAGGATGATTTAAAATGCTATCACTAGCTTCCTTAATACTTTAAAAATCATTCTGCTTTCAATTTTTCGATTACCTATAATAAATCTTTCTCATTTCTTATTCCTGAGGGAAATCACTGGAAAGGAAACTCAGCTGGATTTCTTTTGAGAAGGTAGATAAACTAAGACTTCTAAGACATAATTTGTCACTTAAAAGACATCCAGAAAAATAAAAGCTATACTGAGGATCTACTTAGTCAACTTTCTCAAAAACTCCATTTTAAACTCTGAATAATACTATTTGCCTACTTAACATAAGATTAACTAGATGGAGTCTAACTAGAGAGATTCACTGTTGGCATAGCTTCAGGCAACTCATTGTTTTTTTCCTTTTGTGATGTCTTGGCCTAACCTCAATGTGCCAGACTCATGCGTCCTGAAAGCCATGTCCAGAAGATTTCTGCTCTCCTTCATTAATGTCTGGAAGAGGCCTCAGTTACATCCTGCCTATGAGTTGCACATGCAACAGGACCAACAGTGCTGATCCACCAACTTGAACACTGAAGGCAGGGAGGACATGCAAGGGTGGAAGAAAAGTGCCTGGTCGAGAGAAATGCGGCAGGTTTAGAAAGAAAACTTAAGGTTGGAACATTTTCAAAGAGGTTGGTTTGTATGCTTTCTTTTCCTGTATTTTAATCCAGCGGTTATTAAACAGCTGCATGTGTACTGTGTAAGGCAACATGGAGACTATAAACAAAGTGTGAGAACCATCTCTATTGCCCTAAAAGTTTTAACAGTTGGGAAGACAAGACACATACAAAAGTTAAATAATAAGGCTGTGTGCAAAAATGAGAATTTGTGAAGTAGACTTCCGGAGTATGGAGTGGGGAGGACAGGTACCTTTGAAAGAGGAAAGAGGCAACGGTGAAGAAATCACGGTAGAGGCGTGTTTTAGAGGCAGAGGACAGGGAAGCAACAGCACCATTAGCAGAAATAGAGGTATGAGAGTATTCAGCATGTTCAAGGCTCTCCGAAGAAGCCAGAGTGCTGGAGTGATAGCAAGTGACAGGAGACGACACTGGAAAAGAAAGGCTTGGACCGGGTTGTGAAGAACTGTGAATTTCCTGCCAAGGAGCTTGATTTAATGTACTGGCAATGGGGCATCATCTAAGGTTTTAAGCGGGAGAGTGCGACTCACCTCATCACATATACGTTTTTTAATTAAAAATGATTTTTGAGTTAAAAATGAAATTAAAAGAGAAAAAATGATGACAAAATGAGGCTGCTCTTACATTGGACTTTAATGTCTTTTTTACAGCTCAGAAGCTTTCTATTCAATGCTGTTCAACATGCTGGTCTAAGAAAAGGGAAGGAGTCGTGCCCTGTGTTGGGTAAGTCAAGGAATCTCAGGATTCTTTCCGTGGTCCTGAGGTTCCTAGGAGCAAGCAGTTTACTGAGCTCCAGAAATCAGGGGGCTGAGGAAAATGTCAACATCAAGAGCTTTCACAGGCCACACAGATGTGGCAGGTGCCATAAGACAGCAGCCTGAGCATCTCAGCACCTCCTGCTGGTCACTCCTGTCCCTGCCTCTGGACCTCCAAGACCCCAGAGTTCCCAGGGATTACCCTCTCCGGCTTTTCCCCCATCCTCCCTGAAATCTGGATAAAGAACCAAGGTTAGAAAGTCAGTGACCTGCTCGAATTCACTCCATCAGGCAGAATAAGAACCAGAAGCTGCGTGCTTTCCTTAACATCATAGGGCCTTTGCCAAAGATGTCAACCTTCCATCCCGGGGGCTGTACAGTTCCAGAAACCTGAATTTCCAAACTCCGGACCTGTCTGTATGAACCTATGATGTCTGTTTTTCCCTCTTAACTTCAACTGACTTTCGGAGTTCACATCTTGACTACACTTTCCAGCTTCTTCTTCCTGTGAAGCCAGACTTCTGTTATCTGGGTCCCCTCTGAAGGTACAAGGAGGGGAAGAGTCTTGACCAGGTAGGTAACCAGGTTACCTAGAGGTTAGGTTATCAGGGTACTGCGTGGCAAGATAAGAAACAACGAAGCAAAAAGTCCAGAGGTGGGCAGTTAAGTCTGAGGACGTGCTCTGTGGAGGTTTGCGTTAATTATAGGCACAAAATTGGCAAAATCCGTTCACCATCAGCTACTATGGCAAGGGGGTGGGATGAGAGGCTAGACAGGCTCACAGCCTTTGGCTGCATAAGGAATGGATTGGTGTCCATGCTTTGGACTAGTGGGGAACACTTTTCAGCTCCAATTTTAAGCAGGAACTAGAATTTATGCTAAAATTTTTAAACTGGATCCCCATTTTTTGCCCAATAGGGATCCTTCTGAGCTGATATTCAGCTGCTGAACTGGATTTTAATCACTGTAGCACCTGGGTCCCAAAGAGAATGCAATTTCAAAGAGAGCACAGAAACAGGCAGCGCAGACTTGGGCGGGAGAGAGAGGGCAGCCCACTGTGGCCACAGCAAACCTCAGAACCTAGTGAAGGGATACAGAGGCTGCTGTGAAATAAACGGGAAGCACACCAGACACAGAGGCTGTTGCAGCTGCCTAAGCCAAGCCCAGGTCTCAGAAATCAGGGCACAAAGCAAGAAGGGGGCAGCCGGTGAAGATGTGATCTATGGGACAAGGACAGAGGAGACACGAGGAAGAGGACACAGCCTGGGCACCCTGGCTAAGGGTTATCATCCATCCCTTAGTGGGAAAGAGTTCCAGGTTCACACCAGCACCCCTTACAGATCTTTCAGCTTAAAGCCTGCTTCATTTGCCACCAAGGGCATCTGCTCCTCACTCATAGAGACCCTGCCATTCTCCCTGCTCTGCCCTCCCACTTCTTTTCCCAGCAAAAATCCTATTTTTCCCCTCTTCACGATCCTTCTTCCAAAGTGTTCCACAGGATTTTAAAGTGTTTTCATTAAAATCACTTTTAATTATCCCTACTTCTAGGAAGATAAGTTCACTTTTCTTCCAAAAGTACCTAGAAGGCAGCATGGTGACTTACATCAGAAAAGCCCACGTGCTTTATAATCCTTCTGCCCCCACCCACCCTTCCACCCTCTGGTCTCATCTCACACGGGCCACTCCCACACTGCTGCCCACCTCCTCTGGGTTGCCACTCCATTCATACTGGAGCAAGGGACAATTTGTTCCTCTAGATCACAGCCCTCCCCCTTTCTGGAGCACGTTCCTCCCCTGGCGAAGGAGACAGGATGGGCCTAGGCAGGTAGAGACGCTGGCTCAGGGATGCACAGGGCATTGTACATTCTGGCAGACGTGCCTTGCCCTGTTCCGTCTTTATTCACAGGGATTTTCTCTCAGGACTCCTATATTTTTTCCCTTCAATCTGATTTCCTTTGGGGACACTCAGCCCAGCAGAAGTATCTGAATATATATTGGTTTCAAACGTCCCTACAGAGCTCCTGCTCCATCAAGTGCATCGAGAGATACAGTTGCACATTGCTCTCTGTGGCAGTTAACAACTTTCCCAATGTTCTCTGGCAGTTAAGAGGTGAGTCTTCCTTGTACTCTGCAGCTGAGTCAGAGGTCATGAGTTCTAAGGTTCCTCAGCTCTGGTCTTGGATGAAAATGCCCTTTTACATGCATACAACAAACTATGTATAATTTTCATTTCTAAGTATGTGTTCAGTCATTCAGTATATCATTTTGCTATCTTCACATAAAATCCCAAGTTAAAGAATTCTAGGTATTTGTCTCTGCCCACACTTGGATTGGGCAGACCTCAAAACAAGGTTCCCAGAGTTCACAAGCCCAAGGGGGCAGCACTCTTGTGCTACCAAGGCCCATTTCTGCAGGGGGTGAGACGCCGACACAGGCTGGTGGGAGAGGTCATGGAGAGGCTGGGCAGGGAAGGGGAACCTAGGGAAGGACCATGCAGGAGTCAAAATTCTCGTGTACCTGGGTACGCGCAAGAAGAGGATGTGATTACATTTTATGAGGGACATTGATCTGTAGTTTTCTTTTGGCATCATTTTTTAGTTTTGGTATGAAGTTAATACCACCATCATAAAATAAGTTGGAGAGTATTCCCTTATCTTCTATTTTCTGGAAAAATGTGCAGAATTGGTGTTAATTCTTCAAGTGTTTGGCTGAATTCTCCCATGAAATCATCAGGGACTGGAGAAATTGTTTCTTTTTTCAGTTTTTAATATTACGAATTAAATTACTTTACTAGTTATAAGGCTATTCAAATTATCCATTTCATACTGGGTGAGACTTGATAGCTTGAGCTTTTTTGTATGTATGTATGTATAATATATACATTTTATTAGATTCAGGTACACAACATAATGATTTGATATTTGTATATACTTGTATATATTGTGGAATCACCATATGTCTAGCTAGTTAACATCTGTCACTATACCAAGCCGCATATTTTTTTTTCTGCACTGCATAGTTTTATCTTTTTGCAGTATGGAATTCAAGATTTTAAGGCTTCTGGTGTTAGTTTGTCAGGATTAGAATCCTTGTTCCACCAAGTATTAGCAAGATAACCTCTCAAAACCTTGGGGTTTTTTTGTCTAGAGATAGTATCTTCCTCATTGGATTGTGTAAATGTAATGGATGATATTTGTAAAGTGCTTTAAAAATAATGCCAAACCCACCAGGAGGCTGGTCAATAGTTAGCAATGTAAAAAGTGGTGGCTGCCCGTTCTTGCCTCGGACAATAGGGTTTATATTCTGACAGGAGAGGAATGAGCCCCGAGGCCAGGGCCCAGGCTACCTGCTGGATCAGTCTGGGGAAGAGATGAGGAAAGGGGAGAGAGATCTAGCAGCTGGATGGAGATGCCAGTTTCTGGGGCAACTGTCCACAGAAATCTTGCTAGAGAGATTGAGTCACAAATTAAGGGTAGGGTGGGATAAAGCTAAAGAACTAGGTGAACGGGACACTACCCATCACTAAACAGAGACAGCCCAGAAGATAAAGAGAGGTGAGTGGGTGGGGAAAGAAAACCAGTATGAGGCAGTGGAGGTGCAATGAGATGTGGATATGGATAAGAACTCATCGCAATTCACCTCATGAGCCCCAGCTTAGTGGAGGAGGAATTGCCTTCCTCTCGTGTGGGATTTGGTATTGTTGCTACTAGACTGGAGGCAGGTGGTTAAAACGAAGGACCTAGTTGGATGCCAGCAGCTGCCTGTCAAGATATTAGGGGACAGCCTTAGTTTAAAATCTGCCCTCTCTTCTGCAGAGTAGCTTGGCGATGCTTTGTAGATTGTATCTGCCAAATTTTGTTATTGAAAACAAAAATGTTTTTAATATACACTTGAGATGATGAGCAAAATTAAGGTGAAGAGATTTCAAATCTCCTTCTAGCTAGTCAGGAAGGGTTTCAGGGAGAAAAGAATTTAGTAAAGAAAAGGGAGATAGATTGGTTTGTGAAAAAGAGAACTCTGTTCCAGGTGTAATGAAAGGTCTCAGAGAGGACTGTGGACAAGAACTGAAGGAAGGGATACAGATATAGCCAGAGGGTAATAAGTAGCCCAAAGTTTGTAAAACTGGGATTAGGAACAGCCAAGGAAATACAGGAAGGGGCTGGCAAGCCAAAGGGGACATTATGGACTGAAATATTAGGGCTGGATCTGTGAGGCGAAAGTAGAGGCGATTCTGGGCTAGTACATGTGAGATGCTTAATAATCAGTGCTTTTCTTAATCACATGAACAAACGGAGGCAGAAAGGTTGGCTTCCCAAGAGGGGCCCCCAGGAGTCTGGTTGAGACATGAGCCTCGGGGTGCAGCCCAAGAGTCTCTCTGACTTGTCTGGGAGGGACGGAGCTCACCGTTCGGAGACACGTGCTCTACAGAATGTGGATTTGTAGAAGGCCAAAGAGAAAGCCTCTCCTATATATTTTCCCTTAACTTTGCATTCTACAATATTTGAAGCATACAAACCAATATACATGAGTTATGAAGAAAAATGCACAAATGAATGATGGTACAGTGGTAACGAGAAAATGACCAATACACCATTTAAGTTGTTTGGGCTCTTCCAGATTCCATTCCATTCACGCCTCTGGGCTGGGGCACTGGCTCTGTTCTTCTCAACACGAGGTTTCCTTCGCTAAGTCAAAGCAGCTGTCTAGCTGTTCTGTGTCCCAGCCATTGGCACAGGAGAAAGGGAATCTGGAATCTTTTAAAAAATGGCTTGGAAGCTGCATGAATCACTTCTCACATCCAGTTGCCAGAACTTAGTCATTTAGCCACGCCTATCTGCAGAGACTCAGGAATTTACTCTGTAACTGGGTGGCCATATGTTCAGCTAAAACTTGGGGATGTTCTACTAGTAAAGGAAGGATAGGTGTGAACACTGGGCGACAGTTCACAGCCACTGACATAAGTATTCACATGTTCAGCTTTACAACACAATGACATATCGATTTTCAGAATGGTTAAATTGATTTACACCCTCCAGCAGGAGATAAAATTTCCATTAATACACATTCTCAATGATAGCTGTTGATTCAAATGTCTTACATTTTTATTTATTTTTAAACTTATTTAACAGGTGTAAAATATTTCATTATGATCTTAAGTTGCAATTCCCTGATTACTGATGTTGATTACTAATGAAGTCTGTTGATTATTATTTTTTTCTTCAGTGAAATAAATTCCTGTTCAAATCTTTTGCCTATTCCTCCCCACGCCCACTCCCACTGGGTTATCTTTTTTATTCATTTGTAGGTTTTTAGATTTTTGTATAAAATCCTGAATACTGATCATTTGTCAATTATATGTTGTAAATATCTTCTTGCTTTTATGGCTTCTCCTTTCATGTTATGATGCTTTTTGTTAATATAAGTTCTTAATTTTAACATCATAATTTTGGATATTTTAGTTAAAGATTTATTGTCTTGTTTAAGATGAATCTCCCTACTTGAAGGCTGTAAAAATGCTCTTTCATTCTCTTCTAAAAGTTTTAAAGTTCTACTTTACATAGTTAAAGTTTTTAAAATACTTAGAATCAATTTTATGTAAGGCATGAGACGGGGATAAGGTTTGGCCTGTCTTTCCTGCAGGTGTGTAACACTCTATCACTTAAGTTTCTACGTAGGTGTGAGTCATTTTATGGGCTCTCTTTAGTTCCACTGACAATATGTCTATTCTTACATCTAGTTAAACAATGTTTTAATTACCATAGACATAGTAAGTTCTGAGATCTGGTAAGTCAAATCCTCCCATCATCTTCTGATCTACTTTTTTTTTGTCCTTTTCTTTTCTACATATATTTTCGAGCAAATTATCAAATTTCTCTAACGAAGTGCCATTTAGCATTTTGGCAAGCATTGCAAATAATGTATACGTAAATGGGTGAAAACTGTTACCTTTACAACGTCTACAAGTTTACAACTTTTACAACAGTACTGATATCTTCACAACATTGAATCTGTCTTTCCATTAAGTATGGTATATCTTTTCATTTATTTAAATAATCTTTAATGTTTTTTAATAACATTTAAAAATACTCTCTGAGAAGGTCTTGCACATCGTCTGTAAAATTTATTCACAGGTACTCCTTTTTTTGTTTTTGTTATTGTTATTAGTTTGGTTTTTATTCTAAAACTACAATTTCTAACTTGTGTTATAGAAATTGTGTATAGAAATGAAACTGACTTTTGAATATTAACCTTACATTTAAACTTGGTTACCTCTATAATTTATAATTATATTGATAATTATATAGATTGTTTTGGGTTTTCTATGTACACAGCCTGATGTGAATAATGACAGTTTTATTTTCTCCTTTCTAATCCTTCTATTCTTTATTTCTTTTTCTTGATTTACTGCTCTGTCCAGGACCGCTGGAACCATTTGGAATGGACGTGGCAGACAGGCACCATTCTCTTGTTCTTGATTTTAAAGGGAATGCTTCTAATGTTTCACCATTATGATGTTAGGTGTAGGTTCTGAGTAGGTCATCTTACTCATATTAACAGATTTCCCTTCTGTTTCTTACCATGACTTTGCCAAGTGTTTCTTCTTCCTTTTAATCTTGAATAAGTGTGGAATTTTATCAAATGTTCTTTGTGTCCCTATTGAAGTGTCTGTACTTTTTTCTCCCATGTTAATGTGATTAATTACATTCAGATATTTTCTAATGGTAATCACTCCTGCATCTCTAGAATAATCACAATTTAGTCAGAATGTAGTTTCTGTTCTTTATATTACTGGATCTAGTATGCTTTTACCATGTCTAGGATTTTTTTCATGTAGATAAATGAGAACTATTGTCCCATAATTTTCCTTTATCATACGGTCCTTGTCTGATTTTAGTGTCACAGTTGTGTGGGCCTCAGAGTCAAGCTGGGGAATGTCCTCCTATTTTTCTGTTCTCTAGAAAAGTTTATACCATATGAAATTGCTGTTCTTGTATATAATAATGAAAATTCTGGAATTTTGAGAAAAAATGTTTTAGTCAACCCATGTGTACCATTAACATTAATAAATTTCTTCTACTAACATACTAAATATTATGTTCAGTTTTTAAAAATTGAGTGGTTTTAGACAGCATAAGTTTTCTTAGCCCTCCAATTTACTACTTCTTTACTGAAAGAGGTTTTATTTTTTGGCACTGCAAATGAGGAACATGATGGCAGCCCCCTGGGGAAAGTTCCAGTGAGCACGACATGTGCAAACAACGGTGCTGGCGGTGGTTTCACCTGGGTGTAACGGGCCGCAGTACAGTCACTGGAATCTTCTCTAGTTGCAGCGATGTACCTATGCATACGTGTGTGCTTCAGCAACATCCAGACCCTGCCCAGACAGCTTTCGATTGTTGCATTTCTATTTTCTTTGTCACAGGCTTTGATCCTCTACAAAATGGGTCTGCTTTTGATCACCCATCAATTATTGTGCCTATTTGTTTAATTTTTTTTCACCTTCTCTACTGTAGCCAAGTGTTGACATACTGTGTCACTGGACATGCCTTAAGTTTGCAAAAAATGTTTGAATTACTATTTGTGGGTTAGTTTTTAATTCACTGATTTTTATTTAAAACAAAGTTGGATCTTTCTTGAGATTTAATTTTGAAAATAAGATTCCCAGATTGAAATTTTTGAACTATCTTTTGAACAATCCTTTAGTAACAAAACTTTTCCACAGACCAAATGATGCTTCTATCTGCTTCAGGTGTATGATGTTTCAGTTTAAATATAAAAAAGATCTGCATTTACTTCAAAGATATTGTTTACTTCTGTGGCAAAATGAAAACAATAAAAATAAACTCAAGAACCAAGCAAACTTTAAAAGCACTATACTGTTGTAAATTCTCAATAGCAAAAATAGAATTGTACTTATATCAAATTTACAATTCATAGTCAATTTCAACTGACCACGTGTTGACATTTCATGTGGTACACTCTAATATATGCCTGGAATAATCCATTTCTTTAAAGTGTGGTAGAACTTGCCCATAAAACTATATACATTACACATACATACATACACAATGAGTTCATGTAAAAACTGGTGAAAACTGAATAAGACCTATAATCTAGTTAATTGTATTGTGGCAGTGTCAATTTACTGGGTTTGATGCTGCACTAGTTATAAAAGGTGTCACCATTGGGGAAAGATGAGTGAAGGGTTCCTAGAATTCTGTTCTCTTTTCTATTTCTTGTAAATTTAAAACTATTTCAAAAAATAAAGTTAACAAGAAAACACATGGGCCTGTTGTACTTTTATGTATTATTATTATTGTTATTACTACTACTACCATTATTATTATTATTATTTTCATCAAAGTATGCAGCATTTATGCTGAGTCCAACTCACTGTTGCTCATGTTAATTAAGAACAGGGTCTTTAAAAGGCCTGCGTCAAAGAAGCAGTTTTCACATTTATTTTTCTTAAACTTTGCACTACAGAATTTGATCTCTGTGAGAATAATAATAGGTATTTTAAAAGAAAATCTCGTCTTGGATTGAAAGAATCAATATTGTTATAATGGCCATACTAACAATATACAGATTCAATGTAATCCCTATCAAATTACAGTAACATTTTTCACAGAGCTGGAACAAAAAATGTGAAAATTTGTGTGGAAACACAAAAGACTCCAAATAGCCACACAGACTTGAAAAAGGAGAACAGAGCTGGGGGAATCACGCTCCCTGACTTTAGACTATACTACAAAGCTACAGCAATCAAAACAGTATGGTACTGGCACAAAAACAGATACATCAATGGAACAGGATAAAGTCCAGAAATAAACCCACACACTTATGCTCAATTAATCTATAACAAAGGAGGGAAGAGTATACAATGGAGAAAAGACAGTCTCTTCAACAAGTGGTACTGGGAAAATGGGACAGCTCCCTGTAAAAGACTGAAATTAGGACATAGTCTCTAACACCATATACAAAAAAATAAACTCAAAATGGATTAAAGACCTAAATGCAAGACCAGATACTATAAAACTACAAGAAAGCATAGGCAGAACACTCTTTGATATAAATCACAGCAATATTCTTTTTGAACCAGCTCCTACAGTAATGGAAATAAAAGCAAAAATAAACAAATAGGATCTAATTAAACTTAAAAGCTTTTGCACAGCTAAGGATACCATCAGCAAAATAAAAAGATAACCTACAGAATGGGAGAAAATATTTGCAAATGATGCAACCAACAAGGGACTAATTTCCAAAATATATAAACAGCTCATACAGCTTAATACCAAAAAACAAGCAACCCAATCAAAAAATGGGAAGAAAACCTAAATAAACATCTCTCCAAAGAAGACATCTCAATGGCCAACAAGCACATGAAAAGATGCTCAACATCACTAATTGTTAGAGAAATGCAAATCAAAACTATAATGAGGTATCATCTTACACCAGTCAGAATGGCCATCATTAAAAAGCTCACAAACGATAAAAGCTGGAGAGGGCGTGGAGTAAAAGAAACCCTCCTACACTGTTGGTGGGAATGTAAATTGGTGCAGTCACTATGGAGGACAGAATGGAGATTCCTCAAAAAACTAAAACTAGACTTAAACCATATGATACAGCAACCCCACTCCTGGGCATATATCTGGAGGAAAATATAATTTGAAAAGACACATGTAGCCCAGTGTTCACAGCAGCACTATTTACAATACCCAAGACATGGAAACAAGCCATTGACAGATGGCTGGATAAAGAAGATGTGGTATATATATACAGGAATACGACTCAGCCATAAAAAAGAATAATGCCATTTGCAGCAACATGGATGGATCTGGAGATTGTCACTCTAAGTGAAGTAAGCCAGAAAGAGAAAGAAAAATACTGTATGATATTGCTTATACGTGGAATCTAAAAAAAGGACACAAATGAACTTATCTACAAAACAGAAACAGACTCACTGACATAGAGAACAAACTTATGGTTACCAGGGGGTAAAGGGGGTGGGAAGGGATAAACTGGGAATCCAAAATTTGCCCCTCTTGAGGAGTGATGGAAATGTTAGCTATCTTGACTGTGGTGGTAGTTTTATTGGTGTTTACATCTATCAAAAGTCATCAAACTGTACATCTGAAATTTGTGTAGTTTACAGGAACCATACCACAATGAAGGTGTTACAAATAAATAAATAAATAAATCCCAGGGATGTTACCTACAGTTGTCTGTCATCCATCTTAACTCTACATTAGTATAAATAATCTAGGTTTGATTATAATTAAAGACAGAATGATGGAAGATGTCATCTACACAAGGATGTCCACTGAACCTCACAAAGATGACAGTTTAATCCATCTACAAGAGGTAATAACTGAAGCATTACTGTAGCAAATACTTTTACAAGCTTTGCATTCTTAGGTTTCTAATACTAATTTAAAATCACTTTGATTCATCTGGCACCATAACTTCACAGGTCCATTTCTAATTCCTGGAGTTTCAAAGATTATTCTGTGCTTTAACTTGAAGGTTTTCCCTCTGCTCCCAGGTGTACAGGCATCTTTGTAATGGACTGGAGGAAACCTTTTTTGTCGTCTCTCCTGTCA
This sequence comes from Camelus ferus, assembly GCF_009834535.1. Classification (NCBI taxonomy): domain Eukaryota; kingdom Metazoa; phylum Chordata; class Mammalia; order Artiodactyla; family Camelidae; genus Camelus; species Camelus ferus. Next base: position 18,011,789 of record NC_045709.1, on the reverse strand, counting down.
GTGCTGCACTGTGTGCACCAAGCCCGCCATGTGGCCCTTTGCTTGTCATTTTAACGGTCGGCTGGGCAGCTGTTAATAAAGCAAGTCTATCCGGAAACACCATGATCAGAGACCACATTCAAGAGAGCCTCAAAAAGGAGCGACTAATGTGAAGTTTTTAGCTCTTACTGAATGTCACTCTTTTTAAAGTTGCAAGTGAAAGTCTCTGAAAAAAGTCACCTTGTGATAATGACACAGTTCCAACCACTTTTTTTTTTTTTTTGAGATAAAGGGTCCAGTTTCATTTATGTAGTTTATTAAAAAAAAAAAAAAGCCTAAGAATTAGATATTTAAAGCCATTGGGCTACTTCTAATTTTAAAAGTCTACTTCTAATGCTCTAAAATTGAAATGGCATATTGACACAACATTGTAAACTGACTATACTTCAATAAAAAAGCATGTAAAAAATAAAAAGAATTGTAGCCTTCTGCAAAAAAAAAAAAAAAATTGAAATGGCATAAACATTTGTACACTGGCATACTGGTAATTTCTTTTTCTCCCTAGATTTTCATGGGTGTCTCAGGTGCAACCATACACACGCACCTCAAATCTTTGCAGTGAAGAGACCCCCCCCAACAATGATGGGAGAAGACATCCAAGCACCAGTGAAGTATTTGATGCTGCGAGGTCTCTGAAACAGATAGAATGAGTGCTTTTCTGTGCCTTTGTACAGTGTGAAAGTAGTAAGAGGAAGAGTAAACATGATTTGGGGACAGTATTCTGGGATAATCACTGTCCATCTGGTCTCAAGCCTTTTCTGTACACGGCAGGGGCCCACTCAACCTTTGTTTCTTCAAGCTTCTATCAAGCTTTTGAGGATTTTTCTTTTTCTTCACGCATAGACCATCTCCTTAGATTCCCAGGAAGCAGGCCATTTGGTGGAAGAAAACTGAGCAACTACTTCTAAAGGAATTCAAAAAAATTATTTTTTTAGTGTTATCATTGAGTTCATAAAAAATGGACTTCGTCTAACATTAGGAAAAAGAATTCTAGTGATTTTCAAATATTCTTTATCTTTTAAGATATAAATACATATCTTATTTCCAGTGATTCATCTTTAAGAAATCAGTGACACTTTACAGATATGTAAACCAACACTCACAGAAGACCAGGATCTTGACTTTACACCGCCAAAGCACTGGCTCCCAGGCTTCACTGCCACTTTGGATTTGACGTGCCTCATCTCCTGCCTCTCCACCTTGTGGCTGAAGATCTCTAATGACCTTTGCTCCTGAATCTCTTACTTCAGGGGCCAGTCACTTGAAGTTGAGAAAATAAAAGTAGTAGAATCCTGGCTGACTTTTAAGAATGACAAGCAGAAATCAACACTGCTGGCTCTTATCTCTACTGGATTTCAGTTTAATAAAGTGAAGACATCTGTCTCACCATCTGAAGATTCTCTAACAATGGTGTTTGAATCCCTCCAGATTATTATACTTTGATGGCTAGACATGTAGTAGTGATTGAGAAGCTGGGCCACAGAGATGGACAGAAGTGTCATCTTGTGGCTATGCCTCCCCTAGTCCCCTGTAGACACTCCATTAAGCCAGGAGCCAGCTCAGAACTTGTCTATCCATTGCTCCAAGGGAGATACAATTGTCCAGAGTTTACCCGCCAGATGGAACCCACCTGCTATCCCCAAGCTGACAAAGTCTATAACCTGGAGTAGATCTTACAGGCTCATAAAGGCAAAAGAGTAAAATGATTTAAGAAATAGAAAATGGTATTTTTAATGAGGTAAAGTTAGAGAAAATTTACTAACCTTTTGCAGCACATCGGAGAGACAATTTACTAAATGTGCCAGAAAAAGGACATTAGGAAGGGGAAATCACAGACAACAGGCCTCTCCCTCTTGCTCTAGCATACTAGATATTCACAGGCCAAATACAAACGATTAGCTATTACTTGCTTGACCTCTGTATTCTGTCAGTTTGGCTAAATGAACAATAATTGTGTGACAAGTCAGCAATCAATATCTGTGCCTGCATATTGTGTGCTAGGAAGTTTGGTAGAGAGTAAAAATCATTAAGCACAAATATTATTTAATGTTGGACAATGCAAACTGTTGCTTCAACACAAGTGACTGTCATTTTTAGTGAGGTACGTTACTTTCTTTTCCTCTTAAAACTTTACATCTAATTCCAAATAGAAGGCATGAGCGGTGGTTAAGAACACAGACTCTGTGGCCAGAATGTGCTCTTCAGTCTGAACCCCAGCTCTGCCCTGTTACGGCTTTGTGACACTGGGTTAGTTACTCAATCTTGAAAAATGAGGAAAATAACACCCACATCATATTATTGTTACTGAAATTAAATGAATTCCTATTTGTACACTGCTTAGAACAATGGCTGGCAAATAGTACTATAAGAGCTTATTAAATCAACAAAAAAATCTCTTCTTAGAGTGTATGAACATGGAATAACCGCACATGTTATCAAGCCTCGTTGAACTGCAATAAATTTGATTATTTCTATTACACAACTAAAGAAACTGAGTTAAGACCCAGAAAAATAAAATATCTTGCTTAAGGATCCAACACTTGGCAAAACATACTTAGATCAATTTACATAAAACACTGCCTAGGAGAAACACAAATATTTTTCTCTTGCTTCCTTAATCAAAAAAAAAAAAAAAAAAAAAAGGAAGCATTAAAAGAACAAAAAAAAAGACAGGGAAATAAGTTGAGATTCATCATTTCTCACACGACAGTATGAGTCAGCACCTATCTACATAGCTGGAACAAAGAATGTGATGGACCCCTCCCTTCTGCTGACTCTCTCTGCCTTACTAATGGCATGGCAACTAGAGGTGAAACAAGGCACAGGAGGGTTTCCACTAGGTCTACTAAATTAATACAAGTGCATAACCGACATGATGCTGGTGCTAGCAGGGACAACTACAAGTTCTACTGTCTTGGATAACAGTGCTCAACATTGCCGATAACTGTATTATTTGTGTGTTGTTTCATTTCACTGACTCTGAATTTGATTGTTTTGTCTCTAATAATTTTGTCTGCATGATCACAATTATCATAATAAAAGTAGCAAACATATCCATCACCTCCAAAAGTTTCCACACACACCCTTATCTCAGGCAATCACTGATCTGCTTCTTATAATGTAGACAGTTTATAGATTAGCTTATATTTTCTAGAATTTTACATAAATTGAACTATCCAGTATGTACTCTTTGGGGGGAGGTTGTGGGTTCTTTCATTCATTAATATTTTCAAATTCATTCATATTCTTGCTTTTTAATTGCAGAACAGTATCCCATTGTATGGTGCTATGAATAGAACTGTGTTCTCCCCAAAACTGTATGTTGAAGTTCTAACCTTATTTGGAAACAGGATTATTAGAGGTAATAAAGTTAAAATGAGATCATTAGGGTGGTCCCTAATCAAATATAGGTGGTGCTCTTATAAAATGGAGAAATTTGGGTCCAGAGAAATACACAGACAGAAGATGATGTAAAGACACAGGAAGAACACCATCTACATCTCAAGGAATGTCTGCGGCTGCCAGAAGCTGGGAGAGAAGGATGGACTAGATCGCCCTCAAAGCCCTCAGAAGGAACCAGTCCTCATGACAACTTACTTTTGGAGTTCTAGCCTCCAGAGCCGTGAGACAATAAATACCCGCTGTTTAAACCACTCATTTTGTTACAGCAGCTCTAAGAAGCTAAAACATATGAATATACAAAATATGTTTGCCCATCTGCGTTGTTTCTAGTCAAATTTTAGCTATTCCAAATGTTTCTATGAACATTCACAGCAGCTTTGTAGAGACAAAGGCTTTCACTTCTCTTTGGTAAATATCTAGAAGAAGGATGAATCACATAGTAGGTATATGTTTTACTTTTCCAAAAAACTACTAAACTATTTTCCAAAGTGATTGTACCATTTAAAATTCTGACCAGCAGCCTACGAAAATTCTATTTCCTCCACATCCTTGCTAATATTTGGTTTGACCAGTCTTTTTTTTCCTTTTTTTACATTTTTTTAAGTTATAGTCATTTTACAATGCGTCAAATTCCAGTGTACAGCACAATTTTTCAGTTATATGTGAACATACATATATTCATTGTTACATTTTTTTTTGCTGTGAGCTACAAGATCTTGTATATATTTCCCTGTGCTATACAGTACAATCTTGTTTACCTATTCTGCATATGACCAGTCTTTTCAATTTCAGCCATTCTTACAGGTAAGGAGTGGTATTTCATTTGGTTTTAATTTGCATTTTTCTAATAACAACACTAAGCATCTTTTCATGTGCTTATTTGCCATCTGTATATCTTCTTTGAAGAGGCATTTGCTCATTTTTTTTGCTTATTTCACTGGGTTTTGTGTTTTCCCATTACTGAGTTTTGAATATTATTTATATATTTTGAATACAAACCCTTTATTGATTTATAAATATTTTTTAAACTTTAAAAAAATTTTTTTGACTGATTTATACCTTGCACTATATAATAACTAAAAATGGATTACAATCCTAAGTGTAAAGCCTAGAGTTATAAAACTTCTGGGAGAAAACACAGAAGGAAACATTTGTGATCTTGGATTAGGCAAAGATTTCTTCAACAGGACACTGAAAGCATGATCTATAAACAAACTGGTAAAATGGATTTTATCAAAATTGAAAATGTCTGCTCTTTAAAAGGCTGTTTTAAAAATAAATAAGACAAACAGCAAACTGAAAATATTTCCAAAACATACACCTGATAACAGAATTTTTATTTATAATACTCTTGAAGTATAGTAATAAGAAAATCATCAACTCAATATTAAAAATGGGCAAAGTATTTTCTCCCATTCTGTAGCTTGTCTTTTCATTTCTTATGTTTCATCCCAGAAGTTGAACAGTTTCAGATTTTATATTTAAATGTGTGCTTCACCTTAATTTTTATATATGGCATGATGTATGGATTGAGGGACTGACGTACTCTCTCTTTTCTGCATACAGATATCCAATTTTTCCAGCACCATTCATTGAAATGAATATTTTTTTCCATTGAACTGCCTTCGTACCTTTGTCAAAAATCAGTTGTCCATATGTATTGGTCTGCCCATACATTTTTCTGAATCTTTCTTCCATTTTGTTAAACTGTTATCAATCTTTATGCCATTTCCACATTGTCTTGATTACTTTTGTTTTATAATAGCCTTGAAATCAGGCAGAGTTAATTCTCTAATCTTGCTTGTTTTAAAGTTGTTTTGGCTAACTTAGATCTTATTCATTTTAATATAAATTTTAGAATTAGCTTGTCAATTTCCACCCTCAAAAAAGCCAGCTGGGATTTCAATTGAGATTTCATTGCATACATACATCAAGTAGAAAGAACTGACATCTTCACTATTGAGTCTTCAGAGCCATAAATACAGTATCTCTCTCCATTTAAGTCTTGTTTCATTGCTCTCATTAATGTTTTATACTTTTCAGTGTACAGGTCTTGCATATTTTTGTCAGATTTATCCTTAAGCATGTCCTATTTTGAGATGCTACTGTATTTTTACAAATTTCAATTTCTGATTATTTGTTAATATATAGAGATACAATTAATTTTTGTAGATTTTTTTTTTCACATAATCATGTCATCAGCAAATAGAGATACTTTGGATAGTTTCTATTGCTCTGTCTTCAAGGTCATTAATCTTTATTCCTGCAATGTCTCATTTGTTGTTAATCCCTTCAGTGTATTTTTCAGACACTGTAGTTTTCATTTCTAGAACCTTGATTTGGATCATTTTTATATCTTTTCATGTCTCTACTTAGCCTTCTGAAAATATATAATATTGTTATAATGTCTTTTAATGTCCTTGTTTGCTAATTCTAACATCTATATCAGTTCTGAGTTGGTTTCCACTGGTTGACTTTTACTTTCATTGTGGATCATATTTTCCAGCTTATTTGCACGGCTGATAGTGAATTTTGTGATTCAAGTATTGTGAATTCTACCTTGTAGGTGCTGGATATTTTTGGTTTTCTGTAAACATTCTTAATCTTTTTTTCTGGGATGCAATTAAGATACTTGGAAACAATTTGATCTTTTTGTGTCTTCCTTTAAAGAGTTATTTAGGCAAGATCAGAACAGCATTTAGTCTAAGGCTACTTATTTCCCACTGCTGAAGTAAGATACTTCTGAGCATCCACTAGATGCTTCATTGGTTATGAGCTTTTCCACTATGGCTGGTGGTAACAGCACCTATTCCTGGTCCTGGGTGGACACCAAGGAACATTTCTTCTAATCCTTTACAATAGTTATTTCCTAGCATCAGGCGGTTACCTTATAAATATGCACTGATCAGTACTCTCTGGGATACTCATCTGCAGATCTCTATAGAGTCCCCTCTTTGGGCAGCTTTCTCATCTCTGTTAGTTGTACTGTAAATTCTAGCTTCTCTGAATGCTCAGCTTAATCTCAATTTAGGGAATCTGACCAGGCTGACCAAGACAATAAGAGAGTAGAAACAAATTACTATATCAGGAGAGAAAGAATGATATCTTTACAGACCCACCATACATTAAAATATTATAAGGGAATACTGTGAAGAACTCTAAGCACATACATTCAGAAGCTTAGGTGAAATGGAGCAATTCCTTGAAAGACACAAACTACCAAAACTCACTGAAGACAAAATAGATATAGTTCTATTAAAAAAAAAAAAACAGAATTCATAACTAAATGGCAGAAGTCTGTATGGACAGAGAAAAATAAGACTAACTTATGGATGGAGAGCTCCTTACTTTGCCTGTAGTTTGGAACAGACTGGTCCCCAAATCTGAGATTTTGGTTGCTAACTTATTTGGTCAAAGGTGCTGAGCAAGTAGTAGGCTATGAACCATAGGTTTTGAGCAAATGTCTTGAAATAGGAGAATGATATGATAAATGGTTCTTAAGGTCTTATCTTCCTTAAATTAAGGAGATTATTTTGGCAAATGTGTTTTGGAACAGATATCTGCTTAGAACAGACAGCATCTAGAGACAAGACTACTAACCAGGAGGAGGCTAACATAATGTGGTGGTAAAGATATAAGCTAGGCAGGCAGTTTTCAAAAATGAATGTAAGGGATAACTCTAAGAATTGGTATGGTCTATTGCAAAACCACATGTTTAATTTTATTTTTCTCCAAGTAAGGTATTTTTCTACAAAAGATAATATATAGCTATGCTTTTTGGGTAAAAAGCAATATATATTAAACATTTGTAAAGCATCTGGGAAAAGCTGCCTAGTTTAATACCCCTTTCCCCCATCTGTTTTATTTTAGACAGTTAAATATGCTTTGGACCAGTTGCATTTTTCATAACCATTTTTTGGACATTAAAATGGTTAACTTCTCCAAGCAGAAAATGAAAACCTTGAAATAGAGGCAGAATAAGTAATACTTCTGTTCAATCAAATATAGAATTTAAATACACAATTAAGCTGCTTCTCTTTATATGCTTTAACATTAAAATCGTCTTACCCCATACAATAATTGAAATTACCTGAAGGAAAATAACCAATCTGAGACTGAGTAAAACGAGCCTGGTGGTCTCAGAGACAAGCGCATTTAGTCAAGTAGTGCTGGTAAAATCTATTTTTACACGTAATTTTGAGAGTAAGCCTTTAGGTCAGCATTGAGTTTGTGCTTATGCTGAGAACTAAAACAAATGTGGCCAAGAGAATAGCTCCAGCAATGTTGTCAGTGTTTCTAACTTCAGCCCCATCTGTTTGAAAATTTCTGCCGTGGTGCCCAGAACAGCTTGTTGGTAGCACTGAGGCATTTTCAAGGGGCACATTTTTCTAAGGACCAAATAATCTTTAAAATATTCAAAAGGAAAACAGGAAAAGGGTATACAGTTCAGTGGCAGAGTGCATGACTAGCATGCACAAGGTCCTGGGTTCAATCCCCAGTACCTCCATTAAAAAGCAAAAAAAAAAAAAAAAAAAAAAAGTAAACCTAATTACCTACCCCCTCCAAAAAAAAAAAAAAAAAAAAAAAACCAAAAAGGAGAACAGAATAGTCTTCTAAGCTCTTGCTACTCAAAGCGTGGTTCTCAGGCCAGCACTACAGAGTCCTGGGAGTGCACCAGGCGTGCAGCATCTCAGGCCCCACCCTGAACTACTGAACCAGAATGTCAAGTCATTTTATCCAAGACTTCCAGGCGATTGTTATTAAAATTTGGGACACTGGTTTAGGCTCTTTTGTTAGAGGGTGGACTGGGGGATGTTTTAAGAGATAAGAGTGATCCTTTAGCTGGGGGCTCTGACATTGCAGCTGTGTGAATGAAGAGCATGAAGGCAAAATAAAGAAAAGGAAAAGGCTTCTTTGAGAATTCAATCTCGGCTGGCAACAATGCTCAGAGGATAAACCTCTACTGTGGCACAATAGCGTTCGCAGAGGCCTCCGGGATGCTCGTCAAGTTCAAAGGCAGGAGCTCCAATGTCAGGCAGGTGGTATTAATGCTTTCTTCACATATACACAAATCTATGTATTTTCTTAAGTATACACTTATGAATTGACTATCTTCAAGGGGCCAATCCTTCAGCACTTTATCAGACCAAGAGAAAATGATGAGGCCTGTAAACAGTCTGACTCTTTAATCACACAGACATCTCATTCCCATAGGAGGGACACAAAGAAAAGGTTCCCTTTGTAACCCACAATCTGAAGAGATGCAAACTGAGTCCTATATCAGGGTCCAAATTCGGTCTTTTTCTAATTTCCAAAGTGCAACCCTTGGCCCAAAACTCTGGACACACATAGAGCTCTGCCAGTAACACTCTGTTCACTCTGACGAGGGAGTTCTTTCCATTCAGTCTCTGGCAGGCAGGACCCCTCTACTTTGTTTCAAGATGAATTTTCTAGTTCCATCTTTGTACATTGTGTTCTCAAAGACCTTTATGGAAAGGACAGACAGATCTAGATGACCTAGGTCAAGCAGTTTCACATGTGATGGAACATTGAGCTGGGCTTGGGAGGAGCCCCAGCTTCTCCTCTTGGGTCTCTGTGTCTCCTCCCTGTAGCAGCTACTCTCATGACCTTTACATGGTTCATCAATGTGATTCCAACTAGAAATGACTATATAAAGTGACATCTAAATGTCCAATAATGGTGGTTTAACCATTTATTATGCTCTGCTTGGATGTTTAAAATGTTCTTCATTGAATCATCCTCAATGCTTCTGAGAATTCCACCAATGAATTACCACATGGAACCTTCACCGAATGCCCAGGCCCCGATGTCCTGGTATTAGAGACAGCAAGGGACAGCAAGGAACAGCAGGAGGAACACTGGCTCTGAAGGCAGGCACACTGGATTTGGCACCTTAGCGCTGCATGGCTAGCCGCTCCACCTCAGGAAAGTTACCTAAGCCTGAGTTCCGGGTCCTCAGTCTGACAGGGAAAGTGGCATCTACTGTATAGTGAATGCTCTGTGAGGACTAAGGAGGATAAAGGTAAATCATCCAGCAAAATAAAGGCATTTAGTGGGTATCAAGACTACTGTGCTCTCTTTTTTCTTCATTCATTCGTTTATTCATTCATTTATACCTTCACATATTCATTCAACAAATATTTATTTTCCATCTACTCATTGATAAGTACAGGTCCCTTTTCTTTTGATGGTGAATATTTCAGCCTGGTTTCCTTAGAAAATGGAGCCTAAATCAAAACTAAGGTGCTCATGCTTTGTTGAGGGGTGCAGTCCAGAGAAGCAAACGTGAAGGAGGCACATAAGCGAGGTAGGAGAAGAGAGAAGGCAGGCACAAAGGCAAGCCTTCCAAGCTGTTCAGACTTTACTGGGAAACACAGTGGCTGCTCAGACACATCTGACATCCCCAGAGAGGGCATATGGAAACACTGGGTCCCAGAACAGTCTCTCGCGTAGGAGTAAAGGAGAAGAATCTATCTGTTGGCTCCCTTCCATTTCCTGTTGCTTAATAGCCAAAGTCTCCCCCTCTCTCCACCACTGGGTGTTAACCACCCCCGCCCCTGACACACATTTCTGGGAAATGTGTCACAAGAGCAGTGGCATCAAGCTTGTGGAAGGGATGAGGCAGCAACACTTAATGCCCACCTCTCTGCAACCTGCAGACTTGAAGACCCCTCCTGGAAAGCCAGTGGAGTGGGTAGGTGGGTGGAGTGCTCAGCATGGAGGGCCCTGGCGTCTGTCTGCATGGCAACAGTGACAGGGAAGCGCAGGGCAGGAAGGCAGGGCCCCACAGTGTGAGGTCAGAAGTGTGAGAGGAAGCCTGGTTTGGTATTGCTTCTAGCGACATGGGAGATCAGGAGCAGCAGGACCAACTCCTGGCCAGCCCGGTGTGATGACAAATCAGCCTCCATCATGAGGGCAGGGACAGAGCTCAGTGAGTCCCTTCCAGGAAAGAGGGACATCGCCTCTCTGTACCAATAAGAATGCCAGTGGTGCCAAGTGACCTTCCTGGAGGGTCATCAGTAGCACCAAGCAGGAAAATATGCCCAAGCAAATCTGAGATGTGCATAAACTGGGCCTGGAATTATGAGGACAGGATGCAGGCTTTCAAGAGTTTATAAACGTGGAGGGATGGAAAACTGACTCAGTTTTGAGTTGATGCAGTTATGAGTTGGGTCAAGTTTATTTTTAGTGCCCCTCTGATTCACGCTGGTGAGAAAGGTTGGGTTTAGAGACCTTGCTTTGTGAGTTAGCTTGTCAACTGACCTCAAAGTCCAGGCTCAACCATATCACTGGACCTACTGCCTCAGCACAAAGATGGTGCCGAAGCCAAGGGACTAAATGTCATCGCCCAGCATGAACAGAGACAGGGCCCAGAACCCAGCGTACTTGCAGTGACAGAACAAGAGGCTGTGGAAAACACTGGGGGAGGTGGGGAGAAGGGGAAAGGTTTTAGCAACAGAGAGAGAACCAAGAGAGAAATCAATTAAGAAGAGATTTTCAGGTTGAAGGGAGTGACCACCAGGGTCAGATGGTGTCGAGAAGCCAACCTAGTAGAACAGGAGTAAGAAACAAGAAAACAGAGTTTTGTGATTGCAGCTTTGACTGGAACAATTCTGTAATAAGATGGTGGCTGGAAACTCTGCAAAGGATTGAGCAGTGCAAGGGGAGTGAGGAAATAGAGCTGGTATTTTTTTTCCAAAAATATTTTTACTCTGAATTGTCAGAAAGAAAAATAGCTTGAAGCTTGAAGAGAAGTAGAGCTGAAGCAAGGTATATTTTTTCAAAATAGCGTAATTCATTTATTTGATCTGCCTTGATATCTCTGGGTTGTTTCCAATATTTGACAGTTATAAATAGTGGTTTAATAAACATTCTTGTAAATATCTTTGGGTGTATATGTGCGTCTGTTTTGCTTGAGCATATCTCTAGGCATAGTGATAGTGCATTTCTATATTCAAGTGATAACCCAATTTACTAATATGTCAGTTAGATCACATTGATCAATAGCAGATCTGTAATCTTACTACTGCTGTGGTTGGGTGTTCACTTGTTCTTTAAGTTACAGATGAAGGTGTGTTAAGACCCACAGTACATTATTGACATATATTTCCCCTTTTACTTCTGTTAATTTTTGTTGTGTATATTTAGAAGAATATACACATTTAGAATTGTCTATTTAAGCATATACAGATGTCGGATTTTCTATATCTTTCTGGTAATTTAAAATTTTTATCACTAAGAAATTCTTTTAAACAACCTCTAGTAATATTTCCTGTCTTAAAGTTTTCTTTATCTGACAGTCACTATCTTTTGCTTAGAGTTTGTTAGGAATATTTTCTTCTGTCCTTTTATTTTCAATCTCTCTGTATTTTTATATGTAAAATGCACTTCTTAGAATCAGCATACTGATTAAGTAAGGTCCCTTACTTAAGATGGTTTGACTTCATAATTTTTCAATTTTACAGTGGTGTAAAAGTGATATGCATTCCATAGGAACCGTGCTTTTTTGAATTCTGATCTTTTGCCAGGCTAGTAATACGTGGTGTGACTCAATGCTGGGCAGTGGCAGCCACGTGGTCACAAGGGGAAGCAACTGATAAATTTACAACCATTCTGTTTTCACCTTCAGTACAGTAGTCAGCAAATTACACTGAGATAGTCAACACTCTGTTGTAAAATAGGATTTCTGTCAGATGACTTTGCCCACCTGTGGGCTAATATAAGTGTTCTGAGCACGTGTAAGGTAGACTCAGCTAAGCTATGATGTTTGGTAGGTTAGGGGTATTGAATGCATTTTTGACTTGATATTTTCAACTTACTATGGGTTTATCGGAATGTAACCCCATTGTAAATCTGTACAGTTGTTTCTTACTCTCATCTGCTCTGATCAAATTTTCCCATTTGTAAAGCATTTTATTCCATTTATGTTTCTTACAATTATCTAGAAGCAAGGTATTTTTTTAAGATGGTGGAATTACTTATTCTATTCATTGGCAGAGGGGACTGAAAACATAAGTGAGGGAAGGAAAGTGATGACTGCTGGGGCAAGTTCTAGAGGTGATGGATGGCAATGATACCCAGAGTCCAGAGCACAAGACAAGGGACACCTGCAGAGGAGTCCAGGGAACACTGGTCCCTATGCTGAGGGATGGTATGATACGAGTACCATAACAAACCAGTGCTGCACAGGGCAGTGCTAAGTAGCATGTGCATTACTATTGTTGTTAACGTCATAATCTTTAGTTTTAGCGAAAACTAATCCAAGGGCAACCAGAGATGAGCCTGGACTGAAAAGCCCACTTTTCTGGTGTTGGTCTCTTAGAGATGGGGAGTGGGCTGCACCTGCAGCCTTGGGGGGGGCGGGCTCTCTCACTGCTGACATCATAACAGGCAGACTTGCAGCACAGGCCTCCAGCCCAGAGAGCCATCCCTGAGCCTCCTGTTGGCTCCAGCTGATCAGGGCATTCCCCAGGGATGGCTGAGGACTAGGTGTTGATGATTGGCTCTTCCCCACCAGTGAGCTATTTTCACTGTGTGGGGGGTTTTTAATACAGGCGGCACCAAAGGCTACATGTATATATATGCACATGGGCTTTTATAAAGCAGAAAAGTACCGAATTTATTAAAACTTAAAAAAAAAACAGCCCTGTCTCAGATGTCACATTATCTACAGAAACAAGCAAAGTACCACGTCCTTAATGATGCCCAATGAAAACACACACTGCAGTGTGTGGTATGGAATTGTAAAGGCCTCCACTTGTAAGCTGGGTTAACCGGGTTTGAATTCTGGTTCTGTCACTTAAGAGTTGTGTAACCTTGGGCAAGTTAATCTCTCCGTGACTCAGTTTTCTCTTTTGCAAAATGGGGATGGAAACAATTCCTTGTCTTAAAAGGCTGTGGTAGCAAAGTCTCTGTAAGCCTCAATGCCCAGTATAGAAAAAGCATGGTATGTGTTGACTATTATTATTAAATGAATTTGTTTTAGTATAAAGGAGACGCTTTAAAGTTCAAATTGTGTTACAAAGCAGCAATGCAACCCTGAAAAACAACTCCACAAAATGGCCAAATCCCAGACATAACACAATTTTGTTCTTGAATTAGAAATACTACAGCTTGGGTTTCTGTGTGCCAGTACACAGGTCACGGGCCAGCTTGGGTCTTTGGGTCTCAGGAGGACTTCTGTTGTCAATGTTTCTGTTCTAGCACATTTTTCCTCCTGGTATTTGATGTATCTTTGACAAATCCTTGGAAAGGCTGATGCAAACACTTTCCTCCCTAATAACTGACAGCCACGGTGATGGTGATGAGCATTGAGATCAGTCAACAAGATGCCCTGACTGGTATACCCACGTCCACCTCCTTAGCCTCAAATTGGAGACTGCATCTATGCATTTTGTCCACAATGAGTTAAAAATGAGTAAGTTTTGCTCTCACATTGCTACGTGACATTTCAGAATTCAACAGCATGTAATTACAGAAAAGTATTCTAAACTACCAGTTTCTCTGAATACCGTACCTCACAATAATTCAGAGCCCTAAGCATCTTTATCAGTTACTTTCAAATGGTTTCTTGGAGGAAGCTTGGCATCTCAACACTGTGTGATTTTTCCACTGCCCTGAAAACCGCATTCAGATTCACTCCAAAGCTACTGAACTTGCATCAACAAATTCAGCCTGAGAGCAAAGAAATGGCCTTTTCAATAAAAGTGATAAAAATAACTTAAATTTCCAGGGTGTCTTTCTTCTGAAAAACTCATAAAGTCTTTACATGATTTGGTGAAAGGATTTTATCCAGAAGGGATGGCATTTGATTGATAAAGTTTCTCAAAGTTTAAATGTATTTCTGAATATCTTCCTCACCTTTTGTTGCTGTGTTTTCAGAAATAACACATTTCAATTTAACTTATTATGACACATATTCTTTTTTTTTTTAAACCAGTGTAAGAGTGGAGTCACTTTTCTTAGTTCTCCATGGTTCAGTTTCTCTGGATAACACTTTGTTCCCAAGCCCCTTCTTCTTGCTCAGCCACTCCTTACTTCTTCATGCTGCCATTTCATCTGGGGTATTCCCAGCTGGGGCTGATGAACTGTCACAGTGCCCATGAACTAGGGCTCTGGGCCCCAATTAACAGCCTTACTTTTTACTAGAATGTCATATTCCACTGCCTAACGTTCAGACCTCTGGGCCTGGCTCTTCCAGGAAGTTGAATCCCTTGTTTCCTCCCATCTTACCTACACTCCTACCCCTCTGTCTGCCTTGCACGTGTATTTGTTTGTGATGTTAGGGGGCTCAGCTTATACTCCTACACCCCTGAGTTCTTAACTTCTTAATGTCTTTCAACATAAATCCTCATCCACATTATCCAAATTTTCCAACTCTGCTTTAATTGTATACTATAAAACAAGAATTTCTATTTTTCAGAATCTTTATTTTTTTCTATTATAAGAGCAATATAGGCTCATTGTAAATGAAAGTTAAACATTCCATATGTAACTCCATCTCAAGGAGATTAACAATGACCATATTTTTTTCAGTTGTTTTTGACTTTTTATAAAAGATCAAAATTGGGATCATAACTAATAGAATGAAGTTTAAGAAAAATCAGAACCAAAAGGACTGGTGCACTGAGCATCATGCACCAAGTATTTATATTGATTTGATTTAAAATTGATTGATTTAAAAATTTTGTATAATTTTGTGAACATTTTCCCAGGTTATTACTTAAAAAAAAAACTCTCTCAAAACTGCATGAGTTCACTGTTTGAAAGTACTGAGGGTTTGGGTTCTCCTAAGTGCTCACAAAACTTCAGCAGCTGAATGATGGCATGTGTTGTCTGTGACTTCGAAGGAAAGACAGTAATAGCAGACCATGATCCCTGGAAAGTAAAGGGACAGTTAGAAATGTAGCAAACTCTGGGATTATGTGTATCAGTCAGGGCTCTCCAGAACAGAACCAATAGGAGATGACTGATAGATAGACAAATACATACATACATACATACATACATACATACATACATACATACATACATATTAAAGAAATTGGCTCATGTAATGGAGGGAGCTGGCAAGTCTGCAGACCTGCAGGCTAGAAGCTCAGGCAGGGTTTGTATGTTACAGTCTTGAGGTGAGGGAAATGGAATTCTGCGCCCCAATTAGTCACTCAGCAATCTCTTAAATAACTGTTTTCTTGTATAGTCTACAATCAGTCAATTAAAGACCAAAGGTCCAGAAGGTGTTGCCTTGACCAAAAGTAAACTGTCTTGACCAAAAACTGAAGAACAATCCAGAACTTGGAGAAGTGCCTAAAGTCAAGTATTCCTTCCTGGTTCTACTACTGAATCTGTGTCAATTTAAATAACTTCCATTTCTAAATGATTCCCACTTTCAAAGGCCAAAACTCACACTGAAATCAATCAACATTAATCATTACCAAACTTTTAAAGAACAGGTTAATTCTGTCCTGTTAAACTGTCCAACAACATAAAAAGATGAAAATCTTCCCAAGCAGCCAAAGATTTAGGCTTCAAGAAGCCTCTGGCCACGTCAGTGCCTTCACTGCTACCATGAGAGCTGGGAGTAAATCAGACCCTCCATAAATGCTTACTGCTCTGAACAAAATATCTCAGAAAGAAAATTTCAGAACAATCTACATTATGAAGTGCATGGGAAAAAACGTCTCTATAAGCATTAGCAAGGGGAGTTCAGGACTTGCCTGCCCAGGTGCTGGCACAGAGAAAGCAGAGTTGGTACCATCTAGGGATTATATTTGTCTGAGCAAGTCAGAAGAAATGGAAAATGGATAAGAGAGTTTAAGGCTTGGGCAAGAGTGGGATGGAGATGTTCTGCCATAAAATTTAAACCGCAGAGAAAGAGGGACGTAAAAAGAGGTGGGGCTGGTGGATGAAGAGAAGACAAATCCTCTGTGAGCCAGGGGCCCTGCTGACGGCTCCGAGGTGGAGTCACGGGTATTGTGCCCTGGCAGCACGCACTCCACAGGGCACGGGTCTTCACCAGAAGGTGAAGGAGAATGATCTAGAAATGATTTTCAGAAGTGGGGAGAACAATGAGCTCACTGCCTGATCACTTAGATCATTGTTCTAAGTGAAGTAAGCCAGAAAGAGAAACAAAATACCATATTATATCATTCATATGTGGAATCTAAAAAAAAAGAAAAGAAAAGAAAGGACACTAATGAACTCATCTACAAAACAGAAACAGACTCACAGGCATAGTAAACAATCTTATGGCTACCAGGGGGAAAGAGGGTGGGAAGGGATAAACTTGGGAGTCTGAGATTTGCAAATGTTAACCACTATATATAAAAATAGATAAAAAATGAATTTCTTCTGTTTAGCACAGGGAACTATATTCAATATCTTAATAACCCTTAATGAAAAAGAATATGAAAACAAATATATATGCATGACTGGGACATTATCCTGTATACCAGAAATTGACACACTATAACTAACTATACTTCAATTAAAAAAAAATTACTTTGCTAAGTTAAAAAAAAAAAGTTGCTTACTTAGTAAAGTCTTCTCTCCCCCTGCAGATAAACATAAAGGAACATCTCAGTTCTGTGCCCTTTCAAAGGATTTTGAATTTTAAATTGGAGATTTTTTGAAAGTTAGTTGAACTTTAATAAAAAGATTTCCTGGCTATTACAAACAACTTTACAACACCTTCTTTGGCAGTGGACAAACAGATCCTGTCTCTTTACCACTGTTGTCCTTGCTCTGGGAATGCTGGATGCATCGCCAGACTGCAGAAAGCTATTTGTAAGAGTCTTACTGAGTTACTGTCATTCCCTGTGGAAGGATGCATCTAAGGAAGTAGCAAATTCTCACATCACCCAATTCTTGTCACTTGACAAGGACCAGGGAATTAACAGCAAACCATCAATGAATGAATCTATCACTGGGCAAAACATCTCAGACCACTACTGAACTATTTCTCAAAAAGAAGTTTGTGAACTGAGGTTTAGAGTTAGTTCTACCAGCATGTTAGATTTTAACCATAAGAAGCATCCATCATGCACTTCACGGAGTACAAGGCTGGACCTGGTGTTGCTCCTGAGCACTGGTTTCCAGCCACACAATGGCAGTGATCCACACTATAAGGAAAACCACAGCATTCAGACCTCACCATCAGAGACAGGCAGCAATGTGGGGGTGTAACAGAGCATAACCAATTTTTAACAATCACAGTTTAACACAGAAAAATGAGCAAAATATCTGATGGGGAGGAGGATGGGAGGTCTGAAAGCTTTGGGGAGAGTAGGAGAGCTCTGAAGGACAGCCTGAGATAATATATTTAGCCATTAAAGGTGAAATTACTACCCCTCTTCTAGGAAATGAGTCAAGATTTGGAAGAAGAGGTGAAAGTTTTATGACGTGTTGGAGCAGAGGGAAAGAGCTTAATGAACTGTGGAGGGGTATGAAGAGGTGTTTCAAATGTTCATGAACTGAATCTCTCAGGACCAAGGAGCTCCATCTAGCACAAGCTTGCCCGGTGCAAATGTTATGGTTTAAATATTGCCCAATACTTGATGTGTTAGAACATATTGTACCCTTCATTTGAGAAGGCCAGTTTCATTCATCTCCTTCCCGAATCTCAGGGAGCCATGTGGCTGACTCTCACCCACCCCCAACCTTTTCCAGGAGCCCACTTCCCCACTTTTCAGGCATACTGGACCATTCCACAAATCTAGACATACTTTCAATGGTTTCTGTGCACATGCTCTTGAGGGTGTTACTCCCTCTCTTGAAACACCCTTCTTTTTGGCCCTTTTTAATGCTTATTAAATGCCAGCTCCTTACAAAGATTCCATGATCCTTCTAATTTGATTGCAATCACCTCCTCCTGTGGACATCTATAACATTTTCTACTTGTGATGAAATTCAAGCCATTTCATCATACATTAAGTTTATCTTGCCCAAATCTGTCCCAATTTCCAACAGATTATTAAACTTTTTGAATATATGGATTATTTTGATTTTCTCTGGATCCTTGCCTATACCTAGCACAACTCTTGCAAGCAGAATGTTCATAATAAGTAGTTATTGAATAATACTGACTCAATATTTGCTGAATGACAACTGGATCAATGCTATGAAAATGGATCCCTTTGTGTGGGAACTCTTTTACTGAAAAGTGGGGCCAGGGTTCCATATAGCATGGGATTCTTGGCGCTGGATTATAAGTGGGGGTAGGGGGTATTTGGTGCTAGGGTTGCAAGATATGGTGCTAAGGGAATTCACAAGACAGTATCTCAGGGTGAAGCCCAAGCTGAGAATGAAAGATAGTCCAAAAGGAGTATCACCCACTCCTGGACATATATCCAGAGAGAAGCTTAATTTAAAAAGATACATGCATCCCAATGTTCACAGCAGCACTATTTACAATGGCCAAGACATGGAAACAGCCTAAATGTCCACTGACAGATGACTGGATAAAGAAGTTGTGCTTTATTTATACAATGGAATACTACTCAGCCATTTGCAGCAACATAGATGGACATGGAGATTGTCATTCTAAGTGAAGTAAGCCAGAAAAATAAAGAAAAATACCATATGATATCACTCATATGTGGAATCTAAAAAAAAAAAAAAAAGATGAACTTATTTACAAAACAAAGAAATTCACAGACATAGAAAACAAACTTATAGTTACCAGGGTGGGAAGGCGGAGGGAAGGGATAAATTGGGAGTTCAAGATCTGCAGATACTAATATATATAAAATAAAATTACAAGTTCCTACTGTATGGTACAGGAAACTACATTCAATATCTTATAGTAACTTACAGTGAAAAAGAATATGAAAATGAATATATGTATTTTTATGTATGACTGAAGCATTATGCTATACACCAGAAACTGACACAACATTGTAAACTCACTATACATCAATAAAAATATATGTACAGAAGGAGTATCACCTGTAGAGGCAGCAACCAACAGTTCACCAAGATGGAATAAACAGGTTGGGCAGAGGAATGGCTAGAAGGTATGGATGAGGAGTCTTCCTGCAGTCACTGGAGTAAAAAGATTGGAATCTGGGTGAAGGATTGAGTGGCATGAGCTCCTTATGACACTCTCCTCCTTGGTTGTTTCATCCAGTGAGATTTCAAACTAGTGTTTGGCACTGTCTTAGTTCAGGCGTCTTCAGTATAGTCTGATAGATGTTCTTACCAGCTAGTCTGTGCTGGGTTATCTTAATGACCCAGTTAGAGTCAGGTTTCCTTAACCTTTCCTTTAACAGTAAGCTTTCAAAGTGTTCTTCCAATGCTCTGCTATCTGTAACTTGCTACAACTCTGTGAACAGGGTGAGTAGCTTTCTCTAACCCTCATGTGAATGAGTGGGCTGGGCATCCACAGGTGACTTTTCCTGTCAGTGACAGACGGTGAACTTGCCCAGCCTCCTAGAATTTGATTGTCAAGTTGGGTCTTTGGAATTTGATTTTTTTTTTTTTTTTTTGCTCTAGATCTAGCAATTAGGATGAGGTATGGTGAAAAGAGTTCTGAAAGTAAACACTTAGTGTAAGTGCCACTTTTTTCACTGAAAAACTCTGTAGTTTGTCTCTCTGGGCTTCAAACACCTTGCTTTTAAAATGAGATAATAATGTCAAGTAACCCTATTTGTAAAACCCTGAAAGTAGTGAACTTGACATTTGGGCTCTTGAGGTTTTTCTCTTTAATTACTTAAGTTAATTAATATTTCCTGAGCACCAGTGTGTGGGAGACCCCGGACTGAAGTGCGTACACTTGATGCTTTGGGCCACTTATCCCACTGGGCAATCCGTCTTGAGGTACTGGTGCTTTCCACAGTCTAACAAGTCTCTGCAATCTAGAAAAATATCAATAGTGAAATCATAGGTATCTGTTGCATTACTTTATAAGTGTTTCTGTAAAATGAAGATGATAAAAAGCACTACTTGGTGAGGCTGTGCCAAGGATGAAATGAGTGTGATTTAGAAGGGATCTGTGAACCGTGAGTGCCAGGCTATGCTGAAGATGAGGTCCTGAATACAATGAGACAATAAAGTCTAAAGCTTTTCTGATAGTTTGGCTGTGGGTTGTGGGAGAAGGAGTGGTGTCAAAGATGAGTCCAAGGACTTTGGTCTGGGCAGCTGGAAGGATCAGGCTGCCATTAGTAAGACGGGTAGATGGTGGGAAGGGCTGGATTTGGAGGGATAGTCAAGAGTTGAACTTTTGGACATGTTAAGTTTGAGATGTCTGGTAGATATCCAAGAGGAGATATCAGTTTGACAGGGAAAAGTTCAGACTTGAGACAAAAATGTAAAAATCTTCAGCATACACATGGTATTTAAAGCCAAGACATTAGGTGAGATCACTAAGGAGGTGAGTACAGATGGAGAAGAGGTCCAGATACTAAGCTGTGAGGCACTCCAGTGTTTAGAGGTCATGGAGGTGAGGAAGAATCATCAAAGGAGACTAAAGAGGAATAGACACTAAGGCAGAAACCAAACTAAGGGGCCAAGGGAAGAAGTTTTACAAGAATAGGAAGTGATCAACGTTTCAAATGTCACTGAAAGGTCAAATAAGATGAAGCTGTAGAACTGACTGCCTGGTTTGGCAACATGGAGGCCATTACTGACCATGATTGGACAGCGTGTCCTATATCCAGATTATAAAAGCAATGCTATACATTAATTCGTTTGCATTTCTTTCTATATTGCTGATACAGTATACCATTTTCTTTTGGACAAAGAGTATTATGTCTCACTCATTTCTGTGTTCTGACATAGAGCAGGTGCTTAACAAATGTCTGTGAAATGAATGTGCAAATAAGTGAAAACAAATGTTTTAGGTATAAGCCTATGATATCCACTGTAAAGCTGCCAACACTTTAGAACTGTTGGGCCAGAAAGGTCTGTTACCAGGCAAGATTGTACTTGAATCACCCAGGAATGCAGATGACTATCTTATTCTTAATGACACTATCACTCTATAAGTCTAATTTTTGCATACAATCATCATCATCATCCAATATCCGTGTTCTGGCAATTTTTCCCTTATAGTTCATCTCTCAATCAAATATATAAATGGAAAGAGTTACAGTTACTTGCTTTTTCTCCACGGGATCCTTCTTAGTTTGGGTTAAGTCTGTTAGACTTTGCACATCTGGCAGTCCACTCTCTCATAAAGTACCTTCTTGCCCTGCACTCCTGCAGGCCCAAGACCTTTTCCTATGAGAAGCTTAAAGTTTTCTCACCTACCAGTCTCTCTTCTTTAAACGCTGAGGTTAGTGACCTCAAACTACTTATGGCTGGCAGGTGAGTAAGAATCACATAGGGAAGCTCTTAAAACTAGATCTTCCCTGGTCTTAGCCTGACCGGCAGTATCAAGATCTCCAGGAGAGAGGTCTGGTTCTCAAGGCGATTCTGATGCAGATTCAGGCTACAAACTTCAGAGACTCAACCCTACAGCGAGATGAGCTGCAACAGTTACTTTCACCACTAGATGTCAGGCTTTTACTCTCCACTCTGGTTAGAGCACCAAAAACTAGCCACGCCCCTCCCCTCTCCAACTCCCACCTCAAAGGAAATTCAGTATGTTTTGGGCCTGAGCACAAGGATAGGTATTTTCACACGCATTATCCCACTAAGCCTCACAATTGCACTGCAGTTTCTCCATCTGTAAATTATCCCCAATTTACAGATGGAGAAACTGAGGCCCAGTGGGATAACACAGTAGCTGGTTGAACTGGGGTAACTCCAAAGCCCATGTCCTTCCCATTTAACCATGCTGTCTTAATATTGTTGGTTTAGACAATTAACTGTCTTGCATGAAGGAGGAGTTGGGTAAGTACTTGTTTAATGCATTAACTAACAGACAAAAAACAAAAAAACTTAAGCCTAGGAGCAGATGCAGGTGAAATCTCTAGGTTCCTTTCAAAGCAATTTTATTACAATAATTTATCATTATTTCTATTCTCATAAAAGGGCAAGGCGAAATAAAAAGAGTTAAATGTGCTATCTTTTAAATTTCCTGATAGTCTTTGGAGATGAGTAAGCCAAAGTCTAATGTCGGACATGCAAAAAATATAAGCCTATTATACAGGATGATACACCCACCTATAAAAACGTGGTATCGTGAGGCTCAAAAGAACGAGGCCCATCTGGAGCTGTGGCTCCTGACTGTGTCCCTCTGAGGCTTCCATCCCAGGAGGTGCGTCAGGGAGCCTCCTTAGTGTATGGTGAGTACATGTGTGAAAGGAGAGGCGTCAAGGACAGATCAAAGGGAGAGGACAGTGAGGCCCTTCAGCCATTTCAACAAGAACATCCACATTTTACTGACTTTATGTGTCGGTACTTCAAAAAAGTTTCAGTTTTTAAACGTGGCTTCTACCACCATTAACAAGTGGGAACTGCTAACTCATAAGCAATTGTAATAGTCTGTGTAGAATTTTCACCTGCATTAGCAACGTGTTAAATAAAATACTTTGCATTTATTCTTAAGATTTTTCAGTTAAGGAAAAACTGTTTAAAGTTATCAAGAAAAAAAGAAAATAAGGCACCAAAACAATTATCTTGAAAATTCAAAAACTGTTTAAGAAGAAAGGTCCAGAAAGAAGTGTTCTCCTACCCATTCTGTTATTTTTTGTTTGTTTCTGTTAAAAGCAAATAGGACGCATGGAACACAAATGATGGGTGGGACTAAAAACGAAACAGCATACTTTTTAGCAACTCTGTCCTGAACCAGGGTCATGATTCTGCGAGCGAGGACACATGAGGGCCTGTAACGCGCATGTAGGAGGGGAATGGCACGGTGGGGTTGTAAAGCTGGTTGCTGAGTATTCCTAACTTCCCTCCTCCCACTGTGCCCAGATTTTAAAGACTGTTAGGAAGGAGCTATCGTAAAGAGTGGGGTCAGTACTTAAGCTTGTATGATTCGTACCGTGTTTCCCTTTCTGAGATGCTTAGGATCAAAAAGGTTGGGCAGGGTGGGGTAGTTAGAAAAAAAATCAATGTTGAATATAAGTCTGGAAACACAACAATGGTTGGAACAAACTGGAACCACATTTCCATCATCAGGGTCCAATAACCAAAAGAAACAATTTTCTTCTCCTTGGGAACTAGATTCTCCCCAGAGTCTTGGGAAGGCCAAGGGGAACATTCAGACCATCTGCCTCCAGGCAAGGCTATGACCGTCTCTGACAGCCCTTCTTCCACTGGAACTGCACTCTGTCGGTTTCATTCCTTCACAGGGCACCCAGTCGTTCAGGGGTGGAAAGTGACAGCACCATTTCCTGAAGATTTTGCAAAAACCCCAAACCTCCCCTGGTAAATATGCAGTGACCTTCCCTGCCCTCAGGGCAAAGGGGCAGAACCAAGCCTCTTAAATTTTAAGGAATGGATGTCCTTGACAAAACTGATTTACAAAACTCAATAGTTCTGTTTAGAAAAGTTATTCTAATTTCCATCTTTCCTTATGTTCTCTAGTGTTTATATATTCCAAGTTCACATCCTTGCTTATTCTTGCATATCTGACTATTCTTTAGAAAAACTCTTTCATTTCTTCTGATACAAATAAAAATCTAGTTTCTGAGTTGTAGCATCACAGAGAAAAGGCACCTGACAAGTAATATCCCAGGGTCTCAGCAGGCTTTCCTGATTGCCCCTTTCAGTTATCAGTGAAATCACTCCCTTTCAAAACATCTTTATTTACTTATTCTTTTGGTAGTACTTCACTCTTGAGGTAATGAGATGTTATTGTCTCTCTCTCCCAATTAGAAGGTACATTTCACCTTGGATATGTACCTAGGATAGTGCCTGGCACATAGTAAGTGTTCGATAAACATTTGTTGGAAAATGGGGAAGGGGCTTATTCAGCCAGTGAGAAGCTTGGAGTGCGTGGCAGGCAGGTCAGAGGGAAGCTGGGTCTCCTCCAGGAAGGAGGAGTCCCCAACAGTACAACTGAACACGTGACTGCTCCGGGAACAAGGTGTACCTGGAGCACCTCTTCCTGCTTCCATCTAGCACCCAGTCCAGGTCAGTGAGTCAGCAGATTAATCAGCACCCTTCTCTCTCTCAGCCTCAAAAGCTGTTCAGAGTAATTGAAAACACTAAGTTTGTTACAAGTGTGGATTAATGAAAACCACTATCAAATTTTACGTAAGATTCTTAAATCTGTCATTTATTTCTCCCTTTCATTTCCTTTTCTAAGGCTTTTGGAAAAAGAAAGAAAAGTGTAAGTACATGTAGCTAGGACGAAGAGGAGAAGTAAAGATTTAAGTCATCTGAAAGTGAAGTGGATTTTTTTAAGTGTTAAAAAAATTTTGAATGATAGCTTTCCAGTTTAAAAGCCCTGAGGGCAAGGACACTTATATGAAAGTTCACTTTTTGAACTCAGAAAGTGACAGTTCATTGACTTAATGGATTTTCAACTCAACCAAACTGCCTTTTAAAGAACAACTAATGCTGTCTTTCTCATGACAAGTGTTTTTTTTACCTCAGTGTTTTCGTAAGCCCCAAATTCTTTACATTTAGGCAGGCTTCTGTACATGGAGTTCAGTGTGAATGCAAATTGTTCTTAAATTTCTATGTCCAAACTGCTACTCAGCATTTCTTCCAAAAGCATGCTTTAGGCTGGACCACTGCTTTTTTCTTGTAATATCTCATTAAACTAAATCAACTTTACCCACGCTTCAAAACTTGCTTTATAGTAGTAGGAATACTGAAGGTCACCAAGTCACCCCAAGGGCAAAAGGCATAGAATGTGCTAGAAACAACCTTTGCCTGGTCACAATTTTGTCTACAGCTGGCCCCAACTGGCATTACATGTGAACTGCAGGGAGGCTGTTACCTAAGCAGATAGTGTTTCTGTTGTGAGGCATGAGGTGGCTGTGTACAATTTCAGAAGGTCCTTTGCACTAAGTTTTATACAGATTGCCCTGGCATTTTTTCAGCAATGTTGTATTCTTGCCAGCAAGTGGCAACCTCTTGGGTCACCAGGGAACACAAAAGGCAATCTGGGGAGGTGCAGGCAGAGCCCTTGAGGTCTGGTTGGCCAGGCAGGTGTGCTGACGACATGGCTCCTGGGACAGGAAGAACAGCCTGTGCACATCTATACAATGTTTTGGATTTGAAGAGAACTCCATGGTAGACATCTTGTATACACCTTCCGGAAAAGAAATGTATAGCACTTTGTTTACATATTTACAACACCGTTGGAAATGTCCCTAATAGCCACAAGGAGACTGAAGATGTTTAAATTCTGTACCTTCCCGTCAGTGTTCAGGAAGAGAAAGAGATGAGCTCTGAAGGCACGTATTTCTGCATTCCACGTTCCGCATCTGGACGTCAACCACGCCGCGGTTAAGCAAACCGTATCTGATTCTTATCAATGCTTTGTGTGCATTCTGGAGGGGGCTTTCCCTTTCAGGAAATATAATTATTATATTTGAAATATTCATGCATCTTCATACTATTCTGGAAAACAGAGAAGCAGTATCCATCCAACTCCCCTCCCACCACCCACTTCACTCTTCTATTCCCAAATAAGCAAATGGAGTTTTCAATGCACATCACTGCCAATAAGAAGAGGAAGCGGAGGGGTCGGGTGGGGGATCTGCGTGCACTGCACTGAGCATGGACTGGAGCTCAGGGAAGTGACAAGACACCTTTACTGCCGCCAGCCAGCAGGGTAACATTGGAAACAGGTAGTTCACATCTGAGGGTCCTAATTTCCTCAACAGTAAAGTAACAAGAGTAGGCCAGCTCTCTTCAGGCTCAAATTCCAGGATGAGAGTTCAGAAGGCAGCAGAAAGTCACAGCGAGAGTGAAGCACAGTGAGGACTCTCCTTTTTCTTCTCAGAGAGACAATCTGCACTTGTGATGTGCAATAAAGAACATTCAACAGGTAGACGTTTTGTCTGCACTATGGATATAGCTTCCAAAAGGAAAGGGAGAGAGATAGGAGAGACTAAAACGAGGAAGAGAGTTTATGATTTAAAAAAGGTAAGGAAAATTTATGCCACATCGCAAAATTGTGCATCAAAAGAAACACTTACGGTGTATGGATTAGCTGAAGAGGTGAAAGAGGATAAATGATTTTTAAAAAGGAGATTGATTCAAATCAATCTACACAGTATTTTATATGAAGTATTCCACAATCCAGAGTGCTTAGGAAGTGAGAATTTCTAAATGGTCAAGTTTGTTCAGATACCTTAAAACCTTTTAAATTTTATAATTCATTTTTAATGTGAAACCTTCTAAAATGTACATGTGCTTGTTCTATGAGACAAAGCACACTACACGGGATACACGGTTGCAGTACAGGGAATCCCTGGGAACACAGGTGTCAGTCATTACTCACTCTGTGTCCAACTTGTTCGCTGTAACCGTAGGCTCAGATGGAAATGCAGACCACAGTGGACTGTGGGCTGAGGAGTTGCAGACACCAGTTACGGTCCTGAAATGTGTTGTTTTGTTATTATTGCTACAGAAAGTCCCTGGTATCAATCTGCATAACACTCACGTGCCCCCTTTGCATAAAGGCAGTCAAGGCTATGACAGCTAAATGAATTCCTCAGTAGCTTAGTGCAGTTGCCTCTAGGAACATTAATGATCTAATTAAAGCAATCTTTCTAATTATTGCTATTAGTCCCTTTTCCTTGTAAGCACTGTTCAGTACACTGTTACACTCTGACCGCAGACTCCCTGTCAGCATGGGCCATCCTCTCTTTCAATGTCACCTGTGGTGCCTCTTTATAGTCACTTCTGCCAGGGCTTTTTGCTCTGGGGTACAAAACTACACTAATCTGACAGCCAACCAGGGTCCTCTTTTCCATCTGGCCAGTACTGTGTTAGTATAATCTTCAGCTTTTTGACTCAAAACTGGGTTTTTTGACAGCTGGGTGTTCAACAGCTGGTGTCTTCTGGCTAACAAGAAAATTAAAATGACTGACAAAACACATCAATCAGCCATTCTACAGGTACCTAAATATGCATGACTTGTTGGCTATGACACACGTGCCCAACCTCCTCTGAGGAGAACAAGCCTCCCCTACATGAGCTCCTGCTCCCACGGTCAGGCCAGGCCCCCACGGTGGCTGTGGACAGTGGCGGTATAGCTACTCTTTATGGCAGAACCGCTAAGGGGATGTGCTTGTTTGTTTCTCAAGCAAAAAATAACAATCCTGAAGCCCTGTAACTCATAAGAAGTTACATCACTAAATTTTGGATTACTTCACTAAACTTTACATATCAATTTGTCTCAAAATAACCCTATGACTTAAAACCAATAGGACCATTTAAATAGCAACACTTTCAGGGTAGGATCTATTAGAATTCCTAATGTTTCTCTTTGCTTCCTATTGCTTATTTACAGTCAGGAAGTATTTATTTGCTGCATGCAAAGCAAGACATTGGAAGCCTTTCAAATTTAGCATGTAGCTTAATGCTTCCCATTAGCCATTATTATTGTTTTGTTTATGTGCACTTTGACTCTCCCCTCACGAATTATTTTCAAATTTTGTGTATTTTGCTACTTGCTTTTTTTAATTTTGACTGGCATATTTACTTTGTCCAGAGTGTTATATAAAAATCCATTAACAGACATTGTACATTATGACTGGCTTCTTAGGGACCAGCACTCTCTGAAAAGCAAAGTTATTTGCATTTATAGTATACATAAAAGACTAGGATTTTATTCATCAGTCCATTTGTTGCATTTATATTTATTGATGTCCATTTATTTATCTTTAACCATATGGTTTTATACTACTTGCCCAGAACTGTTAGAATACTGCTGTATCCACAGATTATGATTTTTATGTTGGTTCTAATAAACTGAATATAATATTTTATGAGTAAAATAATGTTTCTCCTACAAAACCACAATAAAGTCACTTTCAATAGTTAAGCATGATTAAAAAAACACTTAATTTCCTTCAAAAAGTTCTTCATCAAATCTAGAAGTGTCTTGGAGTCAGATTTATCTTATGTCTATTCAGTATGTATAAAAACAAACGCTTCTTTTGTTGAATATTTATCTAATATCTTCTGGGTAATCGTCTCTGAGACACAACTCTGCTTTAAATGCCGTGGAGCTCAGACCTCTTTCCAGCACATCTTAAGAACTGACACTTGGAAATTCACAGCACTACATGCCTGTGTGAAGTGTTCCCAGCTGCACAGGTCCCTCTTTGCGTTTTATCATCAGGGTTTCCACCACTGTTTTATTAACTAGATATCTCACTGCAGGAATGATACAGTTGTAATTTTCAAATTTTAAGTAAATCCACGTGTGAGACATTAACCAACAAAGTGTAAGAGGGTCTTTTATCCAGGAAATTTTGGTCACAGTCTGACTGGAGTTCTTAAGTAGCTGCAAGGTGTGATGTTGACTTTCATTTAGTAATTTTTTAAAAATCCCAGTTTAAATTTAGTTTCATTTAGCATATTTTTGTGTTTCTTTAAAACCATTTTTACTTTTGGTTCAAATTCAGGCACATTCAGAAAGGGAAAAAAGAGGTTTGCATTTTATGATGGTATAACATAGTGTGGAAATGTTTAATGTCTTTGTAACTTGAGATTTATACCACTATCTAATTCCAGAAGAGATTCAAGGTGGTACATGGAGATGTTGACTTTGCTTTTATCTGGGTGCCTTAAAATGTAATTTATGCTAGTTGTTTTATCCCATGTATTTGCCACCTCTTGGCATTTGGTGATTAATGTCTGTAAGTGGAACAAAACTTACACTGCGGGTATAAAACATCCTCCTGTCTATGAGGTCTTGGCAAGCACTGAGACAACTGCAAGAGGAAATAATCTGAAATGTACACTAAGTGCAAAAGAGCTGAAGGGCTATTTTAATCTTAAAGATGAACTCAGACTGAAAGATAAAATCACTTCCTACTGGGCATTTCCATCAGGAAACCACAGAGCTGGTCCCAACGCAGCCTAGTACTGAACCCAGCTTGTGGTCAAGAGGTGGCAGCAAGACACTTCAGACGGGCAATGCGGCAATCTGCCATTAGACCGAGAGGCAAAGTCCATGGCAAGGAGACTAATGTTAGACAGAAGCAGTGAGACAGAGAATCAGGTCAGGCTGGAGAACATTCTGGATGACCTCAGGACTGCCAGGAAGCAGGAGAAGGAGCACGCTGGGTCAGGGCACACCAGGAGTCCAAAAGGGTCAGAGACAGAGTCAGCCTTCCTGAGGGAGGGCAGATCCTTTCAGAACAACCTGTGTTTCTGGACTTCTGGTGTGTTCCAGGTGGTGCAGGAAGTCTGCTGCCCTGAGAAACCCAAGTGACGTAAAGTCCTAGAAATGTGGCCAGCTCTCTGAGGAAAGCCAAATCCTTCTTCTTTGAGAGTCCTTTCTTCCCATGGCTCACTAAAACCAAAATGTACCTTAATGTCTCTGGGCCTCAGTTTTCTCATCTGTAAGATGCGGGTGTTGAACTAGAAAATCCCTACTGTATCTTCCAGATCTGTTTCTATGGAAACAAAACAAAATAAATAACTGAGACAGGAAAAAAATCAAAAGAAATTGTTACACAAGACAGGAGAGGAGGTAGAATTTTCTGAAGAGGTGAAAGTTGCTAATGGGCAGAAAGAAAGCTTGGCCAAAGCACGGGAGTACAGTAGACCAGACACGGGCAAGGATGGGAGGTATGCCTCCAGAGGCAACGTCCACACTCTGCTCTGGCATCACAGGGGGGCCAGGAGGAGGTGGGGCTCAGCCTGAAGCCACCTAAGGTCAAGTTCCAAACGAAACTGCCCAATGCAACCACTGCTAACAGCATCCTTTTCCTGGTGAGAGGCAGTGCCTACACTAATCATCTCTGTTACACATGTTATGGGATATTTGGGGCCATGAAGCATCCTAGGAGTGGCCCTTTCACAAACTATTTAAAACTGAGACTCGTCTGGAAGATCTAAGATGAATGGACACCAGAGCAGGGTAGATGCCACACAAACCACTGGACAGGAGAAAGGCATACATGTAATTCCTTCCTGACCAGAGAGGCCTGTAGACGAGGTCTTTCTGAGTGACGTGAGATTAGAATGATGAGGTGCCAAGCACTGAGAAGTAAGTTTTATTTATTTTATTTTCCTGTTTTACAACCACAAAGACAGCTGAGAAGAGAA
Source organism: Camelus ferus (assembly GCF_009834535.1). Lineage (NCBI taxonomy): Eukaryota > Metazoa > Chordata > Mammalia > Artiodactyla > Camelidae > Camelus > Camelus ferus. The sequence goes on along the minus strand of NC_045709.1, from coordinate 17,981,195 downwards.
GCATAATGTTGGCTGATGGCTTATTTTAGTGATTAAAATGAGAAGGCCGATAAGGAGATGAAAGACTTGTACACACAGCTAAGCGCCCCTCGGATCACGCCTAACAAGTCAAGTTCATTTGGGCAAACACAGAAAAAAAGTAAACCTTGAACTTAGTCCAAGATTTAGAATGAATTTAAAGAAAAAAAATCAATCAGCCACACTCATTTTTCATAACTTCGGTGTCATATTAAGAATATTTTGACATACCTAAGCTTCTGTAAGTTAAAACAACCGTTTTGAGCAGCCACCTTATTTTAGCTTCCTCAAATACTGATACAATGTCAAGACAGAACCAAGATCTTGAATGCGATGATCAAGACTTCCTATTTGAAAGAGGGTAATTTTCCACTTAATAATTTTAATCGAATGGTCTTTCACTGCATTTGGTTCAGGTTACAGAATTCATAGGCTCAGTATTTAAAAACAGGTTTCTTTTTGATGTTGGTTTTTCTTATTTAAGTGTCACAATCCACTAAAAACTGCAGTTTGTTAATTTTCCTTATTTCTTCACTTTTCCTCTTCACTGCTCCATTTTACATCCACTGTTTTCAAAATCCTATTTTTTTCAGTGATGCCTTAATTTCTTACTGCTTGCCACTTTTTGAATATTACGGCATTTTGACGATTTTGTTCTCACCGGTTTGATGTACTTCTTTGCTCCTGTATCTTAGCCCTGTGTTGAAAGCTCCATGTCCTTTCATAAAACGTCATTTGGGAAAATTAGGCTTTGATATTTTCCAACTCTTTTATTTTTTTCTTTAACATTTCTTGCTACCTCATGTTTTTAGAATGGTACTTTTGCCAAATCTCAAGTGTTGCCAAAAGAAGTCAATCAACATCTTCTCTAGACTTTATCTTGGAAATAAAAAGATAATAAATTTCCCCATGCGAAAAAAAGGGAACATAAGATCGTTCTTGTGTTCATCATGGTCAATTCAGATTTTGGATTTGAAAATAATGTTTCAACACAAGGGGAATTTATGAACAAAAGGCTATAAAGAAAATACTCAAGAATTACTTTTTATAATTAGTTATATGATACAGAAGAACAGTCACGTGATAGCCAGATTTTACAGAAATACTTTTTTACTGGCTTAGCCTATACAAAACTTCTGACATTTAAAATAATACTGTCTTGTCTGAAGGGTGAAAGCAGAACATCCTTAACTGTATTAAGACAAACGTGAGCTTTTTATTCTATTTACATACCTCCTGTCTGCTCATAGACGTCAGCAAAAATAATTACTAAAATGCATATTGAAAGAATAGGTATCCTGATATATGAAATTCCCACATCTTCTGTGAGAACATCTCCTTTGGTTTTGCGTCCTTGGAAAAGCCTTTACAAGTAACCTAGGTCTTGGAATGAAGGCTGAGGTGAAATCCAACTAACTGCATAGTAACAACGTTAATGAGAAGGGGTCTGCTTATTTTTCCCTCTGCAGTGTCGTCATTTTAACACCAGGAGTTTCAAAGCAATTTCTTTTTTCATTATGAGCTCCCAGAAGCTATAAAATTGGATATAAGCAATGGGGAAGATTTATTATCAAAGTTATGTATGGACTTGCCTATTCCAAGAGACCTGATACAGTCAGATACCACAGTGATGTTCTTGGACAATTATCTTGGAAATTTTTTGTTCGTTTTGTATAAAATCAACACTTTATCATCTATCCAAATATGTTACAGCCTGGCAAAAACAGCCTTAGAAATATTTCCATCGTTAGTAACTACCTATAACTACTTGAAAGTTCTTAGTGCCTCTAAGATCTCCCACTCCAGTCTTCTCTTTATATTTTATTTTAAAAATAATATTGTCTCCTTTTAAATTGTGTTTTTAAAGTAATATAGGAATATATTCTCTCTCAGAAAAATTCAGACATTATGAATTAAGCTTGTGTTCCTCAACCTTTCACTTCTAGTCCTGGTTCCCTTCCTAGAGTTAATCACTGTTATCCATTTATTGTGTATAATTCCAGACCTTTTATTTCTTCTGTGTTTTCTTATCTGTATCTGTATCTATAGTCATATAGTGACCCACTGGGTACTATAAGCATCATGACAAATGTGTCTACCCACTTTTCAGGGATATTTTGTATTGCCTCTAAAATATAAAAAGAAAACTAAACAACTGAAAATAATGTTTAAGACTAGTAAATTTAATGTTGTCAAACTCAGTATTCATTAACAAGTCATAAATACTTGAAAACAATAGGAAGGTTAGATTCTCCTTATGTCACAAATGTTCTCAAATATGAATAATTACTGAAAAATCACAGCTAGCTGCAAATTAAATTAATTATAACCAAATCTTTTCAAAAGCAAAATCACAAAAGGTCTTCCTATTTTTGCAACAAAAATTTGTATTTAATTTAAGAAATACGTTCCAGGTTAGGGGGAGTAGTGCCTTCAAAATTTAAGATTGACTAGAGCCTATAAACTTCTTGAAACAGTCCAGTACAAATATATAGCATTATCTAGTATAAGTATTTTTCTAAGTTGCTTTTATTCATTCAAATGGCTTAGAGATTTTCAACATGAGTAGATCCATATCCACCCGCTTGCCCTGTAACTGAGTAGTAACATTTCACAATGCCAGCTGGTAAGTGGAGGGTATGGCCATGTGGGTTATCTGTGGAAACCACTGGATAAAGTTGGTACTTAAAGACTATGAAGTATAAATAAAATTAAGAACTATGTAAAAATAAAAGCCCCCCAAAAAGGCAGATATCATAGCACAAAACAGGAAGCCTAGAGGGGGCGAAATAATGGCATGGATGGTAACTCACTCACTCATTCTCTCAGTAAGTGCTGTTGAGATTCTAGCACGCGCTCCTCACTGCGCCAGGCAGTGGGGATTCAGCGCCCAGCACACTCTGTCTAGCACTATATATACATATATATCACCACCATGTAAAGTGGTCCCATCTTTACAGAGTTTATAGCCTCACAGGAGAGACGTTACACAATAATGCATGATGGCTTCTTACAGGGCAAGTAGAGCGTGTCCTAACTTACTTTACGGGTTCAGCAAGGTCCCTCTAAGGAAGGGAAATTTAAGTGGAGGTGGGGGAATGAGTAGGGTTTTGCCCAGTCACGTGGAGGTGTCAATCTGGACTGGGGGTAGAAATGGCATTACAGGCCCAGCACATGGGAAAGCCTATAAGCAAGAGGGAAGATGGCCACATATATAAGGAGGTAAACAGGAAAGGAGGCAGGGAAGCTGGGCAGATGTCACAGTCTGGAGGGCTTTGAAAGCCAGGTAGGGAGTTGAGTCTTACATCTAAAGGCAATGGACAGTCATTAAAGGGTTTTGAGCAGGTCTGTGGCCTGGCAAAAGCTGTCTCCTAGCAACAGAACTAGAGTGACTGTGTGATGGTGATTGGAGAGACGCAAACCTAGAGCAGGGAGACCAGCGTGGAGATTGTCTCAATAATCCAGACAAGAGACGAAGATCTGGACTAGGGGGAATGAGAAAAGCTCACTTATTCAAGAGACAGTAAGAGGCAGAACTGGGAAGAGTGGTGGTGGAGAGTGAGAGATGACGCCTGAATTTCTGACTTCAGAGATGAGAACCAGAGTGGACCAGAAATCATATTTTACCCTGACTCATTAAGGTTCTTACCCATTCCTTAGTGAGGGTACACTAGAGAATGGTATCAGAATCTGGTTCTTCGTATGTTAGAATGAGTAGTAAAGAGTACATACTTTCACTCTAGAACAAAGTTGGTCATTTTCGATAATTTATTTTTGTTGTTGCTGTCATCTTAAAGGATACCCTGCACTGTGTAGCTAAGTTTGGGTCCCCCACCTTACAATCAATAGTTATTTAAATCTTGGGAGTAAGCAAACTATGTGAGGACTGTTACGGAATTCTGACTTAAGGAGGTTTATTTCTATTTGGCTAAGTTCTGTGTTTCAACGTGACATGTGTAAACTTCTATGACTCTCATTACAGTCCTCTAAACTTGGAAGGGCAGATACTATCCGCTTCCCTTTACAAAAGAGAAAGTTTAAGTGATGTACATAAAGTAAGGTGGACCCAGAACATCTGACTCAAGTTTTGAGAATTCTTTCTAGTTTAACGCTCTCCCATCCCCAGCTCAACTCAAAAGCTGGAAAAGGCCCAGCTGGGAGAGGAAGGGCTGCTGCGGGCGGCTAAAGCAGGGAGGCCAGGAGGAAGAGCGGGAAGCACTCCGGTCAGGGGAGAGAAACCGAGAGACTGAGTCCCGGTGCAACTGTTTTACCAGAAGTTCCCTGGGCCTGTGCTGAAACCACACAGCTTCATTTGTCAAATGACATCCAAATGGGATGAGAGATTGCATGGAAATGTTTGAAATAATTACGTTTTTCACTCTGAGGAGCAGTGTACCTTAAGTGTCTAATCTTGAAAATGGGTATCTCTGAGCACTTGGGGGCAGGACTGAGGTAAGAGCTGAGTCTGGGAGTCCACACAGTTCCTCAGCACAGGACAGGAGCTCAGGCTTCTGGGTGGTGACACCTGCTTGCTGTACCGCCAGCTGGACATGAGACAGTCTCCAAGCTCCCCTCCAGGGGACGCTAATTCTGAGAGCCAGCTTCCTTCACTTCACACGCGAAAAAATGTGAACAAAATGCCGTTTTAGGCCCATGTACACATTTGCAAGGCAGTTTGATGAAATTCTGGTCACAAAGCTCGGGGTATGTGTGTGTGTGTGTGGGTGTGGGTATGTGTCGCTTGAGTTTTTGGATTTTTGTTTTGGTTGTTTTGATTTTTTTTTAAATATGGCTACTCATACAAGTGAGAGATTGACTAGCATTCTCTAGTGGAAAACTGACTGTTCTGGCTTCATGAGGGCATGGCCTGCTGTGTAAGAAATAAGCGATATACTGCGTTTTCCAAATGAAATCATTTTGTGAAAAGGTCTTTTCTTGTGCACATGCTCCTCAGTATTATGTACAAAAGATCGCAGTCAAATGACAACACTACTATTTTAAGAACTGTCTAAATATGTAGGCAAAGTAGAATCTGTAAATTTATGAAAAGCAGCTCCCCTCATCCTAGTCCTCCCCCTTTTGATTTCTTTGGAGACATTTCAGAGAGGCTTGGTGATAATTTTGCTTGGAGAGCATTTCATGGTCAATTTAGAGTGCATAAATCTTGTTGTTTAAAAATGTCAAGCCAATTACTGCCTTCTGAAGCTGCAGAGCCTGCCAGCAGGACACATTTGTGCTCTCTCTTCTTGGCCCCCGTAGGTCCCAGATTAGAATAAAGTGCCTGGCCCACCTGGCTCTCATGGTGGCACAGCGTTTGGAGACACATGATGCTACGTCCCACAGGAGTCCCAGACAGGAAAGACAGGGAAGACTGGGTTCTATGATACATACAGAGGTGCCTTGATGTGTTTCTTTGATTCTAAACCAGAAGTCTGGGAACTGGCAGCCTCTGCCCACAGAAAGATACATTTTGTCCACACAGTGTTTTTCTTTTAAAAAAGAATGAATCACCAGTAATTCAATATTGTGATATTTTATATTAAAATCTAGATTTCAGCTTCTCTAGAAAAATCCGAAGATCTAGTGACACTGGGTTTCCACCCCTATTTGGCAACAACCAGCTGTGGAGATGAGGCCTATGCTCTACCCTTTGCCACATTCCTCACAGTTATTAGCATGATGTTCTAATGACTGTGCTTGCACTGTTGTGCTGATTTCTCACACCAGACTGGCTTTGCTCATTTACCTTCCCTGCTCCCATCCACAGGCAATTAAATTTGTGACTTCTGTTCTAGTATACTTTATTTAAAAACTTTGTTTTGGCTTTAACTGTCTTGCTTTAAGCAAACAAGAAATAAGTCCCTGTCCTGTAGACTTTACACATAAGCTGGAAAAAAGGCATAACCATTCATTCATTTAACATTTCTCAAGCACTTGCTGTGTTCGAGGCATTGGGCTAGACCCTGGGATATGACAAAAAATAATCCCAGTCCTTGCCCTCATGATTGTACAGTCCAATTATAATTTCATTATTATAATATGATAAATATAGTTCAATTATAAAAATGGTAAATATTTGCTATGAGAAAGTAAATAGTTGCTACAGGAAAGTGGAAAATGAATCTTTATATAAAACAACCAAGGAAACTTTCCAAAATATAAGACATGCTCTTTGCTCTTGGAGTGAGTGGATGATGTGATGCTCTGAAGTATACTGATGCTGCACAACTGAAAAATGTCGGTCAAGAATCACCTGGAATATTTGTTTCCTGAGATCAGAACTCAAACTGTTAAGCTGTAACGAACCATCCTTTGGTGACTGCGAAGTCATCTCATGATGTCACTGGACCTCAAAATTGTCTTCAGGAATATCAGGCTTCACTGCTCATTGTTTCGTCTCATTGGGAAAGTCACTTAATCTCTCTGGGCCTCACCGTCTCCTTCTGTAAATAATCTCCAGGGCCTCTTTCAGCACTCAGATCCTATGATTTATGAATGAAAGGGCTAAAAACACATGTTAAAGCATTTAGAGTAATGACAGGGTGCCAAAGAAGCTCTGAGGAATGGGTTAAGTTTTGTAAGGTGAGCTTTTAAAGTCTGAACCCAAATGGACTTGAAGATTTAGTTTTAATGGAGAGAACTTGAGAGTATACTAGGTTGGAGATGAGAAATATAGGCAAAGACACAAAATATTGTCCATAATAATAAAGAAATAGCCAAACCACAGGGCACAGCTGATGAGAGGGTTGGCACCAGGGAAGAGCAAGACAGAAACTCAGAGGGCTCAAGTGAGGCCTGTAAATTGAAGGTCTTAGATCCTAAGGTAGAGAACTTAGTCTTGATACAATGAGAAAGATTAAAAACAGAGTTCTAAGATTATTATTTGGACAATTATCTAGACCAGGCTACTGCTTTCTCACCACACCTCTCAACATCACTGACTACTTTCAGAGCCACCTGACATCTGGGCAGAGCCTTCTGAGTTCTTATACAACAAAGGTCTATAGCCATCAGGTCATAAAGGACTTAGTCACAGCCTAAAATCAACTGAGCAGAAATACATAAAACTGTGATTGAAATAAAATTATAATTATAAATTATACAGAAGAGCTAATATCTATCCTTCCTAGGTAATTTGCCATTGCCAGACACTCTTCCCCTCCTCCCATGTTAAGAAAATACAAGAATATGTAAACAACAGATGAAAGAAGAAGCAGTAGAGTTAACTGATTTTCAGGTTCTCTGACTTGAAACACAATCTACCTGGTTATTTGTAAGTGGCAGCTGGGGCATCATTTTCCTGGACTTAAGAAGTTTGAGATTCAGTTTTCCAAAGTCTCTCACCTCTTTTAAAATTGAAAAATGAAAAACAGAATAGCAATCTTCCATGCTGGCAGAGTAGAACTGGGGGCATAAGCACCCCCCCAAAAAAAAGATTTCCAAATTAAGATGTTTTAAAACACAAAGGATATAACAGGATCCCTGGCTACATCAGCAAGTGTTCCAAAGCACAAACCTGAACAATTGTGACTTTCTTCAGTCTTTGCTATATCTTCAGAAGCAATTTTGTTTAATTATTCTATGTCTTCTGAATCTGAAGATCATTAACTCATCAGGATGCTAGCCATCAAAAGCAAACTCAAAAATAAACTAAATTTGGAAATTCTTTGGAAAAATACCTAGGGCCTAGGATATGTACTGTTGCTCTCATTTTGAGAAATGTCTTTGTAAGTTTTTCTTTATCTTAAGGAATGAAGTGAATCTCATCTCAGCTTTGCAGACAGTCCAGAGTATACTTAACTCATGGTAACATCTCAAAGCAAAGGAAAAGGCAAGTCACCTTAAGGTTTCAAAGAACCTAGAGAGATTTTGGTGTGAAAATGGAAGATAAACGACAGGAATTTTTGTCTGAACACACATCTGAATTGTTTGGAGCACTGTTTTGATACTTTGAAAATATTTACGATGTGGGTGGTACAAAAACAATCATTTTATCAGGGTTAAAGTAGGGACAGTTGCTCTAAGCATAATTGCTTTGTGCCACTGAAAAATGGAGGTGCATGGCATTAAAACACTGAGATAAGGGAACTTCTGTTTAAAGAATTCTACTTTTCATTCCATCCTCTGTATCATCTGTAAAATAATCTTTTTTAAAAAGTTACAATCAGAGCATGCCCCTCCTGCTCTTGCTAAAAATGTTCAGTGATTTCCTATTACCTACACCTAATCTCTCTCCAGAACCTTCAACTTCCCCGCTCCAGTTACAATCACCACAACAATCTTTTTACTCCTGTGACATAAAGTGAGGATTACCCCTAATTTCACGAGTCCTTCAGTTATTATATCTAAGTGGTCCTCTAGATTGAAACACCATGAATGCAGTGGAAACCATGGCAACACATTGATTTGAAAAAAAAAATGCTTACTTTTCTATTTTGTCATCCTTTAGGAAAGCTATCGCTTTTGGTCTGATGAACCCGCTCATTTTCACTGGAAGCATCCCCCTCTTTTTGTAAGCTTGCTCAGCAACTGCAACAGTTAACTGTCCTGATCGCTGTATTCCTAAAGTCTCTGAGCTTCTATTACAACAACTGAGTGTGACTGTAATTATGCCAGAGTATGTTGGTTCCTCCAGTACACTCTGAGATCTGTGAGACCTGTTTTATACAGCTTTGTGTCTTCAGTGCCTGAAATATAGTCTGTATTTAACAAATGTCTGTTAAAAAAAAAAAGGAATTAATAAAACAATGGTGAATCGTTTTATAAAATGAAGAGCTCTTTTTGTGATGCAAATAACCACGTCCTGACCCATTTGGTTTACAAGTTTGGCATCTGTCTGCTAGGTTTCTGTTATTTTTGGTACAACATATGTCATGTGGCTTCAGAGAGTGCATGAGGAAAAACTACTCAGGCATTCCCACACTTGATACAGTGATTTATCTACTGGACTGTCAACAATGACTAAGGAAAGTGGTGGGGAAAGAAAAAGTAAGAAAATCTCAGGTTTCAATATATTTTGTTACTAATTTTCAACCACTGTGGGTTTTCTTTTATTTTTTATTGTTGATTTCCTTTTTTAAAAAAACCAGATTGGAAAAATATGAAATAAAATTGTCTGGTGTGTCTCCTTCCCCAACCCTAGAAGAGGTAACATGACCCAGAGGCTGGCGGCACTTTGGGGAAGGAAGTCCTTGCTTAGCCATTCGAGTGCCGGCCGTCAAATCCTCTCGAGGTGTCCTCTTCAGTGGTTCGGATTTAGCTGACAACTCCTGAAGAAACACCTCAAACTTCCCTCCTTCTAGGAGGCCTCCTTTGATGAACAACTTAGTGCCAAGGTTCCCAGTTTGAACAAATCTGTATTTTGTTTGTTGTTATTTTGCTTTGTAAACATTCTTCAGCATCTCATGCATCTGTGCAAGACTCCTCATTATAATGAAATCTTCCTCAGGGACACGTGTATGTGCTCTGTTCATTTGATATCCTCTTTTCACACCCAAAGGCACTCAGCACAGGATTCCTCTAATGTAGACAGATAAGTATGTACATCTGTAGGGCATATTTGCCATGTCCTCAACTTTCTCATCCCCTAACCCCCAGAAAAGTGATATATGGAATATTTAATTCAGATGATTTCTTTTTTTCATTTAGAACATGTTGTAATATCTCTTAAAATTAACTGGAAGTCCCAAACTGCCAAAAATAAAATCCTATGATGTTGCGTCTCAAAACCAGGAGAGAACAAATGTTGTGTGAAACCAGGAAGCCTGAGTAATAATAGTACTCTGCCACTGCACTGTCACAGAATTGATGGAAAGATTATTTAAGCAGAACGGAAGTATGCTTTGGAAAGAGCAAGCCACTACCTTTGAAGCGTCCTCATTTCCTTTCATGTGTTGTACAGGACACACGTACTCAGAGGTGTGCTGGCAAACTGGCTCTCCAGGCAAAAAAGACACCAGTGTGTACCATTCACTGATGTCTGTGGTGTAAAAACTCCCACCATTACTGATTTCAAGCTATCAATGGATTGATGACCAGTCTGCAAAATTCTTGACTATTTAACAATTGGTTCTTTTTTTTTTAATTATTATTGAGGTACAGTCAGTTTACAACGTTGTGTCAATTTCTGGTATACAGCACAATTCTTCAGTCATACATGAATACACATATATTCATTTTCACATTGTTTTTCACCATAAGCTACTACAGGATATTAAATATATTTCCCTGTGACATATAGGATAAACTTGTTTATCTATTTTATATATACCAGTCAGTATCTGCAAATCTCAAACTCCCAGTTTATCCCTTCCCTTTCCCCTCCCCCCTGACAACCACAAGTCTGTGTTCTATGTCTGTGAGTCTATTTCTGTTTTATATATAAGTTCATTTAACAATTGGTTCTTGACACAGGCCGACTTCAGCCCACTACTGCATATTCCTGGACTCAGGTCAAATTTTAGATTAGGTCATTGTAAAAGAAGACGCTAATTCCTAAATCAGCTGTTTTCAACGTGAGAAAGTGAAGATGACTCCTAACCCTCACATAAGTCCTTCTATTGTTAGATCTATTTGATCTTCTAGGTTTGGATACCACAAATGCAGGGGACGCCTGACAATAAAAATTAATACATTGTTTTTAAAATATTTGCTTATCTTCCTATTTTGCAGCAGCTAACAAAATAAGATTTTTGTAGCTACCCAGTTATAACTCTGTGGCTGCAGGAATCTCTTCCCAGCTAATTATTCTGTACCCTAAGTTAAGTACAGAAAAAAAATGATAGCTATTATTATTATAGCTAATGCTTAATGAATGCTTATGATGTGCCAGGCACTTGATGTGTATTAATTCATCTATTCCTCACAACCACCTCATGCAGATGTGTAATTATTATTCCCCATGACACACAGCAGGAAATGGAAGCTCAGTGTACAGCAGCCAAAGGGACTGGGATGCAATCCTAGGCAGCTTGGTGTCAGCTGGGGCTCTTAACCATTAAAGGTTAGTAGCTCCCCTTTCTTCAACATCTTTAAAACTATTCTCCCCGTAGGAATAGCTAGATGCATTTATCACAACGTGGTTATGTTCCAGATCCTCCTTTGGCTTTGCAGCAGGAAGCTGACTTGAAAAATTCTACTCATTAAGAGAGGAAGCTAATAGGTTTCTATTAATGGCTCAGATATGTTCACTTCATCATCTAATCTTGATTTGGACTATTTTTTCCACATAGTAATTGCAGATTCCCCTGTGCTGAATATGTAGCAGGGCAGAGTGTTTTTCTCTAAAATCAAGGAAATAAACAGAATGACACAACCCTACAGCATAAACTATCTGTATAATGCCTCTGTATCTCACCCTGAGTGTAAGGTTTTTGTTACTTATATTTTGATTTTCGTATTATTGTGAATTTCTTGCAAACTGAATTTTACAGATTTTTCTTTAGCTACACCAAGACCAAGAGAAGAAGAAAGTAAACATTAAGTGTTCAGGAAATTGGGAAGGAGGATCACGGTGGAGATCTAGGGGGAAAGTCTGGTTCTTAATGAATCGTGCTTTACAGAGTAGAGGTGCAGAGGAGTGTGGGTTAGAGATAACTCTTACAACAGAGCAAAAGTTATGAAAGGCTGAGCTGCAGTTCTGTTCTCCCATGGAAACAACTGAGAGAAACTAATTAAACAGACTATGTAAGAGACATTAACTTTTATTAACTGCTACAGGGGAAGAATTCTACTGTGCAAAGCTGTTTATTGCCCTGGTATCCCATGCCCTGTTTGGAACCTCCCTGTGTAAAAATGGAAGGAGTTGGGAAGGCTGAGGCTCAAGGAGGCCCATAGGAGGCTCCAACCCCCTGCAAATTTCAGGAAGAAAAAACAAGAGAAGGGAGGTGGGGATAGGAGGAAAGGGAAGGCAAAGAAGAAAGAAAAAGTATTTTTTTTATAGTTTTAGGAAATAAGTTTCTTTATAGATCTTATTCTGTACTGTATTCAAGAGATCTTAGGAAAATTTTTAGTTTCCTACGGTAAACAGAGTGAAAGATGAGATCTTCTCGAAAGACAGCATGTTCTGAGGAAAGGAAAGGAATCATCCCCTGCTAGAGCACTACTCCTGTGACAGTCTCGGGAAGAGCACTGCAAGTCTCTCACCCTCTCCTGTTTAAGGCCAGCTGCTCCTGAACAAGGGAAGAACAGGCACACGGAATAACTCCGTAACATCTTCTCAGTCTTGACACAAAGAAGTTCTTTATTAATGCATTGAAATGAATTCTAACTTTAGTAATTCAAATGCCTTTATCGCAACAAACATTTACGGACTGGGAATATAGTTGCTCCTCAAAGACAAACACCTGACCAAGTGAATAGGCTCTGCAATTTGAAAGCAGGAAAAGAAGCAGACTCAGAGACACAGAGAACAAACTAGCAGTCACCAGTGGGGAGAGGGAAGTGGGAGGGGCAATATAGAGGTAGGAGAAAAATAGAGTTATTAAGGGATTATATGAAATAGTGTCTGAAACTTTTGAAAATCGTAAAGCACTACAGAATTTAAAGAATCCTTCGTTCAAAAAAATTTTAAAAAGGAGATTTGTACTCTAAAATTATTTTGTGGTATGATCAAAAGAGATGTGTCCTTGAATGGACTCCATGTGTGCTTCACTACAGTAGACATGGTTAAAGAAAAAACCTGAAAGGTATCTGTGAAAGACTGTACATCCAAGTGTCACGGCCAAGGTGATGGCAGCCAAAAGTGATGTAACTGAATTTAACAGATGGACATCTGCTTTAGAGGTTATTCTCAGAGTCATCCTGTTTTATATCAAGTGACTCAGGCATAGAAGAAATGCAGAATAAATATTCTAACCCCAAGGGTATAAGCGTTCTAGCCTCATAACCTTCAGGATAAGTGACACTGATCAGGACACATGCTTCTCTGAGTCTCAGTTTCCTTGTTTGCTAACAAAACAAAGTATGATTTGGTTATGAACATGAGCTTTGAGGGCAGACACAGTTGAAGTCTGGCTTATGACATACTAATGATTTAAATACAGATTCATTATCTAACTGAATTCTTTTTAAATATTTTTTTTAATGAATTGTTTTTACTTTTGCTTGTAAGCTGTGAAATGAGAATTATAAAACTGCATACCTCATAGAGTTGTTAGATTTAAGTAATTTAATCTATTTGAAGCACTCAGACTCAATTCCTGGACAAACTGCCCATAAGTGTTACTGTTATTATTATTAACTCGAGTTTTTAGTGTATTGTCACAATATCTAAAGATTAGCTATAATAATAATAACAACAACAACAAAATACAAAAATAAACACTCATTAGAGGTGATCAATAGCAAGAGCCTGGGTAGTTACTGAGGCTATTTTTCCTTACCCATCCCATTTATAAAATGTTGGAATCAAATGGTCTTAACGAAGTAACCTCAATGCTAACATACACATATGCTCATGCACTTAAGGAGAAGAGGCAGCTTGTGGTGGGCCTTTCTAGCGCTCACCATTCTGAGCTCTTCTTTACTCCTTGGACTACATGTCTCTATATGAAGACTCTATTTCCAGCTACCTAGCAGTTAGGTGGGGACATGTGACTTGTTCTATCCAATGACAGGCGAGTAGAAATATGTTGTCATTTTGGTTAGAGGCAGACTGTCTGGGTCTGCCTCCCTCACGCTGGATGATGGAACCGGAGGATCTAAGCAGCTTGGATCAGTGAATCACTGCATGGGAACAGCTGACGTGGAGAGTCAGCCACACCCAGGGTGAACTTTGTATGAGTGAAAACTTCTACTGTGTAAGGCACTGACATAATGGGGCTGTTTGTTACAGCTGCATGGCCTAGCCAGTCCTCATTAATATATTATAAAGCTCAAAGGGGTTACTCTTTTTTTTTCATACCTTAAATTCAGAGCATTAAGTAGCTATATAAGACAAGGTTCACCAAGTACTGGAAAGCTTAGACTAAAATCCTCTTCCTGGATTTCCTTCTACTATATTGCTCTGTGTATTGCTATTCTAGACTCCCAAACCTAATTTGCAGGACTACTGTAAAGAAAACAGGCAAGGTAAGCAAAGTGCCTAGCACAACACCTATCCCATGGTCCTTAATTTAAAAAATAGTAACTAATGTTTAGATTCCCTATTTTCAAAAATCTATTTTAGATTGTTCCATGCTTTTGCCTGTGCCAAATATGATGATTAATGACCTTCAATTCTGAACCACCATTAAACTAGGAATTGATAATCTATCTCAATTTGGGAGCAATTACATATTTATAGCTTAGATTGCTGGCAAGGAATCTATACTTCACTCCATTTGTATCTATTTAACATAAGAGAAATGCCTATCCATTTTTCAAACAATGACAGAAAATTCACTCACATTTTACGCCTCTAGAAACTGTGAGAATTTATAAAAGCAGAAGCCAAATTCCTAGGAATTCTTTTATCATCATCCCTTCCTGGTCTTATTCCTCGATAGACCACGCATCTCCTCTAATATTCCGTATCCTCACCAGTACCCTTTTTTTTATTCCTCTTGTCGTTCGAAAGAAGCATTATCACATCACTGTAAATTCCTTTTGGCATACCTACAATAACATCTGGTGCTGGCATAATTCAAGGACATCAGAAGGCATTCAAGCTATTAATAGAAAATAGTTCCTTCAGTTTAGAAGGGGCCTTAGAAGTTATCCAATTCAGAGTCCTAAATTCTCATCCAAACAAATGCCTCAAAATTGCCTGTGGTGCTTCTAAAAAATGTGGATTCTTAACCACCCCTTCCCAACCAAGTTTCAGTTCCTATTTGGTTTTGGAATCACCTTTACAAACCTCTCTGAAAGATTTTTTCCACTATTTTATACATATTATTCTCAGTGTGACACTATTACCCATTTTATTAGCTATTTGTTCCTTTATCTACAGCTTCACATCACCTATCGAGATGATAAAAAAAAGAGCGTTCAATTTTATTCCTAATATGTTGAACTGGAGAGGGACCCCTACCCATGACAGAATCAGAGACACAGAGAGATATTATTATGCCATAGAGATGTCCCTACAGATTTTCACTGGTAATGCTTATTGAGTAAATAATACTTGTTATGCAAACAACATTTTTCACTTTTAATAGTCACTAAGTCCTACTTTTGAAATTGATAGTAGCCATGTGTTAAAATTAAGGTCAATGCTAAGGCATTTTGCAAAATTTTATTACAATTGTTTTTTTAAAACTGAAAGAATCCTCCAAAGTTGAATTATAGGTAGTTCCTTAGAAATTCAACATTTACAATGATGTGATAATGCTTCTTTTCAAAAGAATTGTAGGTACTTCCTTAGAAATTCAACAGAAGCAAGTAGGCTAAAGTGAAAATATTTACTGCAGCCTTATTCATAACAGCACCAAACTAGAAACAAACCAAGTGTCATTAACAGGAGAATAAATAAGCAAATTGTTGTATATTCAAACACTGGAATACTATTCAGGCCAGGATAGTACTAGAACTAATGGTATACGCAAGGACATGGCTAAATCTCAAAAGCATATGTGGGTAATGTAAGCCTAAATCCATTTGTATCTCTTCTAAGAAGAGGTAAAATAATTTCTGGGGATAGAAGCAAAGAAGTTTTGCCTTGGTATGAGGAAGATTATATGGAAAGAGGCCCGGGACACTTTTCTTGGATAATGGGAGAATTCTGCATCTTGATTTTGGATAGACTTACATAAGGATGAACATTTCTTAACACTCACTGAACTAGACACTAAAGATCTGTGTGCTGTATGTAAATTACACCTCAACAACAACAATATATTACACTCATTAATATATATGCACCCAATATAGGAGCACCTAAGTACATAAAACAATTACTAACAGAGATAAAGGGGGATATTGATGGGAATACAATCATAGTCGTAGATTTTAACACCGCATTAACATCACTAGACAGATCTTCCAGACAGAAAATAAATAAGGCAACGGAGAAACTAAATAATACAATAGAAAAATTAGACTTGGTGGATATTTTCAGAGCATTACACGCCCCCCAAAAATAGGATATACATTCTTTTCAAGTGCACATGGAACATTTTCTAGGATTGATCATGTACTTGGGCACAAAAGAAGCCTCAACAATTTTAAGAAGATAGAAATTATCTCAAGCATCTTTACTGACTACAATGCCATGAAACTAGAAATCAACTACAGAGAAACAAAAGAGAAAAAAAGGAAAGCATGGAGATTAAACAACATGCTATTAAAAAACCAATGGGTCAATGATCGAATCAAAGTTGAAATTAAAAAATACCTTGACACAAATGAAAATGAAAACACAACCACACAAAATTTATGGGACACAGCAAAGGCAGTGCTAACAGGGAAGTTTACAGCGATACAGGCCTTCCTCAAAAAAGAAGAATAATCTCAAATAAACAATCTAACCCACCAGCTAAAAGTATTAGAAAAAGAAGAGCAAAAACACCCAAAAGTCAGCAGAAGAAAGGAAATAATAAAGATCAGGGAGGAAATAAGTAAAATAAGTAAAATAGAGCTTAAAAAAACCATAGAAAACAATCAAATCAAAAGCTGGTTTTTTGAAAAAGTAAGTAAAATCGACAAACCTCTGGCCAAACTCACAAAGAAGAAAAGAGAGAGCACAAATAAGCAAAATAAGAAAGGAAAATGGAGAAATTACAACAAATAACATAGAAATACAGAATATTATACGAGAATATTATGAAAAACTATATGGAATCAAAATGGATAACTTACAGGAGATGGACAAATTTCTGGAAACATACAGTCCACCAAGACTGAACCAAGAAGAAACTGACCACTTGAACAAACTGATCACTAGAAATGAAATTGAATTAGCAATAAAAAACCTCCCTACAAATAAAAGTCCAGGACCAGATGGCTTCACTGGGGAATTCTACCAAACATACAAAGAAGAACTCCTACCAGTCCTTCTCAAACTCTTCCAGAGGACTGAAAAGGAGGGAATACTCCCAAACTCATTCTATGAAGCCACCATCACCCTGATACCAAAACCAGGCAAAGACACTACCAAAAAAGAGAATTATAGGCCAATATCACTGATGAACACAGATGCAAAAATCCTCACCAAAATTTTAGCAAATAGAATCCAACAGCAGATAAAAAAGACTATACATCATGACCAAGTGGGATTCATCCAGGGACACAAGGGTGGTTCAACATATGCAAATCAATCAACGTAATACATCACATCAACAAGAGAAAGGACAAAAACCACATGATCATCTCAATCGATGCAGAAAAAGCATTTGATAAAATTCAACACCCATTTATGATAAAAACTCTCACCAAAGTGGGTATAGAGGGAACATATCTCAACATAATAAAAGCTATATATGACAAACCTACAGCCAGCATAGTATTCAACGGTGAAAAACTCAAAAGCTTCCTACTAAAATCTGGGACAAGACAAGGATGCCCACTATCACCACTCCTATTCAACACAGTCTTGGAAGCCCTAGCCACAGCAGTCAAGCAAGAGAGAGAAATAAAAGGGATCCAAATTGGAAAAGAAGAGGTAAAAGTGTCAGTATATGCCAACGACATGTTACTGTATATAGAAAACCCTAAAAGGTCCACACTAAAACTACTAGAAATAATCGAAGAATTCAGCAAGGTAGCAGGTTACAAGATTAACGTTCAAAAATCAGTTGCATTTCTTTACATTAATGATGAATCAACAGAAAAAGAAAGTAAAGAAACAATCCCCTTTAAAATAGCACCCAAAGTAATAAAATACCTAGGAATAAATCTAACCAAGGAAGTGAAAGAATTATACACAGACAACTATAAACCATTGATGAAGGAAATCAAAGAAGACTTTAAAAATGGAAAGATACCCATGCTCTTGGATCGGAAGAATCAATACTGTTAAAATGGTCACACTGCCCAAGGCACTCTACAGATTTAATGCAATCCCTATCAAATTACCCAGGACATATTTCGCAGAACTAGAACAAATCATAATAAAATTTATATGGAACCACAAAAGACCTAGAATTGCCAAAGCATTACTGAAGAGAAAGAAAGAGGCTGGAGGAATAACTCTCCCAGACTTCAGACAGTACTATAGAGCTACAGTACTATAGAGCTACAGTCATCAAGACAGCATAGTATTGGTACAAAAACAGACATATAGACCAATGGAACAGAATAGAGAGCCCAGACATGAACCCACAAACTTTTGGTCAACTAATCTTTGACAAAGGAGGCAAGAATATACAATGGAATAAACACTTCAGCAAATGGTGTTGGGAAAACTGGACAGCAGCATGTAAATCAATGGAGCTAGAACACTCCCTTACACCATACACAAAAATAAACTCAAAATGGATCAAAGACTTAAACATAAGACAAGATACAATAAACCTCTTAGAAGAAAACACAGGCAAAACATCATCTGACATACATCTCAAAAATGTTCTCCTAGGACAGTCTACCCAAGCAATAGAAATAAAAGCAAGAATAAACATATGGGATCTAATTAAACTTGCAAGCTTCTGCACAGGAAAGGAAACTATAAATAAAACAAAAAGACAGCCTACGGAATGGGAGAAAATTTTTGCAAATGAAACCAACAAAGGCTTGATCTCCAGAATATATAAGCAGCTCATATGACTTAATAAGAAAAAAACAAACAACTCAATCCAAAAATGGGCAGAAGACCTAAACAAGCAATTCTCCAAGGAAGAAATACAAATGATCGATAGGCCTATGAAAAAATGTTCAATATCACTAATTATCAGAGAAATACAAATCAAACTACAATAAGGTATATCACCTCCCACCGGTCAGAATGGCCATCATTCAAAAATCCACTAATGACAAATGCTGGAGAGGCTGTGGAGAATAGGAACCTTCCTACACTGCTGGTGGGAATGTAGTTTGGTACAGCCACTGTGGAAAACAGTATGGAGATTCCTCAAAAGACTAGGAATAGACTTACCATATGACCCAGGAATCCTGCTCCGGGGCATATATCCAGAAGGAACCCTACTTCAGGATGACACCTGCACCCCAATGTTTATAGCAGCACTATTTACAATAGCCAATACATGGAAACAGCCTAAATGTCCATCAACAGATGACTGGATAAAGAAGAAGTGGTATATTTATACAATGGAATACTATACAGCCAAAAAAACCAACAACATAACGCCATTTGCAGCAACATGGATGTTCCTGGAGAATGTCATTCTAAGTGAAGTAAGCCAGAAGGAGAAAGAAAAATACCATATGACATCGCTCATATGTAGAATCTAAAAAAACCAAAAAACATAAATACAAACAGAAACAGACTCATAAAGATTGAATACAAACTTGTGGTTGCCAAGGCGGCGGGGGGTGGGAAGGGACAGACTGGGATTTCAAAATGTAGAATAGATAAACAAGATTATACTGCATAGCACAGGGAAATATATACAAGATCTTATGGTAGCTCACAGAGAAAAAAATGTGACAATGAATATACACATGTTCATGTATAACTGAAAAATTGTGCTCTACACTGGAATTTGACACAACATTGTAAAATGATTATAACTCAATTAAAAATGTCAAAACAACAACAACAGCAGCAAATACAGTAGCACATGCAAATTTGGAAAAGCCTGTTTTTGTGAGTTCAGTTTTGTATATCCAGAAGTGGGGTGGCTGGATCAGACGGTAGTCCTATTTTTTTGAGGAACCTCCATACTGTTTTCCATGGTGGCTGCACCAATTTATATTCCCACCAACAGTGTACAAGGGTTCCCTTTTCTCCACATCATCACCAATACTTGTTAGCTCTTATCTTTTTGATAATAGTCATTATAACAAGTATAAGGTGATATTTCTTTGTGGTTTTGATTGGCATTTCTCTAATGATTAATGATGTTGAGCACCTTTTTATGTACCTGTTGGCCATGTGTATGTCCCCTTTGGAAAAATTTTCAGTTCCTCTGCCTATATTATAATAGGATTGTTTGGTTTTTTGCTGCTGAGCTGTATGAGTTCCTTACATATTTTGGATATTAACCCCCTTATCAGATACATGGTTTATGAATATTTTTCCCTATTCCATAGGTTACCTTTTCATTTTGTTGATGGTCTTTGCTATGCAGAAGCTTTTTAGTTTGAGGTAGTCCCACTTGCTGATTTCTGCTTTTGTTGCCTATCAAATCCAAAATATTATCAAGACCAAGGTCAAGGAACTGTTTATTTGTGTTTTGTTCTAGAAGTTTTACAGTTTCAGGTATTACATTCAAGCCTTAAACTATGTTGAGATTGGGAGGGTGGTGCTGCTGCATATGCTCTGAGGCTGGGCTGGGCTGCTAGCCTGCGTTCAAGTGGGCCACTAACTGGGCTCTGTACTCATTTCTGGTCAGGCAGGGTGATAGGCTGCATCCCCTGGTAGGCTGGTGCCACTAGTTGGATTCTAAGATTGGACAGGGCTGTGGGCTCTGTTCCATAAGTGCTCTTGATTGGTTGGGACTTCAGGGTTTTATGTTATACAATCAGGTAGGACTCCAAGCTGTCCCCAAAGTGGGTGGGGCCACAGGCTGGGCCAGGCCATCTTGTAGGCCATTGACTGTGCTCTACTGTTGGGCAGCTTCCTTTCAGCCTTTTTGGTCAGACTGGCCCACAGGTATGCTCTGTGATTGAGTAGGGTCACTGGCTGGGCTCCCTACAGGCTATGTTCAGCAATTGGCAAGGTCCTATGCTTGGCTTCACTGCTGAGTAGGATTGTTGGCTGGGTTCCACAGCTGGGTGATATCACTGGCTGGGCTCTGAGGCTGCTCAAGGCCACTGTTCAGGCTGCCTGGGTACGCAGAGCCAGAGGCTGTGTTCAGCAACTGGGCAGGGCTGCTGGCTTGGCAGCCTGCCTAGGCAGGACAGGCCATAGGATGTACTCCATGGTTGCTGAGTGTGAATAATACTTCAATAAACATGCATGTGTAGGTATTTCTTCAAGATATAGATTTCAAGTGCTTAAAATATATATCCAGGAGTAGAACTGCTGGATCACTCCAGCAATTTAATTTTTTGAGGAACTACCAGATTATTTTCCATGACTGTACATTCCTACTAACAGTATGTAAGGGTTCTCTTTTCTCTACAGCTTTGCCAACATTTTAATAATAGTCATCCTAACAGGTGTGAGTTGACCTCTCTACCTTGTTGTGATTTTGTTTTGCATTTCCCAGAGGATTAGTGATGTTGAGCATCTTTAACTGTACCTATTGGCCATTTATAAGTCTTTTTGGAAAAATGCCTCTCTAGGTCCTTTGCTCATTTTTAAATTGGATTATTTGCTTTTCTGACATTGAATTGTATGAGTTATTTATATACTTGGGATATCAACCCCTTGTCATATATATAGTTTGTGAATATTTTCTCCCACTTGGTAAACTGCCTTTTCAGTTTACTGATTGTGTCCTTTACTGTGAAGAAGCTCTTCAGTCTGATAAAGTTCCATTTGTTTATTTTAGCTTTTTTTGATTGTGCTTTTGGTGTCTTATCCAAGAAATCATTGCCAAGACCAATGTCAAGTATCTTTTTCCCTATGTTTCATTCTTCAGTTTTACAGTTTCATGTCTTAGATTTGAGTCTTTAACTCATTTTGAGTTAATTTTTGTGAGTGGTGTAAGACAGGGGTCCAGTTTCATTCTTTTGCATGTGGATATCCAGTTTATCAATATCATTTATTAAAGGGAGTATTGTTTACCCGCTGTGTGTTCTTGACACTTGCCAAAAATTAGCTGACTATAATGTGTGGGTTTATGTTTGGACTCTATTCTGTTCCACTGTTCTATGTGCCTGTTTTTACGCCAGTACAATACTGTTTTACTACTGTGGCTTTGTAATATAGTTTGAAATCAGGAACATGATGCCTCCAGCTTTGTTCTTCTTTCTCTGGATTGCTTTGACTATTTGGTTTTCTCTTTCTTTCTCTTTTTTTTTTTTTACAGTTTCATATAAATTTTAGGATAGTTTGTCTATTTATGTGAAAAACGCCACTGGAATTTTGGAATGGATTGCACTGACTCTGCAAACTGCTTTGGGTTTTATGGGCATTTTCATAATACTGATTCTTCCAATCCAGGAACACAAGATATCTTTCCTTTTATTTGTGTCTTTTTCAGTCACTTTCATCAATATCTTACAGTTTCCAGCACACAGGTCTTTCACTACCTTGATTAAATTTATTACTAAATATTTTGTTGTTTTTGATGTTACTGTAAATGGGACTGCTTTCTCAATTTCTCTTTCAGACAGTTAGTTCATTGTTAGTATACAGAAACATATTAGGATTGACTTAAATGATCATGAAGACTGAGAAGCCCCAATTCTGCAATTGGCAAGCTAGAGGAGACCCAGGAGAGTCTGGGTATAGCTCCAGTCTGAGTCTGAAGGCCTGAGAACCAGGACCAACATGGTAAATTCCAGTCAGAGTCAAAAAGGAAAGAGATGACGAATGTCCTAGCACAAAGTCACTTGGGTAGAGAGAACAAATTCTCTCTTACTCAGCCTACTTGTTCTATCTAGGCCTTTAGTGAATTGGTTGAGACCCACCCATGTGGGGCAGGGCAATCTGCTTTATTCAGCCTGATTCAAATACTAATTTCACCCAGAAATACCCACAAAGACATATTCAGAGTAACATTTGAGCAAATTCTGGGTACTTCATACCCAGTCAAGATGACACATGAAATTAACCATCATAGTACTTCTCTCTTCAATCTTGAAATTGAGTTCAAAAACTTTCTTAATGAAATTTATGCTTAATGATAAAAAACTTAAAAGCAAGATGCCCATACTCCAAATGTATGTCAAAAATAATGTTAAGCAAAACATTCTACATGGCAAATCTGGAAATGAAATGCAATAGCAAATCAAGGAAAAAGTATTAGTATTATATCTAATAAGGGAATAGTATGTCTGCATACAAGACAGGTAATCTTAAATCAATAGCTTATCAATTAGCAATTAATTAGAAGCCACATTTAAAAAAAGGGTAATTGCAAGAGGTGGATGTAGCTCAGTAGTAGAGCACATGAATAGCATGTGTGAGGTCCTGGGTTCAAGCCCCAGTACCTCCATGAAAAAAAAAGATAATTTCCACAAAACAACCCCCAAATACTAAACTTATCAGACTAACTTAACAGGAAATGCATGGACCTTAATGTTACTGAAAGATATTTAAGGAGATTATTTAATAAAGATATACGATATTCTTGAATGAGGAATTCTTACCACAAACCTAATAAAATCTGATATCTAAAATCCGTTAGAAAAAATAAAGAAAAGCTATGAAATTTTAAAAGAGTAAGGGAACAGTTTTCCTAAAAGATATCAAACACAGTATAAAGCTACATATGACTCAATGTTGATTTCAATCCCTTTTGTCTTCTAACCTACAGGGGCTATAAAAACAAAACAAGCAAGCAAACAAAAACAAAACTCTCAAGACCGTCTTGTAATTTCTTAGACTTCTTGCACCTAAAGATGACCCTGCAGCATAAATATTGCCTCTTCCTTTTTTCCCTTCTTCATGCAAATGAGTATGTAGCGGCTGGAGTTGCAGAAGTCTGATGAAGCAAGAAAAAGGAAGATTTCTGAGTTCCTGACAGTATCTTGAGCAGCTGAATCATCCCTGGGCTACCAACGCCTTGAGTTTTTACTGAGTGAATAAAATAAATAATGTCTTCCTTGTAGTAGGGAGTTTTATGACAGTTGAATACCATCCAAACTGATGTATTACAACATTAAAGTTGTCTACTACTGATACAAGGAAAGACATAGATCTATTGGGCAGAAACAAAATCCAGAAAATCCAAAAACATACCTTGCTATATATATTAGGTTATTTAACCTAATATAATAACAAGCAAAGTATCATCTATCACTCAAAGGGGGATAAATTGTGTAAATGATTTCCTTTAAGTCATTAAAGGAATAATATAGAGCTTTATATAACATAGGTTAAAACAGAGCTTTATATAACATACATTAAGTTTCAGCTGGATCAAAGGGATACACATAAAATATAAAACTATAACCAAAATACATTTTTTAAACAAACACAAAATACATTATTTTTTAAAACTGATCTCAAGCCAGAGAAAGAACTTCCCAAGTACAAGTTATTGAAAACAATCCTAACAAAAAAAAATGATTTATTTGACTTCTTGAACACATGGACATAAGTTTAAAAGTCAAACAAGAGAGTGGAAAAATATTTGCCTCAAATGTGATAAGCAAATGCTACTTTCCTTAATATATAAGGAAAAATGAATAGAGGACATTTCCAGGACAATTCACAGAAGGAGAAATGCAAATGACCAATAAGCAAAAAAGCATGTTCAATTTTACTAACAGTCAAAGACATCGGAGATAAAACAAATAATGAGGCACTTTGGGTTTAGCTTATCAAAAAACATGCCATAAAAATAATCAGAAATAGGAATTAAAACTTATGTACATCTGATTGCCACCTCAGTTGAGTTATTTTTACTGGAGTAGTACAGCAGTGTATTTTAACATAAATTTGAATTGCAAATTATTGCTTTTAATGCCTTAAAATTATTCTAGGTGCATACTTCAAACAAAAATTATTCTGTATGCAGAAGACTGCCTGCCATGCACTTGGCGGGTCATGCAATAAGCAGTGGCGTTAAAGTCTACAGAAAATGATACTGGTCTTAAAATTTTCAAAGCTAGAAGAGATGGCATGACCAATTCAAGCACTGTGAAGTTCTTTTACTCAGGCCTAAATATCTACGTGTCAAAAGCTCTGGCCAAGGACCAAGAGACATTATGTATTCTAGTTAAGGAAAAACCTGGACTAACTTCTACTGAATAGGAAATGCAGAAACTTTTTTAAAAAAAAAGTACTTCTCAAAATTATATTTTCAGTTCTATAAGGGATGAAGAAGTAATGACCACAGGCACGGATTATGAAAAGCAGCTTGTCACTCTGTTGCCAGCAACAGCTGCTGATGGCTCAGAGTGAACTTAGAACAATATTTAGATTAAATACAATAGAAGGCTTAGAAGAATGCATTATGTATTACATATATTTTTTAATCTGTTTTTAACTAGTAAAAAATATGTGTACAGTTTTCTTTTCCCAGTAAAAATGTTATAATATTAATAATGTGTCTTAAAAGCAAAAGCTTCCAAATGAAGGAAATAAGATACACACCCAGAGATAGGTTCCCAGGAGGACATACAATAGAATGTTAATTATAGTTATTTCTGGGCTACAGGATAATAACTACTTTATGTTTTCTTTTTCTACTTTCTTCTCTTTCTCTCTCAATTTTCCCTTTTATAAAATTGGGGTAAAGAAAAACATTTTTTAAGTGATTGAAATCATCCACAAACCACTTAACTCAGTCTGAGTAGAGAAAAATTCCCAACTGACCTGTAATTTTTTTTTTTTACTACCTTTATACGTCAAGGCTGAGTCTTTATTTCTGATTTCTGTTTGTTGGTTTATAAATGGTAACTTTATAAATGGCAACTCAGATCAGTTGTTTTATGTAATTTCTATAAATACTCCTTTATTTTAATTTTCTTGTTGGCACTAATCTCCAATGTGTTCCAAAATATTATTTCTACTTTACCCAAACTTCTTTTTTTTTTAATTTTTTATTGATTTATAATCATTTTACAATGTTGTGTCAAATTCCAGTGTAGAGCACAATTTTTCAGTTATACCTGAACATATATATATTCATTGTCACATTTTTTTCTCTGTGAGCTACCGTAAGATCTTGTGTATATTTCCCTGTGCTATACAGTATAATCTTGTTTATCTATTCTACAATTTTGAAATCCTGTCTATGCCTTCCCAACCTCCGCCCTCTTGGCAACCACAAGTTAAGCCAGAAAGAGAAAGAAAAATACCACATGAGATCGCTCATATGTGGAATCTAAAAAACAAACAAACAAACAAACAAAATCCACCAAACTTCTTTTTATCTTCTTTATCACAGTTCCATATGTCAGTTTCTCCAGGAGGATTTCCCTCATTAGTGTCATCCCTTCTGGAATTTACTTCTCCCTTCTCCATTGATACCAACGGAGATAACATACAGCTATAGACACAGAGGTATGGAGATAGAGCGTGTCACCTTGTACCACTGGCGCAGAATGTTGACCTGAAACAGACTGCCAGATATTTCTCTAGAAAAGATGGGTTTGTTCAAGATCAGCAGAGAACTGCAATTTTGGGTCTACAACCATGGTAAGCCACATGCAAGTCCCCACACAGCCAGGGAAGAAGATTTCACAGAGAGGAAAAGGCAGTTGGGTGGGCTAAAGTAAACATGAATCTATGGCTTTTCATTGGCTGAGTCCATGCCAGAAAAGAAGAGGCGTCTTTCTTCCTGTTGGGCGCTGCGACTGCTGCAGGGTATGACAGCTCCCTCTTCTGGTCTCTCAAGCCTATCTAACTGAGGGTTCTGCTTATTAATTTTTTTTGTGTATATATATATTTATTGAAGTATAGTCAGTTTACTAATTTTTTAAAGGTAGTACAGTCCCCATAGAAATGTAGATAATTCTCATTACCTACCTCAGTGGGTCTGAGTCTCATTTAACTGGTTTGGGGGAGGGGGTGGCTGGGCATCAGTAGTTTTTAAAGGACCACCTGTGATTCTACTGTATCCACAGCTGAGAACAACTGAACTGATTAATCTCTATCAAAGTAGCCTCCATATTCTACAGCAATCCTTTTCACATTTTAGTGTACACAGAAATCCCCAGAGATGTTGCTAAAATGCAGATTCTGATTCAGTCAGGCTGGGGCCAAGCCTCAGATTCTCCATCTCTAACAATCTTCCAGGTGATGCTGATGATACTGCTGCACACATCATGCTTCAAAAGGATGCAGACCACACTACAGAAATGGAATTGTATGAGACAGGATGAAATGGCCTTTAAAAGATCTTGGCAATGTGGAAATTATTCCAAAATGTGGACATTATTTATTCATGTCAAATATTACTGGACTAAAGCTCATTTAGTCACTGGTTGGGTCATTCAAAAATACTGACTGAGAGCCTACCTTGTGCTAGATGCTGTGCCAACTCATGTCTAATATGATTATTTGGAAGATCTTCTAAGTGTTTACCATTTAGAGCATACTGATAATGTGCTTTAAAAGTCAAATTATGAATGATGACAGGCATAGATTTGCCTGCTCTTACTTGTCTTAGGCTTATTTGGTTGGCAGGACCAAAGGCTCTTCACACGTTTTGTTTGTTTGTTTGTTTTATTTGTTTGTTTTTTGACATACTAGCTTCTAAGAGAGTTTATTGTAAGAATTGATAAGGGATGTTTCATGTTAATCCAATTACAGAATGATCTGTGTTGGTCTCAACCTATCAAAAACCAAGGTTGTGTCTGGACCTGCCCTTGTGATTCTTATTATGACTGCAAGATGCCTCCTGTAATAACCATGAAGAAACTCTGGGAAGCAACTAAAAAAGCTTATTACTTACAAGTCCTGGAAATTACAAGACACACCTGGGGCCTCATAGCAAGGTTCTGGGTTGAGAAAGAGAAAGAGAAAGAGAAAGAGAAAGAGAAAGCAAGCGAGCAAGAGCCACAGCGCACGAGCAAGCACGTGCCTAGGGTTCCGGTTTACTGGGGTGGAGGGTGGGGGCCTAGGATACTGTGGGCTCACTCTTTATTGGTGAATTTAAAACATAAGAGCAAAAAATTGACATGTGGTAAGAGAAAAGAAGAGGCCCAAATGGTCAGTAACTGACCGAGATTGACAAAGGAGCCTCAGGGTCTCCAGCTCCCTGGGCAGCAGGGTGTCAGCCAGGGCAGCCATCTCTGAAGCGGGTGCCTCAGTAACCAAAGCCCAAGTCAGGCACCTGCATTACAGGAAAGGGAACGCTCAGCTGTCAGGACTGAGCTCTACACAGGACTTAGCAGGTCTACAGAGTCCAGCACTAACACTGATGTACTTCAGCTCCACCCTTCGGCTTTCCAATTACGGACTTCCCTCCTTGTGTCTTAGTTCAGTTTTCTTAGAGGAGAACGTGGTTGACCCCACTCTCTTTTTGAGCCAGGCTGCACATGTCCGAGGTGCTGGTCAGCCCATGGACAGGCACCCTTTAGGTCAGATGTCTACCTCTTCCAACAGTGAATTGGTCATAATCCCAGACAGTGAAGCCAAGTTGCTCACTCAACAGGTCCATGAGTGGGAGCAGAGAAAGGTGGTGAGGTCACCAAAATATCTGTAAAATTTAAAAATTGTGTTTTTTCACAAAGATGAGTTGCTTCAACTTTTAGCTAGACATAAAGAAAAAAGCAGAAATACTAAGGTTTTATTTATAATTATACTTTATACAAAAATGTGACACCTCAAAAGGATTTGATTTCTCAAAAGATTTTTTTCAAGAACTCTGGAACTAAATGACTGCCCCAAAACTTTGGGAATTCCAAAGTTCCTATTATTTGTGGTAATTTTATCTAATTTATTCCAAAGCTTTGGGTGAAAACTAAATAATTTAATAAGACAAAATACCTAATCAGAAAGTCTTCAACATACAAACCTGCTTAAATACAACAAATTCTGGAAGTCTTATTCTTAATTGAGAACTTCTTTTAGATTGAATTTTGACATATGATACAAGTGAGAAAAGAACAACTTAAAGTCCTGTCATTAAGAGGAAGACATTTAACAAGGACTCATACTCAAAGCACTTTCAGAAGAAATCAGTGAAAGTTTAAATTCAATTCAGAAGCCCTTCTAACTTGGGATGACTTACTTCTTAGCCAAAAGACCATATAACAGATCTTGAAGTAAAGAACTTGGAAAAAGTCAGGGACAAGGAAAACAAAGAGAGACTTACATGGAAATGTGAAATGTGAAAAGATGTGTGGTTAAAATCACAGGATAGTAAAATCTCAGTTCGGAAGGGATCTACTTTCTGGATTTTCTCTATGACATCTTAGCCAAATGGTCACATAGCTTCTTCTTAAGGACCTTGGGAGTAGAGGAAAGTCACTTTGGCAGAAGAGTATAGACTGTCTTAGAAAGTGGAAAGACCAGAAGCCTGGAGGCAAGTTAAGAGCTGAAAGACTTAAATTAAAGGTAGTGATCCAGGTATGTGGCAGGGCAGGAGTTGGGCACTGAAAATGGAAAGGAAGGAGGAGAAGCAATGTAGATGTTAGAAAGTGAGAAACAACTGAGTCTGTCAACTGACTGCAGCTAGAGGTCCCAGAGAACAGCTGATTCCGAGTTTATAACGTGAATGCTTGAGAGGCAGAAACAGCATTACTGTGGCTATTTCTAGAGGGAGAAGCAATGAGGTATTTTTGAACACTAAAACAAAAATTTTGACTGATTTATTTTTCCTCTGGTCAGTGAAATTTTTGATTTTTCTGCCATTTCTGAACATACAATGTTATATCTTCAAACCCTGTAAGTAACTACTTTAATGTTCTCCATTACTAAAAATAAGGACTTTTTTGAGTCATACCTTTGTTTACAGAAGAAAACTTTATTTTGTGTAAGTGTAATAAATGGATTTTTCCCATTAAAATGTGGCTACTTCTAGGAGAAAGATTAACATACAAGTCTCAGACTTACAGAAAAATTACTCTTGGAAGAAATCTTAGAGGACATCTAGTCAAATACTCCCCCAAGGCACACATTACTTTTTTATCATCCCTGACTGATTAATTTACAGTCACCTCTATTTGAATGCTTCTGGTGAGGCATATCTAATTCCATTCCAACATTCCATAGATGGGTAGCCGTAAACTCTCTCTTAAATGTTTTTCTTATTCTCAGTGGCTTTCTCTGAAACAACAGAGCATAAATCTCTTCTCACTTCTATGTAATTATCTATTAAATATTTAGGAGAATTATATTCCTTTTGAGGCTTTTCCAGTCTAAGTATTCCCAAATGTTTCAGAATTCCTTGACTGAAATGGTTTCCTGTCCCCATTACTATCCTGATGACTTTCTTCTGGACATACTTCTGTTTTTTAATGTCCTTCAAAAAATCGCTACAAGAATGTTGTGATCAGTCCAGAGAACAAAGTCCAGTAAACAACCTTTTATTAACTAATAGGCATTTGTTAATGAAAGGAACATGAAATTAACTTTTCATCACCTATATCACATTATATGGTTTAATTTGAACAGCATGAGAGGCTCTTCATCCCCTAACTTGGGCTTTCAGTGGATCTGTACTTTAATCACTAAAGATTTTTATTCCTTCAATAAATAAAGATTTTTATTCACTTATGTTGAAGTTTTAAATTATTTTTGGGACGTTTCTAGAGCCCTATAGTATAAACGTAAGTCACTTAGTGTAGGTAATACCTTAAACTTTTTTTCTACTGACGCTTTACTCAGAATGATTTTACAATCACTAAGAAAAAAGGAAAACTGGGTGTAAAATAGTTCATGAAATGAGAGGTATCAATAATACCATTCCCATGATCTTTTGTTCTAGTTCTGTAAAACATGTCATAGGCATTTTGATAAGGACTGCATTGTAACTGTAGATTGCTTTGGGTAGCATGGACATTTTAACAATATCCATTCTTCCAATCCAAGAACACGGGATATCTTTCAATTTCTTTGCATCATTTTCATATTCCATCATCAATGTTTCATAGTTTTCAGAGTATAGGTCTTTTACCCCCTTGGTTAAGCTTATTCCTGGGTATTTTATTCTTTTTGATGTGATTGTAAGTGGGACTGTTTCCTTAAGTGTTCTTTCTGATAGTTATTAGTGTATAGAAAAACCAGTGGTTACCAGTGGGAAGAGGAAAGAGGGGAGGGGTGAGATAAGGGGTATGGGATTAAGAGACACAAACTATTATGTATAAAATAAATAAGCAACAAGGATATATTGTACAGCACAGGGAAATATAGCCATTATTCTAGAATAACTTTAAATGGAGTATAATTTATAAAAACATTGAATCATGTTGTGCACCTAAAACATACCATATGGTAAATTAATACACTTCAATTTAAAAAAATAATGCAATTCCCATGAAGACACAAGTAGGGATTTGGAAAGATACCAAAGAACAAACTTTGCCTACTACAAAACTTTCCTGGCTCTCAATATGTTATATTTACTGACACTTAGTGTTTGCACTTGTAAGTTACTTTCTATCTCAAATACCTAAAACTACAAAGGGTCTAAAAATGGCTGGAAAGAGCAGAATATAGTGAAAACTATAATCTTTGGTTTCACATCTGGGATATAGACCTATAGCCACTACCATTCCCCTCCCCCCACCCCATTTATCCTCTCTTTACATTCAAGGTTGAGTTCTTGCATACAGCATATAGTTGGATTTTGCTATTATCCCCTCTGACAACTTTTGCCTTTTAAGAAAGCTTAGACTAAAGCTATCAGAAAGAAATACAATGTGAGCCATGTATGTACTTTGAAGTCGTTTAGGATTCATGTTAAAAAAGTAAAAAGAAAGAGGAGAAATTAATTTTAAGTATATTTTATTTAATCCAATATATACAAAATATTGTTTCTATAATTAATCAGTATAAAATCAATTAATTAGCTATTTAACATTCTCTTTTTGTACTAAGTCCTTGCAATCCAGTAATTCATACAAGCCATATGTCAATGCCCAGTAACCACATGTTCGTAGTGGCTTCCATAATGGATAGCACAGGTTTAAACAACTTAATTTAATGATCATTTTGTTAGGCTTAATCTATTATCTTGCTAGCTGGTTTTTCTAAATTCATTTTTGTTCCTTTGTCCTTTTTTTGCTGACTTACATTTTATCAGTTGAATGTTAGCTTTTATTAATGATTTCATTTTACCTCTACTATTGGCTTATTAGTAATACATTGTACGTCACATTAACAAAATAGAGGGGGAAAAAACCCATACTATTATCTTAATTAAGAAAAAGCATTTGGCCAAATTCAATATCCCTTCATGATAAAAATACTAAAACAAACAAACAAACAAACAAAAAACTAGGAATAAAAGAAAGCCACCTTAGCGTAATAAAAGCTATATATGAAAAAGCCACAGTGAATACCATAGTCACTGATGAAAGACTGAAGGCTTTTTCTCTACAATTAGAAACAAGGCAAGGAAGCCCTCTTTAACCACACTATTCAACATATTACTGGAAGTTCTAGCAAGAGCAAGTAGACAAGAAAATAAATAAAAAGCATCCAAATTGGAAAGGAAGAATTAAATTGATCTCTTTGGCAGATATGACCTTACATGTAGAAAACCCTAAAGATTCCACAAAAAGTGTTTAAATTAATAAATGAATTTAGAAAAGTAGCAGGATACAAAATCAACACAAAAAATCAGTTGCATTTCAATTAAAAAAATCAGTTGCATTTCTATACACTAACAATGGACAATGTGAAAAAGAAATCACAAAAACAGTCTCAATCACAACAGCATCAAAAAGAATACAATACTCAGTAATAACCACAAAGGTAAAAGACTTGTACAGTGAAAGCTACCAAACATTGAAATGAATGTCAAAAGAAATGAAAGAAGGCATAAATAAATGGAAACATGCCATGTTTATAGATCAGAAGAATTAATATTGTTAAAATGTCTGTACTACCCAAACTGATCTGTAGATTCAATGCAATCTCTATCAAAATCCCAATGGCGTTTTTAGAAGAAACAAACAAAAAAAAGAATCATAAAATTCATATGGGACCTCAAGGAACTCAAAACAGACAAAACAACCTTGCATACAGTCAAATGATTTTTGACAAGGGTGCCAAGACTGTTCAATGGGGAAAGGACAGTCTTTTCAACAAATGGTACTGGGAAAACTGGGTATCTATGAACAAAAGAATGAAGTTGGGCCCTTGCCTAAAACCAAATAAAAATTAATTAAAAAAAGATCAAAAACCTAAATGTAAGGCGCAAAACAATAAACATCTTAGAAGAAAACAAAGGACAAAACCTTTACCACAATAGATTTGGCAATGATTTCTTGGATACGACACTACAGGCACAGGAAACAAAAGAAAACAGACGAATTGCACTTTATGAATATTAAAAAATTGTGCATCAAAATATACTATCAACAGATTAAAAAGGCAACTCAGAATGGGAGAAAATATTTTAAAATCATATATTTGATCAAAAGGATTAATATCTGGAATATACAGAGGACTTCTAAAACCCAATAATAACAAAAAATCTGACTCAAAAATGGACAGGAACTTGAATAGATATTTTTTCAAAGAAGATTATACAAGTGGCCAGTAAGTACATGAAAAGATGCTCAATATCACTTATAACTAGGGAAATGCAAATCACAACTACAATGAGATACCACTTCACATCTATTAGGATGGCTACTATAAAAAAAAAAAAACCCTGAAAAAAATGTGTTCATGAGGATGTGGAGAAATTGGAAACTTTGTACACTGTTGGTAAAAATCTGAAATGGTACAGCTGCTGTCTAAAACAGTGTGGTGATTCCTCAAAAAATTAAAAATAGAATAACCACATGATCTAGCAATTCCACTTTTGGGTACCTAGCCAACAGAATTGAAAGCAGGATCTCAAAGAGATATTTGTACATTCACGTTCATAGCAGAATTATTCACAAGAGCTAAAATGTGAAAGCAACCCAAGTGTCCATTGATGGATTAATGGATAAGCAAACTGTGGTATATACATACAATTTAATATTATTTTGTCTTTTAAAAAAAAAGGAAATTCTGCAATATGCTATAACATGGATGAACCTTGAGGACACTATGCTAAGTGAAACAAGTCGATTATACTAACTACTATACATAAAATAGATAAACAACAAGTTCATACTGTATAGCATAGGGAACTATGTTCAATATCTTGTAGTAATATGGTGAAAAAGAATATGAAAATGAATATATGTATGTTTCTATATGACTGAAGTATTGTGCTGTACACATCAGAAATTGGCACATTGTAAAATGACTATACTTCAATAAAAATATATTTTAAAAAAAGGACAAGTACTGTTATGACTCCATTTATGTGAGGCATTTAGAGTTAAAATGACAGAGAGAGAAAGAAGAAAGGTGGTTGCCAGGGATGGTGGGAGTGAGTTTTAATCGTTCAATGTGTGCTTTGCTTGCAGTTTTGCTTGAAAGAGTTCTGAAGATGGATGCTAGTGATGGTTGCACAACATTATGAATGTATTTAACACTACTGAACTATACATGCGAAAGTGATTAAGATGATAAATTTTGTTTGTGTATTTTACCACAATAAAAAGTGAAAAAAAAAGTGCTGTTTTAAGTTACTCAATTTACTGTAATCTGTTACGCAGCAATAGAAAATAGATACAATTATTACATTTTCTTAGATGAATAAACTACCTAGAGTTTAAATAAGTTACTCAAGTTTATATGGCTAATTAGTGGCAGGGATGGGGTTTGGACGCAAGCAGTCAGAGGAAGAGTCCAAGATTTTAATGTATATGGTTGTCTTTTAAAAAATGAAGGTGGCTGATCTTCAAAGAATTTTAAAAGGCTATTACTTCTCTAATATTTAGAACATGATACTAAACAGATTTTCTTCTGCCTTCAGTATGTTTTGTATCTACTTATTCATGAGGATGGGTTTTTTAAATTTTGTAACATTATATTTTTATTTATTTAGTTTCCATAGGACATTATTCATAATAGGATCCAAGTAGACTAAAAAACTGCATTTGTCTTTAAAAAAAATACTAGCAGTGTAACGAAATAATAGATGGTCTCAAA
This sequence comes from Camelus ferus, assembly GCF_009834535.1. NCBI lineage: Eukaryota > Metazoa > Chordata > Mammalia > Artiodactyla > Camelidae > Camelus > Camelus ferus. The sequence goes on along the minus strand of NC_045709.1, from coordinate 17,946,373 downwards.
GGTAAGTGCTCAGACAATATAGAATGAAGTACTTCTAATCACACAAGAAATAAAGTTACTATGGTGTTTACAAATTAAAGAAACTTACACTAAAAGCCTATGATGGATTCTTTTTGCACACAGAAGTACAATTCCCTTAGTTGGCTGTAACATGCAGTTTCAGCTTTATCTTCCACTACTTGTCTTCGTAAGCCCTCTATTCCTGAATACTAGTGGTTTCAAAATGCCTGGTGCTTTTTGTGCCTGAACCTCCACTCACACTGTATCCAAATTAAATTATCTTCCTCTTCATCTTTGCCTCTGTAACTTTAACTCATTCTTTAAAATTCTTTAAAGTGGAGCTCAAATTCCACCTTGCTGGTAAAACACTTCACCATGAAAACCACTGTGTGAAATGGTTTCTCTTTTCCCCATCTCTGTTGGTTTTACTGCCTACATGAATTTGTCATTTACTTTGTAGAATTATTAGTATTCAATTGAGTTTCTTATTTATAGAATTTCCAGGTACTGTGAAACTGTAGAGAATACAGTGAATAAGAGATAGAGCCTGCCTTCAAAGAGTTATTTCTCAGTTGATGAACAGCTATTTGACCAAATTTAAAAAGCCTGAGTCAGGCTTTAAAATAGGAAAAGCTTTCATAATTTAATGGGAATAACAAACACTTACCTTAAAAATAAACTTTTAATTTTAAACAAAAATAAACACACTTTCTTACAGAACAGAGAAACAGACCCAAGGCTCTAAAGTGATGCTTGTAAGGCCAGTACTCTCCCTCAGAGTAAACAAAAACGGAAAAGTAAAATATTTGGTACTCGGCCACAAAATCTGAACAGACTATGGCTGAGGCGGAAAATGTCAGATGAGGAAATAAATTATGCTAAGAAAACAAATTCCTTCATTAAAGGTGATAAAAGAGTAAGAAGGAAGATTCATCACCAGAATATCTCAAGTCTCCCTAAATGTATGCAAAGACAGCAACTGGTGTTTTTCTAAAGCTAGTAAGATTGATTCTCAAGTTCATACAGAAAAGAAATTAAGGAGGCTGTCTCTACCAGATAAAATTAACATATCATAAATACCGTAATTATCTAATATTTAAAAGAGTATGTAGAGCGCATGAACTGAATAGCCCACTGGAAAGGAACAGAAAGCCTAGAAAGTACTATCTTGAATCAATGAAGAGAATACAAACTTCGTATAACTGGACTTTGTATAACTAATGGCCACCTGGAAAAAACCTAAAATTGACTACATATTAACTGCTTACAAAGATAAACTCAAAGTGTCATTGATTTATATGTAAAAAATGAGATTACAGCTTTGGGGAAAATAGATGTACTTTTCCCTATTCCTCCTGCTAAGTGCAACTAAAAACCTTCAACAGTAGATATAAAACCCAATATAAAAAGACTCTGAGAGGTGGAGAGATGAAGCAGATCAGCTAGGGAATTGGGGGCCAATGGAATGAAACAGAAGCAAATTTCATGAATTTTCTTCTTGCTGCATGTATTTCACACTTGAGAGTTAATGAAGCTGGCAACCCAGAAAAACTAATGAGTGCAGACAAGAAAAATCCCCCCAAATGCCTGCTCTCTCTCACAAAAGGAATGGGACAGGGGTAGCCTAGCAAGACTGAAAACCTTTAGATAATAAACGCTTTACTCCAGCCAAACACCACAGAAAATACTGGGGCCCGACTCCCATTGCCAGTAAAGACAAAGTGAGAAATTCAGACTTCCATCCTTGCCATGCTATAATGAGGTGCCCCGAGACTCACTGTGGGGTGCTGTCAGAGAAAGCTAAATAGAGAGCTGGGACTTTGATCCCCATCTGATGGTAATGAAGGCCCCCGCAGCCCCATGGTATCAGTGTTAACCACTGCAGGGAGACTAGAATTCCACCTCCATCCGGCAGAAATGAAGCCCCACTTCCCCCACACAGGGCTAGTGTCACAGGAGGCCTAGGAGAGCATGAGGATTTTACCAGTGCCCATCTCCCTGTGATGCAAATGGAAACTATGGGGAGCAGGAATGAGGCTAAGAGGGTCAATTTACCAAGAAGATGTAACACTTGTAAACATAGACATATCAAACAACAGAGCCCCATAGTATATGACGCAAACATGGCAAAGTTGAAGGGAAAATAGTTTAAAAGTAATAGTTGGAACTATCCCACTTTCAATAATGCATAGAACTTCTACATAAAAGGTCAGTAAGAAAATGGAAGATGTGAATAACAACTAAATCAACTATAACACCCAGTAACAGCAGAATACACATTCTTCTCAAATTCACAGGCACATATTCTAGGATAGACCATATATTAAGTCACAAAACAAGTCTCAATAAATTTAAAAAGACTGAAATCATACACAGTATCTTTTCCAACCACAATGGAACAAAGCTAGATATCAGTAACAGAAAGAAAAGCCAGGAAATTCACAAATAGGTGGAAATTAAACATAACCTTAAACAATCAGTAGGTTAAAGAATGAATCACAAGAGATGTCAGAAAATACTTTGAGACAAATAAAAGCAAAACACAATTTACCAGAATGTATGGGATACGGTGAAGCAGTGCTTCCAGGGAAATTCATAGTTGTAAACACCTGCATTAAAAAGGAAGAAAGATCTCAAGTCAATAATCTAACTTCACCCCTCAGGAATTAGAAGAAAAGCAAACTAAATACATGACAGCAATAACATTTGCTGGGAGAGGTGTATCCCTTTATACAGCCACTCAGGAAAATCTTATCCTCTCTAATGACTACAGTCACTGTCTAAACACTCATGTCACCAACATAAACGCTGATTAAACACTCATGTCACCAACATAAACGCTGATTAAACACTCATGTCACCAACATAAATGCTGATAGTCTTCTATCTTTGTTCTCCCACATAAAAATGCTACCTGGGTGTTGCAGTCAATCTCAATAGGGTTGTCAGTGGTTGGCAAACTTGAAGGAGGCCCTGAGTTAAGACTAGTTTTTACATCTTAAAGAGTTATTAACAACAAACAACAAACAAAAACAAAGAAGTGCATGTGCCAGAGAGTGTATGTGGTCTGAGATACCTAAAATATTTACTATTTGGCCTTTTGCAGAACAAGTTTGCCACCCTCCCCCACTCCCCAGCTATGTTATGCTTTGATAACAACCTTCAAGTCTCAGTGGTTTATAAAAACAAAGGATTACTTTCTTTTCACTTAGGTTATGTCAGTGGTGGGACAGCTATGGTTCAGCTGTTCAATGTTTCTACTTCATTCTGGGATCCAAGGTGTATCTGACAGGGAGAATCAAGCAAAGTCTGAACTAAATGTTGGCTCGTACTGCTCCTACTTAGATGTGGCACAAATTCCCCGGTTAGAGTAGGTGACATGGCCAAGCCTTATGTTATTATGGCAGGAAAAATACTACTCCCCTCCAAGAAGCGTCACCAGAAGGGGCCTTTACAAGTGGGCCCAATAGAGAGGGGGCACTGAAAAACTGAAAACAACTATACAGCCTATTGCAAAAGATAAATGGAGATAAAGTATTATCAAATCATCACATTTCGTGAGAGAAGGGTAAACGTAGTATATAACTTAGACATCAGTAAGCTAAATATGCATGTTGTAATTCCAGGGTAGCAACTAAACAAATAAAAATAGACAAAAACTTTCAAACCAGTAAATATTTAAATGACAAAAATAAAATATAAAGCAGTTTAGAAAGAGAAAAAGAAACAACAAATATGTAAAATGCACAAAGTAAAATAGAAACTCTAGCTCCAAAATCTCAGTGATTACTTTAAAAGTAAATGTCCTAAACGTCCAAGTTAAAAGATAATCTCCACCAGCGCTATTTCTACTTTGGGGTTATGGGAAAAGCTACAGTTCAATGGACATTGTGTGGCTGTGAGCAATTTATATTATTGACAGTCTGCAGTATTACTGTTTACTAGTGAAAATAACAGTTAACATTAATCACTTATATCAGACACTATATTAAACATGTATTACCTCATAACAACTCCGTGTGGCTATCATTTCCATTTTATAAGTGAATAAAATGACACTTATGAGCCTGAGTTCCTTGCGCAGATTCATTCACAGAACCTGAGATGGATTTGAGCCCAGGCAGTCTGCTCAAGAGCACACGTTACTGCCATCGTGCTTTGTTGCTCATGTATCTTCTGTATTCATGGTTCCCAAACAAGGGCGTACAGCAGACTCCCAGGGAGGACTCATTCAGACATCCCTACAGCTCCTGATTCAGCAGGATTGGAGTGGGGCCTGCAAATCTGCATCTCTATCACATTCCCAGGGATGTTGATGCTGCTGGTCTAAGGACTACACTTTGAAAACAGTTGCTCAAAGGATGCTTCTCTGGGGGAATGGGAATGAGCTCAGATCAGTGGTTGGCCCTTCACCTCCTGAACCAGGCGTCTGTGTAATCATCATAATTATCCCAGACAATCACCTAGATGCAAACCTGGCAGAAACAACCACATTCACTTTCAACCTATGACTGGATGCCAAACAGCTCTTATTTTCTCCTCTCAAACATTACTGATACCTAATAAGGACTTGTTAATACTCCTTAACTGTTTACAGCAGGGGAGCAAACCCTGTTTTTACCATGAACTGTCTTCCTGCCCCCTTTCAGGTTCTTGAAACTCTACTCCCCATCCTGTCTTATTACTGACGCACCCTAAGGAACAAGCACGTGGTGGCAGTCAGGTACAGAGAGAAGCTTCCCTGCTTTGTCACTATTCCTTTCCCGTGGAGCCTAGAGCTTCTCCTTCTTCCTCAGTGGCATGGGGACTTCACAAATATCTTAACAGGGGCCTCTGTGTAACTTTGAAACAATTTATTTCAGAGAAGTCAGCAAAAGGCTTTTCTGGTCATGATACTTTTGCTGACTCCGCTGCTCACTCTGAGACCTCATCTCCTACTCTTAGTTTTTCCTCTCTTTCCTGAGAAATAAATAAGAAACATTACAAGGATTTATTGACCTAAGTTCTGCATGTTGTATCCCTTGCCTCTAGAAATATCAGAGCTGCTTCTTGCTGAGTGCTTCTTAGAGGAGACCATTGCTTTTGTTTCCTGAATACTTTGCTTCTATGAAGAACAGACTGACCACAAAGGGACCTCAGTGCTACGCACTTACACTTCTGCATTAACAATTTTTGCTCTTAATAATGGTGTCTGCTACATATTGCCTGATCAAGCCGGTTAATACATACTGACTATCTGCTATGTGCCAGCATCTGCACTGAGTACTTTCAAGAGTTCTCGTATTTCTCATAATTATCATATCAGGTAGGTACTAATATTATGTCTATTTTACAGATGAAGAAATCAAGGCTTAGAAAGGTTAAGTCACCAAGGTCACATAGCTAAACAGCACAGCAAAGTTTACAGCCCAATGAAAACCTAAATACATTTCACTCCAGCACACTCAGCTGCTTTCCATTTATTTGCTGGCCCAGTCATCAGCAAATTCACCAATCACTATCTACACACTGAGTCCAAATCCTGGAGTATCTTAGAACTGCCTTCTCTTTGCATTTCCATTTCAATGCCTTTTCCATTCCTATGTTTAGGGAAGGGACTTTCACATATATTGACAAAGACATAGATGAGGAAAATGATTCAACATATTATGGCTCTCCCACGACCACCTAAATTTCTATCCTTTCCTTGCCCCTCCTATTCTCTGAAGGTTTCATTTGACAATGACAACAGAATTTCTCGTTTCAGTTTCCTGCTTCAGAATTTCTTCTAGACCCATGGGCCAGTGGCTGTTGACTTTCCACTCTTAGTCTTCTGTCTGACAAGCCTGTTTGCTGGTGCATCTCTATACAGGGAAGAGAGGAAATCCATTCTGACTTTTCAGAAGGGCCTTTAGTTCAAATCCAAGTTGAAGTTATTAGTTTTTCCTTAGCAAAAATTACATAGTACTGGGAGGCAGGTATAGGCGGAAGCAGCCTGGGCCTCTCATTTTTGTTATTTGTTCTGTTTCCTGGAGACCCAGTTTCACATTTTCACAACTTTACCAGGAAAATCAAACATAAGAGGAAAGACAACACCCTAAGAAGAAAAGAACCAGAAGCAAGCAGACAGCTTTCTTTGTGATGGGATTTTACCAAGTTTTCCTAATTATGCTTCGTTTCAACTTTTTAAAGCCACCATAGATTGCTATGTTTATCTTCCATGTTTCCACTTCTGACATATGACCCTCATTGGGGTAAAAAGTAAGATTTACTTCTTGTTCTCCTGAGTAAACCTCTTTCTGCAACTACCAAAGAGAAGTGAGGAAAAATGGGCTATATTCATGATCAGAACTGAGAACATACATAAAATAATGCTACTGTTTATATGCTCGTAGTCTCCAATTTTTTAACCGTTTATCGAAGTATAACACACAGAGAAAAATGCCCAAAATATAAACCTGCGCTTTAGTGAATAACCACAAAGGAAAAACCTGTGTACTCACCAAGAGCTGGAACACAGCCAATTATCCTTATGTTCTTCCCATTCACTTCCTCTCCTTCCCAAAGGCAATCACTACTCTAACCTCTGCTGATGTAATTTAGCTTTGCTTGGTTTTGATCTTTATACAGATTGACTCTTACAGTATGCATTCTTCTGTCTCTGACTTCTTCCACTCAATAGTATATTTGTGAGATATATCCATATTGTTACGCTTTTCAGTAATTCATTCATTTTCACTACAGTATAGTATTTTGTTGATGTGTATGCACACTTCGTTTATCCAGTCTGATGCTGAATGATATTAGTTAGGGTTGCTTCCTGTTTAAGATTCACACTAGTAACACTTCTGTGAACATCCTGGTACATGTTCCTGGTGCACATGTGTGCATGTTACTACAGGAAATATATAGAGTAGACTTGCTGAGTTACAGAGAATCTATGCATACAGCTCTGTTAAGTAATCTCAAACTGTTTTCCAAAATGGCCACACCAATTTACATCCCCAATAGATAAATTTTCCCCTTTAAAATTATGAAGTATTATTTATGTTTAAGATAAAACAATATTTTCATGCTGATGGCAGGATTCATCTTGATGAGAGAACAGTGTTAAGCATCTTGATGACTTTCTCCACTGTGGAAGAGGAAAGTGGTCTGGATAGGTTAGGGGAAAAAATAGTGGTGAGGGGAGTGTGGGATTTTAAAGTTCCAGGAAGCAAGGAACAACATGCTGATGGAAAGACAAAGGACTGAGGATGGGGTCATCCAGCAGGAAACCCCGAGCTGGGAATGGTGAGAATGCTGTGAATGGCTTAGAGGTGTGTAAGACTGAGAGTCAATTTCAAATTGTCTCCTATTTTTGGTGACATTATCATCCTGTCTTCTCTCTATAAACTTTTAAATAAAATATCTCTACACAAAACTGTCTCATGTAAGTAGTAGTATTTGTAAGGAAAAGGGAGGGGAAACTATGCCTGTTTATATCAGCTTTAAATGAAAAGCAAGTATCAATCACAAGAGGGGAAACACAAATGAAAGAAAATTCTACAGAAACAAGAAATAAGAATAACGTATGACTTAGAGAAACATAATCTTTAGAATCCCTGAAAACATTGGTGGTGATGTTCTGTTTCCCATCATCTGTGGGACAAATGTCAATCTATTTTAATATAAAAGTTGAAGGGAAGGTGATTCTGTAAGGCTGGAGGATATGGGGACATCCATATAACTGGTACCTGGGCCTTCCTTACAAATTCAAGCTGTCTTTATTTTGCAGAAAGGTCTTTATAGAATACAGTACATATAGAATTGATTAGAAATTAATTCTTTGTAGAACATGAAGTTTCAAAACTAACAGGCTCATTGACTAAAAGACATGATGTATTACATATGGGCATCAGTCAGTAGGCATTCTGTATTTTCTCTGTTCTCAGCATCATACCTGCGCTGTGAGAGACATAAAAGACATGGCAGAAACAGTTTCCGCTGTTCGGAAGATAAGAAATGACTAAGTCGTATGAAGCAATAAGAGGACTGGGTGCTTAGGCTTGGGCTGGAAAGGTAATAGGAGTTCAGAGAAAGGAAAGATAGGATGAGGTGCAAACATCCAGAAAGCTTGCACCCTGAGGAAGATCTAGGCCTGGAGCGGGGTGAGAGGAAGATGTGGTCTTCCAGGTTGAGAAAACAGCACACATATAAACACAGATGCAGGAATTCAATACGGCAGGGAGCACTGTGTGTACCACCAAATGAATGAGTTGACCTGAGTAGAAGATTCTTCCTTCCCAAGGTGGGAGTCCTGAGATATTGCCTGTGGGGGCAGGAAAAATAATGGAGAAGCCTGAAAGATGAGACTGGTGACACTGTACATTATTTAACCACATGAAGGAAATTTAATAAATGGAGTTTTAGAAATAGTAGCCTGACAGCAGGCTGTAGGATGGCCATGTAATAAGAAACTGAATGAAGGAAACAGGGGCCGAAATCAGGCATTAAGCAACATATGACCAGACCAAGATTGTGGGATCAAGGTGTAATCGAAGGGGCTTGTAAGATTTTTCCACATTTTTAACCCAGTTCTATTTAGCATTAAACCCTTAGAAGCCTTCCCCAGATAAAACCACACCATTTAATAGAGATGGTGCTATCTCTATCATAGAGATCTAGCTATCTCTATCAGTCTAGACTCAAAATATACTTTAAACTACCTTCAGTTTGACAGAAATCTTCATCCAACTAGATAATAAAAACTCATGCTCACGCCTTCGTATAAGCTTGAGAAGCCAACCAACTCCCTATGGGGCTTAGGCATTGCAGACCTTCCATCCGAAAGGTGAAGATTAAAATCTGTTATTATTTTATCTTTGTGATTTTCACAGTCACAGAGTACATGAGATGAGGACAACACGTGACGTCAGGTGCCCTGATGCAAACTAGCTCTGCGGTGGCAGGGCTGGTGGCAGCCGTTGTGGGTTTGCAGGGATATTTAAAGTCTGATGAATGAACACAAAGCGCCTCACTGGTATCATCTAAGTGATTGTGACATAATTTATGCTCCAATTGTGAAACTCCAATAAAGCCAATAAATCCAGGCCAATGGCAAGGAAACCCCAGATGCTGGGCCATTCTGCACACTAAGTACAAAGGCCTCAGTGAATTTACGATCTCTCTGTCTCTGACTCCTTTCTCCCACTTCGGAGATTAGTTTCTCTCTTTAATTCTATCCTGCAATATATGCAGGCTAAAACTGCCTCACAACCTTATCCATCATTAATCCTTAGATTAATTTCAGCATTTGAAAATGCTAAGATGCCAAAACTTAAAAAAAAATACGACTTTGCTGTCTGTTTTACTAATCACTGGCATCTTTGTCTCCAGAGATAAGTGCAACATTAATCAGAAATTCAAGGAAGCATTTTCCATGTTGATTTAAGTGGGTTTCTGCGGTCACTTACAGAAAGTATGAAGCATTCACTCATTATTCTGCATACACTAAGTTGCTAAAAGGTTATTTTTCATTTTACGATCTTATAATTCAAGTTACAGTTTTAGTCCTTAATTAAAGTAGGATTAAGAAACACAGCAGCTTCTAACTTACAGGAAAAATTGGCTTTACTTATAGGAAATTATTTTATAAATTCAATTAGTACTAAGGAAAAGGCAGGAAAAAAGAAAAATTTTAAATGTATTCAGCACACCAAAGTCTCATAGAACAAATATTTAACGAATGAGTGAAAGAAAACAACTCATGGAGATAACAGCTACAGACTTACGTGTCTTACACTGAGCAAAGCTAAACCTCAGGATGCCAGTTTTTTCTCTTCAGTTATCAAACCTAGAACCTGGATATCACTGTCTGATGAATTACCAAAATCAGTAGTGTATCAAATAGGTATAGCTGTTGGAATAAAGGTAATTATTTTAGTGCAAATATGTTTTTTAAATTAAATATAAACAATTATGACTACTTACTGGCAGGGTTTCTGTCTCATTTCTAATGAAGAGCACAGAGGGAGGATTGCCTATCTCTAGACATCAATTTAATTAAAAGTTAATGGGAATAGTTTCAGGTTCTGCTCAAAAGAAACAGAATGAATTTTCTTGTCATCCAGTTTCAATTCCAGCACTACCTTTCTCAGGAGCCTCACTGAGTCCTTCATCAGGATGGTGCTCTATCCTGTCTCACCGCCCATGAAGCCAAGCAGCTCGGAGGACTGCCGTGAATCAGTGAATAGCACCTCACCACGTGGTTTTTTGGCACGACACTGAGACCAAGCTTCTGCAGGCTTAAAACTATTGCCTCAAATCAATAGGGATTTCAGAGCATTGCTGATCAGAGATGTTTCCACATATCTGTGTCCTGGCGATGCCTAACTAGATGAGAGATAGCTAGTGCTGAATGATGTTTATGGGTGAAGAGGTCAGTGCAGGTTTTGATCTTCGTTTGTTTTTCTCCCTACACATAGGAGGAAGGGACTGTAAATATGTGATTACAATAATTTGATGCTTAAAAAATCAATGGTTGAAAATGATGGCAGGTAAAATTATCTATTGTGTAAACCCTCTCTACCAAAGCCATCTCTGGTCACAGTGAAGGACTGCCAGAAGTTTTGAGGAACTTTCAGTCTCTGCCAAAAGCCCAAGTGACACAGTTAGTTCTTTCTCTGTGTAATTTAAATCTTAACTGATTTGCCTACCTATGGGGAAAAAGAAAAACAGGCCACATTACAGTTGTTCTCAAGTCAGGAAGACTGACATGCTTTAATTCTATCTTAATTAGTGAAGTTATTTATTCTGCTGCATTTGTGTTTTGAAAGTTTCAAGAAAGACAAAAAATATGGAATGGGAAAGACAGAATAACATACCAGATAAGAGCCAGAAAACTTAGGCTCAAATACTGCTTTATTGTGTGACTTTCAGTAAATTATTTAACTTCTCTGTGGCCTGAGCTCCTCAGTTGAAACTGGGGATGACAATATTAGTTAACTCATAGGATGTTGAGAGGATTGAATGAGTTTATATATAAAATGTGTAGACAGTGCCTAGTACATAATAAACTATATATAAGTATCCACCATCTTGGGACTGAGCTTTATTTAGAGTAAGTGTAAATACTGGAGAGAATAATTCGTTTATCAAAAACTGCAACAATTTCATGAATATGAGCATATTAAATACCAGAGAAATTAAAAAGGAGAGTTATACTCCAACAACATGTGTAAAAGAAGAAATTTTACAAATCTATAATTATTTAACTTATTATTCTAAAAGCAGAGATGTTGGTAGCATAACAAATTGGACAAAAAAATTTCAGGTAAATTTCCAACAGACAATGACTTAGAATGGTGATTTTCATGCTTGGTTCATGTTAGAATCTCCTGGGAGAACCCGTGAGCCTCATATTGGGGGCCCAGGCCTCTGAAATGTTGAAAAATATCTCTAAGTGATTCTAATGTAAAATGAAGATAGACAAGAGACTTAAAAGAATGAAGGGAAGCCAAGATCTGGATTCTGGGGTGGGGATGAGATTTGGAAAAGCTGCTCAGGCAGCTGGACTCATAGGGAATTTCACTCAGCATTACTAAGTCACAAACCAGAATAATCCATTCAGGTCAGATCTATTCATCAACTCGTTACTGAGTGTTCCTGTTTTGGGGTCACATAAAAAAAAAGTGGTGCTTATTTTCAAACCTACTATAATCTTTTGCTCTGACAGGGTGAGAGGAACTGGTTTCTATAAAGAAAGTTAGGCAGTAACTCTTTCATCATAGCGCGTCTTACTTTCAAGACTAGTAATACGTCCTACTTTCTTGTGGTTAGACAATACATACACATACACGTATATTCTGAGTCTTTTGGCAGTATTTGAAAATACTGAAAAAAGCCTGAAATTTAGTACCTCTCCAGCTCCCACCCTCTTTCTCTCTTGTAAAACCACTTTGGCAGGAGTAAGGTAGAGACAAAATAAGGAAAAGATTTAACTTGATGAGTAAATTCAAACTCTGTGGGAGTTTGAGAGGCTGAACTAGGTTTCTGAATCTTTACAAGTGTCCCTAATCATATTAAAATAATTTCCCAGGATCAGGCCCCATCTGAAAATAAAGTGAGTTTTCCTGAAAACTTGATTAAAATTAAAGTTACTTCATAAGGAGAAGCTTTAGAAATAGTGGAAAAATCATGACACCAGGCATATTCATTTTCTATTCATTTGAAAGAATGGGTCAGAATTTGGGAAGATTTAAAAATGGAGATGTTGTCTCTTCTGAAATTTCGTTTTATCAAATTCCCAGAATGGAGATATTTCATTCCCAGTACTCAGCATTCCCTATTTCAGCTCATTTTTTCCCACATATCTAACCAATTAACCCAGTATTATATTCTTTAAAAGCTTTCATTTCCTCTCCAACTTGTGATGTTATTTTGAATTCTTTTATTTATATATAGCTAGCTGCATTGGAGATATAAATTATTATTTTTAATTTACATATGTTGAGCTATTCCTGAAGTATTTATTTTCTGACATTGATTTATCTCTATTTTTACATCAGTATCAAGCTTGATAATTGTATTTCTAACATGTATTTTAGGATCCAGCAAGATAACTTCCCTAGCCTTCCTCTTCCTTTTCACAAAAGCTATTTAGCTATTTTACCTGTTTGTTAACCTAGCATTATAACAACTTTTAAAAGCCTATTGGAATGCCTCTTGAAACCATAATAAACTTTTAAATCATTTTGGAAACGTTTTCATTATTACATCTGCCCATCAGAGAATACGATGCACCTCTGCAGTCATCAGTTCCTTAGACCTCTCAGTAAAGTGTATTGTTCTTATTGTTTAGGAGATTTCTGGCTGCTCGGTGATCTTTGGTGCTATGGTGAAAGGCATTTCCTAACTGGTTATTGCTGGCAGAACTGAGTTTCCTATTTCTGTTTCTATATGGTTTGTGAATAAATGAAAATGTTTCCTTTCAACAAACTCTCTTCTTATTTCTGTTCTATGTGTTGCATTAGCTAAAACTTCTGGAATATGTTGAATAATAAGACTATACCAGGCATCCTGGTTTTATTCCGAGTTTTATTGGAACTTCCTCTAGGATTTCTGTTTTAACTTTGAGGTTGTTACGGCTTAAAACAAATGTTAATATTTCTATTATCTTATGAGGAACTATCTGGGATAGCCAGTCTCCAAGGTGCCCCTAATGATTCTGGCCTTCTGGTCATCACATCTTTGTATAGTCTCCTCCCATTTTGAATAAGGCTGATCTGTGTAACCAATAGGGATATTACAGAAATGATGTTTTGTGACTTCTGGGCTAGTTCATGAAAGACAATGAGACTTCTGCCGGGTAATCTTTTCCTGCTCACTCACCCTGAGGGAAGCCAGCTGCCAAGTTGTGAGGACCCTCGAGCTGCAGTGGTGAGGAGTGGAGCACCCTGTCTAGCCAGCACGAACCTGCTAGGCCTGTGAGGAAGGCATCGAGGCAGCAGACGCTCTGGCCCACACCAGCCTTCAGATGACTGCAGCCCTGGCCGAAATCTTGGGTGCAACCTCACAAAAGACCCTGAACCAGAATCATCCAACTCAGTCACTCCTGAATTCCTGATCTACAAAAACTCTGTGAGGTATCAGATGTTTACTGTTTTAAACTGCTAATTTTGGGGTAATTTGTTATCCAGCAATAGATAGCTAACCCACTTCCAAAATTAAATTCAAAATAATTTATTTAAATCAGTAATGGTAACAATCATATTAAATGCCTTTCCAATATCAATTGAGAGGAGTCCTATTTTCTTCACATGTGATCTATCAAAGTGATGTTTTATTTCATTAGCTTGCCTAACACTAACCCATTCTTTTCTTCCTAGAAAAAAATCTCGAATATGGCAGGTGATTATTTTACTATACAGTACTCTCTAATTTTATTTTCTAGTCATTTGTTCAGAATTTTGTTCATGCATTTTAATAAATGAGATTGGCCTATATCTTTCTTTTTATTAAAATAAAGATTAACTTGCTTTTATAAGATTATCTTTTTTTCTATACTGAGATACAACGTAAAGGGAATCATTTGTCCTTTGAAAGCTTAAAGGAACCAGACCATGAAAATGTCTGAGCCCAAGACCTCTTGCTGTACTTCCTTTGGTAACTTTGTCAAATCTTTCCACAGTTGTGGTCTATCCAGATTTTTCTACCTGAATCAATTTTTAAGGTTTATGTGTTACATAAAATGTTAACTAAACCACTCAAATTACTGGCCTATATATTTGTTTTTAGTGTTATTTGTCTTATGGTTTTAAAAAATCTTCCTGAAATAAGAAATGGATGTGAAGAAACTGAATCCATCAGCAGAATTAAACATCCAGTGGAAGGGTGTGTCCTCTAAAGCAGAAACCAACCTTGGGGAATAATGTAGCTATTTTACTCAAGTGGAAATGTATTCTACAAACAGGTGAAAGAAAGGTTCAGAAGGAACTGAATCCGTGGAATCTGGAAAGCTAAATTAAGAAGGAAGCATGCTCATATATCTTATTTGCCACTCACTCCCCCAAAGAAACAAGGTTTTGTTACTGACAGCTGAAGCAATTTACATGAACACATTAGGCCATGGAAAGGAATTAATTGTCCAGAAGCCAGCATACTTACCACTGTGAGGTACCAAATTAGGAGGAAAATTGGAAGCATTTTGGTTGCCTTTCTTACAGGATCCCTTACTCCTGTCCGGTCAGCATTCTGCTCATGGCCCAGTCTCAGCTACAGCTTTCATCATAGTCATTATTTCCACTTACATCCCAGTTGATGTGAAATAAAGATTTTCCCTTGGCCTGTGGAGTTTAGAGCTATTCACTTTCTGAATGGTTTGGATTGATTGAACTTGGCCCCCTGCTCAGCACTTGGCACTATACTGAGAAAGGTTTCTGACAGAGTCTCTCTTTTATAACCATCCTGAAAATTCCATCAAAGGAAAATCTCAATTCAAATATAAATATCCCTCCCCCATGGTAACTCATCACACTCGGCGAAGCCTTTCCCTCATGTGTTTGGTTTCATGCCATCATGTCTATGAATTTACACATGGAATACACACTCCAGAAACCTAGTCCTGTAGTGTCTTCTCACTCGTCCTCTGCCACTACTCCTCCCCCCAGCAAAACCTTCCACTTCAGCTTCAATGGACTGGCCGTGAATGCTGATGATTGATGCCTCTCATCTCTGCCAGCATTTCCAAATCTGGACTTTTCTTGAAGGCTGTCTTGTTTTACTAAACTTGTCAGTGATATATCCTCCTGTGTTTTGCTCACAGCTGCAGTGGAAATGTAATACCGTCCTTCCCCTTGACTAAGTAGTCTCCTAAGGCCATGAGTGATGAGGTTCTCCTTTGCTCCTGAAGCCCAATACTTTAAAAAAAAGTTGTTGTTTTATCATTCAAGACCAATAAGTGGTTTATAATTTCAGCAATTTAGGGGTCTTGTGATCACCATAATATATGCTAATTAGACTCCTAAGCCCTCCACCACCTGGTCAGAACTTGAAATGCTGACACTTAGCATCAAAATCATGGCCAAGACTCTAAGAATTTCCTTAAAGATTCTGGGCCTAATTATTTCCTCATTGTCTCTTATCAGTCAGCTTGATTAGTACTTTTGTGAGGAACTACCCATTTTAAAGAGCCTGCCGCTGAAGACTATAACAGATAGTGTCTCTCTAGAAATGACTTTTCTCTTCCTTCAAGTCCAAATCATCTGCCCAAGTTACAGACTATTAACATTCTTTTCTCTTTAGTGAAAAAGTTCTTGTGACTAAAGTGGTTAAAGTATTCTCCAAGTTAACAGTGAAGCAAGTCAGGAAGGCATGTGGTATACTCTGAAAGAGCCGAGAGCACGGTCTTTGACTCAAGTTCTCTCTCTACCATCACCAGACAAGTGTTCTTGGTGGGGTTTATGTCCTCTCTTTAATCTTGAGTTTCCATGACAGTGAAATTGGATGATGATAATAATATACATGTCCCGGGGCTATTGTTTGTTTTTTTTTTAAATATAAAATGGCATACTTGAAAGTGTTTTAGAAAGCATAAAACATCAGAGGATATTAATAACTACTCTGCAACTTCTCCTGTTGCAGGAGTATGGAAACATAACGTGCTTTTGTTTATTTAACATATTCACAGATTCTGCCCCTTGAAGAGAGTTCTAGACATGCCTTATGTCAGGCTACCAGGATCACTGGTCTAACAGATCAGCTTGTGCTTTTATTCTCTTTCTTTGATATGAACCTGTAGTCTTGCCAAGGGCAGGATAATTCAGCCACAGAACATCTGCTCATTAATTCTTCATCATCTCTTGGCTGGTTATGTTCTCTTTGTCATCTCTAGTTTTGTTTGCTTTGTGTTTGTGTTTTTCTATTTTTTTATTAACTTTGCTAGAAATTTATTTTATAAAATTAAAAAATAATCAGCTTTGGTTCTATGTATTTTAGTAATTTCAATTTTCTAATTTTTCAACTTAAAAAATTTTTCTTTCCTGTGTTTTTTTTTTAAACTTGAGTTGAATGTTTAATTATTTTTCCCCCAAAAGGAATACGGTCTTTCCCAAACTAATAAATAATCTTAAAATCACAATGATACAGAGAATATTTATATTTGTAAATAACTGCTCTTTCCTGATACAGCCATGAGACATCATATATATAATAACATCCCTGTTGTCTTATGGGACATTTATAGGGCTTTAAAAAGTGAGTTCCACAATGATCTTCAGCAAGATCATTGCTTAAATTTGTTCTCTGTGGAGTGCTTTTTAAGTTTTTCTGAGAAAGAAACAGAAAATAAAAGAATATCTCAATAAACTACATCTCTCGTCCCTTTTTTTTCTGTGTCAAGTTCATCCTTTGCTGTTGGATTTGCATTCTCTAGCCCAGGCATGACACTTAAGAAAGCAAATACAGTTGTCCCTCCGTATCTGCAGGTTCTGCATTCATGAATTCAACCAACTGTGGATTGGAAACTTTTTTTTAATTCTAGAAAGTTCCAAAAAACAAAACTTGAATTTTCTACACGCTGGCAACTATTTACATAGCATTTACATTGTATTAGGTAGTATAAGTAATCTAGAGATGATTTAAAGTATATGGAGGGTGTGCGTAGGTTATATGCAAAGTTTATGTAAGGGATTTGAATTTTGGTGCCTATGGGATTCCTGGAACCAATCCCACATGGATACCGAGGGTTAACTATATAGTTCAAATACATATTGCCAAGAAAAATGAAAAACGTGCTAATTCTTACTGTTTATTAGTAGGATGTGAAGGTAGCCTGCTTTTGTTAGTGAATCTGGATTAACTTACATTGATTCTGTTACTACCAGACAAGCCAGATGAAAATGTTAATTCATTTGGGTGAATTTGTACCCATATCTCTTAATTAAGAGGTGTGAGATATGCCTCCTTGTATCATCTGTTTCATCATCAAAAAGCTCTCATCCTCAAGGGGGCAGAGAAGTGTCATTTCCGTGCATGTTACTCTGCCCACAGTGTGTAATGTGTTGACATAACCATGAACATGCCTTTTAGCTGCAGCACAAACAGAACTTGCCACGTGTCTTACACTCCTGATTCCTTTGTCTAAAACAGCTTCTGGATATTTAGCTGCCACAAAAACACACAAGAAATGGAACAGCATTCTACCCTAGTTTAACCCACACCTACAACATCAGACATGCTAGAATAATTCTGTGTCCAGTGTATTTTCTAAATTTTTTATGGAACCAGTGGGTTGCCTTCCTCTATTAGCTACTGGAGATTCTGAATCCACCAAGTATTGAGATGTAGAGTTAAAAGATGTCCGTCTTATAAGAGAGAGCAGCTGTGAAGCAAAGGACCTCCCCAGTGAGTTCTTTCCATACTGTGGACACCAAGACAGTCTTTGCATGCTCTGACAGCTGTTATTTTTAGAACTCAAGACTACTGTACACATTGTCCCCCTCTGGGCAGCATTCTGCATTTGCATCAAGAGTAGCTGAGGCATTAATGATCCTTCTCTGCCAGCGAGAACTTTCTGCAGCTGTTGTTCCCAGGAATACTACTCCTGGGAAGTCTTCTGAGGAGCACAAACAGGCCCTCTGGATCTAATATTTCTCCCACTGATCTGAAAATATGCCTGGAAGTGTGAACTGTATAAAGACCTTATGGTATCTGAAAGAAGTAGCAAACTAGCTAGCAAGAATATTAGCTGGAATTAATTTATCGCTCCTTAGCAGAGGAAATGAGACCCAGAATGGAAAGATTTTCAGAGCAGAAGTCAGAGAGATCTGGAGGTGGAGCAACTAGAGGTCAGGATGGAAAGCTGTGTAACTTCATTCAGTTACTATTCCAGTGCTGTCCATCTACTATGTGCCAGGCACCATGCCAGGTGGTGGGGTTACAACATGAAGTGTGCTCAGGGGCCACCTCAGTAGCTTTAGGTGTGGAGGCAGATGACAGGGTTAACCAGCCACTCTGAAAAGTGCATGGGTTGAGGAAAGTATCCTGCAGTTGTGTTCGTGGGCACATGGCCAGTCAAGACAGGCCCCAAACAATCACCTCTTCCAATCAGTAAATGGTTTTTGGCAGCTGAACGCCCAGCACGATTCCCAGCAGTGCCTCTCTGCACTTTGCTCACTCACTTACCCCTAACCAGAAGTACCTATTCTGGCATATCTGGAGTGCGGCTTTCTTTCTGAGCTCTGGGTTATTCACAAGAATGTTAAATTGAAACAAATCTATCAGAAACACTTTCTAGATAGCTCACCAGAGAATGGTGCTAATTCTTCTTTAAACTTCAGGAAGCAAAGCACTATGATACCACCTTAATTAAAAATAAATTCTAATGAAATGCCTGATGCAAATGCAAAAGGGCCTACTGGCAAAATTCACTCCATGCTTCGAAATTAATTCCAAAGCTCACTGGCATTTATCTTTGATTTAGAAAGGGGAAAATTGCTTTCCTTTTTGTTCTTTGAAATTCATGTAACTATTACAGAGGGAAAATTAGAGTACATGAAAGTATAGAAATTGAATGATAACTCAGGGCAGCACAACTCCTTTTCCAGAAAGTCAAATGTCATGTGCCTTTGAGCTGATGAGTCTTCTTTGAGATCCTTAGAGAGACTTTTTTCCTTTCTTCCTTCCTCTTACATTCTCCAAGTTAAATTTTCATCATTTAAGGAACTTTAGTTGTTTTCTTTCTATGAAGGCTACGCCAGAATAGTATCAGGTTCTCTGAGAAATAAGTAGGTCACATGAATATACTGCAAAATAGGATTTGGTGCTCACAAAGAATTGGATGAAAATTACTGGGAAAACAAAATTCAGACATTTGAGGATGGTGATTAAAATCCAACATTGCCTGAACTGAAACATGAGCCACTGGATTTAGAAATCAGGAGGCCATTGATGACTTTCCTAAATGTAATGAGTGCATTTCTTTCTTTGTAGAATCACCTGAGGCTTACGTGCACTTTACACTAATTTTAATTTTTTCTGATTGCAATTAGGAGTTTAAAAAATGTATAGAAGGGGGTTGGCTCATTATATTCTAGGGTAAGAGAGATAAGACTCAGTCAAGTTTGGTTTCTGTCCTCACCTTATTTAAAGTTTACTTCCTAGCCTGGCCTACAAAAGTAGGTAACAGATGACGTATGTCTCCTAAGACAGAGTTTTTATTCAACATTGGCTAAGGTGTGTCAAAGAGAAACATAGACAGATACTAGTTAGGGGTGATAAAGACAGATTTTATTCAGTATAACTGCAATAGGAAAGAGAGACTTCAATAAAACTGAGCTTAACTCCAAACACAGCAAAAACATCTAGGGATTTATAGTCAAGCAGAGTGAGGGAGGCAGTGAGTAGAAAATTACTAAGAAGGGATGTCAACAGTAGGGGGATTCTTGCTAAAGGCAGGCCAAGGACTTAGACATCAATGTGACTGTCTCTGCCTCGTTCTCTCTTTTGTGTTCCGCCCACATCACTCCAACTGGAGGGCCTTTCCTGGTATATTTCTTTTGTTGCAGGAAATGATTTTCATTTTCAATCTGTGCTAGAAAGGATTCCCCACTGGGCCAAAGATATTGTCTTCCCTATCTAATATGCACCCCGTTCCTGGTGGCAGCAGCTCAGAATTTTTAACCTGTAGTCCTTTCACATCCAGTATTGGGTAGAAGTCTCACCTACATTATTTCATTTGACTCTCTTAAAATCCAGCATAGCTATTATTATCTTAATTTTATACCTAGGAAAACTGGGCTTCAGGGGATAACTATCTTATCCAAGGTGAATAACTAACAAAGCTTCCCTTCCTCCACTGAGGAGAAACCCTACCTAGAAACACAGCCTACACAGAGCTTACTGCCCCTGCTCCTGTTCTGCTATGGTGGAGTGTGAAACCTACAGGGCTCTTCTCAGAAAGAAAACATATTTGTAAAACTACTCAGAGAATCCTCTGCATGATTTTGCCCTTTGTTTTGCATACCTGACACAACACCAGAATTCCCTGGAGATCATTATGATAATAGATAAAAAATGATTCTGAGAAATGCGTTCATTTACTCTCTGAAAAGCTGTGTGTTGCAGTTTTAAACTTCTTGAATTTATTATCTGAAATTTCTAGGCTCTGCCTTTTGCAATGGACTGCACAAAATTATAGAAGATGGCTCTGCAGACTCAATATATTTACATGAAGATATATTAGTTTGATAATTCTTTATCACGGAATAGTACACATTTTAATTCTCAGAAATTCAATTGGTATACTGATATAAAATTCATAAAAAGGAGAAGACTGCTTTGGCTTTGATCTTCATAATGAAAGTTGGTGACGCCTTTTAAAAAACAGCACTAATGGGGGAGATGGAGAAGATGGCGGAGTAGAAGGACGCTCGCAGGTCGCCCTCTCCCACAAATACACCAAGACCCACATCTACAGACCCACTCAGCCAACCAGAGCACCTGCGGAACTCCGACAGAACATCGCCCTCTTCAAAAGATAAAGACGCCAAAAACCTGGTAGGAGAAAAGAAAAAAAGAAAGAACAAAAGGCAAAGCAGCGAGGGATGGGTCCCGCGGGGAGGGAGCGGCAAAGGAGGACTGGCGCTCGCTCGCTGGGTCTCCCCTCTCCAACTGAGAGGCCAGCGGAACGGAGCGGGAGCCTCCGAGGCTCGGATATGTACAGAGCAGCCCTTGACTAACAGAACTAAGATAAACGGGCACAGAGCGTCCCCGCAACACCCAGCCTGAGACGCGGGCCGGCAGCAGCGGGCAGGGCCAGGCTGCTCACGCCAGGCGGAGGATGGGGGCGGCTGCACGGAGGCAGCCCCGTGGGAATGCAAGGGGCTGGGCGCCGTGGCTGTGGGTGCACAGGGCAGAACAACCTGGGCCCTCCATAAAACAGCAAGGTTGATGTGCTCTGGGGGAAGGGTGCACACCCCCATCTCTGAAAACCCGCGGAAAGTTTTCAGGGGAAGAGAGGCGGGGCTCAGGCACAGCCGCCATATCCTCCGCGCTGAGCACCCGGGCGGGGGCGGGGCGAAACCTGCATCCGCACGGAAGGGCTTAGCAGCCTCAAAGGCCAGACTAAGACTGGCCTGCAGCCCGGGGCAGATAGGATCCTTCCATCCTGGTCCCTCAGAGAACTTGCTCCACAAAGACAAACAAGGAGCTGGGTTTTGGCTCGGAGCAGGGACAGGGCTGTCCCTCGATCTTCCCCGAGCCCACCCGCGCAACGCCGACCAGGGTGGAGCGCGCAGCCGCACAGAGCGCGGAGCTACCGGCGGCACCTGCGGCGCAGGTAGAGGGAGAGTGGCCCCCCCGCCTTTCGGGCAGGAACACAGCCCCTGACTGAGGTGCTGGGAGGAGGCACGACCCGCCCTCCTACCTGGCCAGTCTGCAACATCTGACTGCGGCATCCGGAGGGGCAGCAACCCGCCCGCCCACAGCAGAGAGCTGCACCTGACCCAGTGTTGGGAGGAGGCGCGATCTGCTTGCCGACAGGTGCTGGGAGCAGCACAGAAGAGGGCGCCAACAGAGGGCCTCTGAAAACAGCAAGCTGAGCTTCCAAAACAGGACGAAGACAGAAAGACTTCACATTAAAAACACACAGACTCCAGGAGAACACTGACAAACCCCCCCCCTTTTTTTTTAATCTGTTTTTACCTGTTCTATTTTCTATTACTCTCTTAATCTTTACTTCTTAATTCATTTCTATTTCTCTTGGGTTTTGATGTCCTGCTATTGATTAGACACAGGTTTCAAATACATCTATTCATCTCCCCCCCCCTTTTTTTGTAAAGGTTTTAAAAGGACGTCTCAACCCGATTAATACTCTGCTTCAACTCACTCTTCTATTATTCATTATACACTGTTTTCAAACCCTCTTTCTCCCTTCTTTTAAAATTCTTTCTCTCTCTTATTTTTTTTTCTTTCTTTCCTAAGTTCTATTCCTAAATAGGCATTAGATAGATAAAATCCTTAAGGACCAAAATAAACAACTGATACTCCATAAACTACAGTGCCAAAGAGGTATGAGCAAGATGAAGAAGCAGAAAAACCTTTCCCAATTAAAAGAACAAGAGAAATCCCCTGAAAGATCAACGAAATAGACATCGATAGCCTACTAGATCAAGATTTCAAAAAAGGAGTGATCGAATTGCTGAAGGAATTAAAAGAGATAGTGTTTAGAGATATAAAATATGTCAAAAATGAAATTGAAGCTATAAAGAAGAGCCAAGTAGAATGGGTAAACTCATTGACAGAGATGAGGAATGATCTAATAGCTGTGCAAAGCTGACTAGATAACGCAGAGGAACGAATTAGTGATCTAGAAGACAGGGCAATAGAAAGCACCCATTCAGAAGAACTACAAGATAAGCAAATAAAAAATAATGAAAATAGCATAAGGGACCTATGGGATAATATAAAGCATCCCAATCTTCGCATAATAGGGGTCCCAGAAGGAGAAGAAAGATCAAAGGGGATTGAAAAGGTTTTTGAAGAAATCATGACTGAAAACTTCCCAAACTTAAAGAAGGAATCAGATATCCAAGTACAGGAAGCTCAGAGGGTCCCAAACAGGAAGAACCCAAAAAGACCCACACCAAGACATATCATAATCAAGATGGCCAGAGTCAAGGATAAAAAATGATTCTAAAGGCAGCAAGAGAAAAGCAAAGAGTAAGTTACAAGGGAACCCCCATAAGGCTCTCAGCTGATTTCTCTACACAAACACTACAGGCCAGAAGGGAGTGGCAAGATATATTCAAAGCCCTGAATGAAAAAAAGATGCAGCCTAGGATCCTTTATCCAGCAAGGCTATCCTTGAGGATAGAAGGAGAAATAAAGAGTTTCACAGACAAAAAAAAAAGCTGCAGGAGTTTAGCAACACTAAACCCATGCTAAAATAAATATTGAAAGGGCTATTCTAAATAGAAAAGCAGCAGGATGCTACAGAAATGAGAAACACACAACTGGAAAGGTGGTAACTCATGAATTACAAATAAAGTAAACATGAAATTATAAAAGAAGACATACAAATCACTGAGAGTGGGAGAGGGAGGCAGGGAAATATAGAATATTTTTTTCTTTCTTTTTTAAATTTTTTTAACAGTAGGATGGGTTTGAGATTATGTTACTATCAGTTTAATAAAAACAGTTATAGTAATGGGTTGATAGATTTACAAAAAAGGGTAACCACAAGCCAAAAATTTACAAAGGAGTCACAAAAATTAAATAAAATCCATGATAATACAAAGGAAAATTACCAAACCACAAAAGGAAGAAGAAAGGAACAAAGAGGATATACCAATTCAACTGCAAAGATAAGTTCAAAATGGCAATAAACACACATCTATGATTAATTACTGTAAATGTTAATGGACTAAATGCTCCAGTCAAAAGACACAGAGTGGCAGACTGGATAATAAAGCAAGAACCTTCAATATGCTGCATACAAGAGACCCACTTTAGGGAGAAGGACACATATAGATTGAGAGTGAAAGGATGGAAAAGGATATTCCATGCAAATGGAAAAGCCAAAAAAGCAGGTGTTGCAGTACTGATTTCAGACAAAATAGACTTTAAAACAAAGGCCATAAAGAAAGATAAAGAAGGACATTTTATAATGATTAAAGGAGTGATACAAGATGAGGATATTACACTCGTTAATATATACGCACCCAATATAGGAGCACCTAAGTACATACAAGAATTACTAACAGAGATAAAGGGGGATATTGATGGGAATACAATCATAGTTGGAGATTTTAACACTGCATTAACATCACTAGACAGATCTTCCAGACAGAAAATAAACAAGGCAACAGAGAAATTAAATACTACAATAGAAAAGCTAGATTTGGTGGATATTTTCAGAGCATTACACCCCCAAAAAATAGGATATACATTCTTTTCAAGTGCACATGGAACATTTTCCAGGATCGATCATGTACTTGGGCACAAAAGAAACCTCAACAATTTTAAGAAGATAGAAATCATCTCAAGCATCTTTACTGACCACAATGCCATGAAACTGGAAATCAACAACAGAGAAACAAAGGAGAAAAAAAGGAAAGCATGGAGATTAAACAATATGTCATTGAAAAAACAATGGATCAATGAGGAAATCAAAGCTGAAATTAAAAAATACCTTGAGACAAATGATAATGAAAGCACAACCACTCAAAACCTATGGGACACAGCAAAGGCAGTGCTAAGAGGGAAGTTTATAGCGATACAGGCCTTCCTCAAAAAAGAAGAACAATCTCAAATAAACAATTTAACCCACCACCTGAATGAATTAGAAAAAGAAGAACAAAAAGCCCCAAAAAGCAGCAGAAGGAAGGAAATAATAAAGATCAGGGAGGAAATAAATACAATAGAGATTAACAAGACCATAGAAAAAATCAACCAAACCAAAAGCTGGTTTTTTGAAAAAGTAAATAAAATCGACAAACCTCTGGCCAAACTCACAAAGAAGAAAAAAGAGAGAGCACAAATTAGCAAAATAAGAAAGGAAAATGGAGAAATTACAACAAACAAAATAGAAATACAGAATATCATACGAGAATATTATGAAAAACTATATGGAACCAAACTGGATAACCTAGAGGAGATGGACAAGTTTCTGGAAACATACTGTCCACCAAAACTGAATCAAGAAGAATCTGAACACTTGAACAATCCGATCACTAGAAAGGAAATAGAAATAGCAATTAAAAACCTCCCTACAAATAAAAGTCCAGGACCGGACGGCTTCACCGGGGAATTCTACCAAACATACAAAGAAGAACCCATACCAGTCCTTCTCAAACTCTTCCAGACGATTGAAAAGGAAGGAATACTCCCAAACTCATTCTATGAAGCCACCATCACCCTGATACCAAAACCAGGCAAAGACACTACAAAAAAAGAGAATTATAGGCCAATATCACTGATGAACATAGACGCCAAAATCCTCACCAAAATTTTAGCAAATAGAATCCAACAACACATAAAAAAGATTATACATCATGACCAAGTGGGGTTCATCCCAGGGACACAAGGCTGGTTCAACATACGCAAATCAATCAGTGTAATACATCACCTCAACAAGAGAAAGGACAAAAACCACACGATCATCTCAATCGATGCAGAAAAAGCATTTGATAAAATTCAACACCCATTTATGATAAAAACTCTCGCCAAAGTGGGTTCAGAGGGAACATATCTCAACATAATAAAAGCTATATATGACAAACCTACAGCCAGCATAGTACTCAACGGTGAAAAACTCAAAAGCTTCCTACTAAAATCTGGGACAAGACAAGGATGCCCACTATCACCACTCCTATTCAACATAGTCCTGGAAGTCCTAGCCTCAGCAATCAGGCAAGAGAAAGAAAGAAAAGGGATCCAAATTGGAAAAGAAGAGGTAAAAGTGTCATTATATGCTGATGACATGTTACTATATATAGAAAATCCTAAAAGGTCCACACAAAAGCTACTAGAGCTGATTGAAGAATTCAGCAAGGTAGCAGGTTACAAAATTAACGTTCAAAAATCAGTTGCATTTCTTTACACTAATGATAAATCAACAGAAGAAGAAAGTAAAGAAACAGTCCCCTTTAAAATAGCACCCAAAGTAATAAAATATCTGGGAATAAATCTAACCAAGGAAGTTAAAGAATTATACACAGACAACTATAAACCATTGATGAAGGAAATTAAAGAAGACTTTAAAAAATGGAAAGATATTCCATGCTCTTGGATTGGAAGAATCAATATTGTTAAAATGGTCACACTGCCCAAGGCAATCTACAGATTTAATGCAATCCCTATCCAATTACCCAGGACATATTTCACAGAACTAGAAAAAATCATAATAAAATTCATATGGAACCATCAAAGACCTAGAATTGCCAAAGCATTACTGAAGAGAAAGAAAGAGGCTGGAGGAATAACTCTCCCAGACTTCAGACAATACTATAGAGCTACAGTCATCAAGACAGCATGGTATTGGTACCAAAACAGACATATAGACCAATGCAACAGAATAGAGAGCCCAGAAATGAACCCACAAACTTTTGGTCAACTCATCTTCGACAAAGGAGGCAAGAATATACATTGGAATAAAGACAGTCTCTTCAGCAAAGGGTGTTGGGAAAACTGGACAGCAGCATGTAAAACAATGAAGCTAGAACACTCCCTTACACCATATACAAAAATCAACTCAAAATGGATTAAAGACTTAAACATAAGACAAGATACAATAAACCTCCTAGAGGAAAACATAGGCAAAACATTATCTGACATACATTTAAAAAATTTTCTCCTAGAAGAAATAAAAGCAAGAATAAACAAATGGGACCTAATGAAACTTACAAGCTTCTGCACAGCAAAGGAAACCAGAAATAAAAAAAGAAGAAAACCTACGGAATGGGAGAAAATTTTTGCAAGTGAAACCAACAAAGGCTTGATCTCCAGAATATATAAGCAGCTCATACGACTCAATAAGAAAAAAATAAACAACCCAATCCAAAAATGGGCAGAAGATCTAAACAAGCAATTCTCCAAAGAAGACATACAAATGATCAAAAAGCACATGAAAAAATGCTCAATACACTAATTATCAGAGAAATGCAAATCAAAACTACAATGAGGTATCACCTCACAACAGTCAGAATGGCCGTCATTCAAAAATCCACTAATGACAAATGCTGGAGAGGCTGTGGAGAAAGGGGAACCCTCCTACACTGCTGGTGGGAATGCAGTTTGGTGCAGCCACTATGGAAAACAGTGTGGAGATTCCTCAAAAGACTAGGAATAGACTTACCATATGACCCAGGAATCCCACTCCTGGGCTTGTATCCAGAAGGAAATCTACTTCAGGATGACACCTGCACCCCAATGTTCACAGCAGCACTATTTACAATAGCCAAAACATGGAAACAGCCTAAATGTCCATCAACAGGTGACTGGATAAAGAAGATGTGGTATATTTATACAATGGAATACTACTCAGCCATAAAAACTGACAACATAATGCCATTTGCAGCAACATGGATGCTCCTGGAGAATGTCATTCTAAGTGAAGTAAGCCAGAAAGAGAAAGAAAAATACCATATGAGATCGCTCATATGTGGAATCTAAAAAACAAAAACAAAAACAAACAAACAAAAACAAAGCATAAATAAAGGACAGAAATAGACTCACAGACAGAGAATACAGACTTGTGGTTACCAGGGGGGTGGAGGGTGGGAAGGGATAGACTGGGATTTCAAAATTGTAGAATAGACTACACTGTATAGCACAGGGAAATATACACAAAATGTTATGATAACTCACAGAGAAAAAAATGTGACAATGAGTGTGTATATGTCCATGAATAACTGAAAAACTGTGAACACTGGAATTTGACACAACATTGTAAAATGATTATAAATCAATAAAAAATGTTAAAAAAAAAAAACAGCACTAATGTTCTGCCTCGAGGCCCTCAGCTCTCCTTGTCACCTCTGTTGCTCCCACCCTGCAATAAGCGATCCCCTGGAATGAATGACCCAATGCTCCACATTTCCTGTTTTGTTTGCCTTGTCGAGTTAATAATAAAGGAGCTACAAGCAGTTGGGGAACAACTCCCATTTCATTTGGTGTCCTCAAAGTGCCTTATGAGGGCACCCCTCTGTCTTCTCCTTTCTTGCCTTCTACACAGAAAAGGGAATTAAAAGGCATTTTCACCCTCCCTGCATTTGTCTTGTGGCTTCAATAATATAAAAAACAAAAGCAGAAACTGCAGCTTTTCATAAGAAGTGGCAGGAGTTTTTACTTTAAGGAGACAGAACAAAAAGTAACAGAAACACACAAATTGACAGTTAAAGCCACGGGATCCAGAAACCTTCAAAGTTTCACTTCCAGGGTCTTTTAAAAAGAGAAAAGGCGCTCTTAAGGTTTTCACCTCCGGGTCTTAATGTACAAAGATGTTTTTGACACTTCAGAAGGGTTTGATGTTTCATATCTATGGGCAAATTTCTGCAAATTGTGTTTTTTCCCCTAATACTTTGTTCAATAACAATCTTTATACCAACAATTTCAGCAAGAGCTATACTTTAACATCTTTTAGATCTTGAGAGCGCTCATTGCTATAGATTGAGTAGCTGTGTCCACCCCCTCCAAATTCATGTTGAAATCTAATCCTTAATGTGATGGTATTTGGAGGTGGGACTTTTGAGGGGTGATTAGGTCATGAGGGTAGAGCCCTCACTAATGGATTAGCGCCTTTATGAAAGAAGCCACAGAGAGTTCCCTTGCCCTTTCTGCCATGTGAGAATACAGCAAAAGGACAGTGTCTGTGAGCCAGGAAGTACACAGACCCTGGCCAGACTCTCAACAGACACCTAATTTGCTATCACCTTGATCTTGCACTTCTCAGGCTCCAGAACTGTGAGAAATAAATTTATTCTGTTTATAAGCCACTCAGTCTACGGTATTTTGGGTAAGCAGCACAAATGAACTAAGACACTCACCCTGCTACTCTGGGGAATTCTAATCTTACAACAGCTAAAAATTTCACCCAAACACCACTGACTAGGTAATGAAAAGAAATAGATGAAGATCTCTGATTACTGCCTTGAGACAGATGCTCAACAACATCTGCCCACTCACTGTCCTGTAAAATGTTCTTAGGGGAGAAGGATCACCTGAGAGCTATGCTTAATTCTGGTTAGTAAGGACTGATGTGTGTGTGTGTGTGTGTGTGTGTGTGTGTGTGTGTGTGTGTGTGTGTGTGTGTGTATTCTGATACATTCCTTAACTCCTTCTGTAAGCTTCTATTTCATTTTGTCAGCTCCAGGATATGTGCTCTCAAGAAAGGAAATCTGGGATCTGATTTTTGCTCTGCATTTACTTTCTTGCTATTAGTCTTTGGTGCTTCTCCCTCTAATTACTTTTGAAAACATCATGTAACACATTTGGAAGAAGAATGTCAAAAGCTGTATAGTATTGCTGAGAGAATTTTTTAAAAACCTCCAGAGAAAACATCTGACACACACAAAAATATCTTATGCCTCATTCACGATAAGAAAAATAATTCCTTGACTCACTCCCCACACAGCTCTCAATCCCCAAGTGTCAGGTCCCACGTATAGAATTAGTTCCCTGACTTCAGCTTCCACTCACCATTCTGACCGGAGTTTCCTGTTCATTTCTAGGTTTTGAGCTGAGCTATGTATAAATACTTCTTATGTATTATATTCAGCATTTTTTTCCCAACCCTTGCCTCAGTTCAGTCAATTTTATTGACCTCAAAGACCTGAAGTACTGGATCATTATCCATGCCATTCCTAGGGAGGTTTGCTTCATTTAATATAAGGTGCAAAGGATTCATGACCATGGAAAAAATAAGGCTGGAACAGAGGGAGACATGAGCCAGACTGTAGAGGAATTGGATGCTGTGTAGAGATATCTCTGGTAATTAATAGGGAATCATGGAATGATTGGTGGGGTGGTAATGGGATGATGATTCAGAAAGATAAAAAGGTATTATTATTTAATATAGACTATAGTGGAAAAGGTTAAAATACAGGAACAATGGTTAGGAGATATTTGCCCAGGGATGAGGTGATGAGAAATTGAACTAGAAAGAAACGGATGGATGGAAAGAAAAGGAATGAAGGCAAGTGAATGAATTTCTTTTGAGTCCCTGAGTTCTCACTCTGACCAGGAATATAAGATACGTGATTTGCTGATTAACTGGAAGACACAGTTGCCCAGTTGTAAGCAAGGTAGCAGGGACTGAGGCAGTGAGTACTGGGGATGAGGCAGAGATGTGGCAGGGATGGGACATGGGACGGTCAGCACAAAAGCTTCTGTCTGGTTGTAGAGATCTTAATTGTTTTAAGTCTCTCAATGTGAAGTCAGGGAGAGATGCAAAGCCTATGTGACCAATGACCAATGTGGCAGTCTGAGGCAATCCAAAGTAAACCAAGTAAAAAAAATCCAAAGCAAAAAAGTCAATGACAGAGTACCTACCATGCATGCTATGAAGTAGTATCAGTGATGCAGCCCATTAGGTCTTAAACTGGTTCTTATAGAATTCTGTACCATATTTTAGTCAACCTTTATTTTAGTCCAGCTTTTCATTAAGGGCAGCTCAGGCCCTTTCCAGACAATTCTGTTGATGGGACAGCTCTTCTTTGACCTCAGCTGGCTGCCTAATATGGTAGATCCTGATCTCTCGGGGTGAACGCTGTATGCCCTTTGTAATTAGGGTCAGATCAAAGCTCGAGTCCCTTTAGGCTCAAGAGACACTGATTCCATAGTATCTTCAGGAATGTCTTTACTGTTATCTCTGGAGATTGAGAGAAATGTGAAAGCCAGAATGGAGAAGAGGTTTGAGGATGACATCAAAGTTTTACATTTGTCTAATGAGACTGATTGTGCTTGCAGTAGAAATACGGACTTTCAGGTAGGGGTCAGTATGCAGGGCCAAGGGGGGACAGTAGGACTCAGGACCTCAGATCTTCCATTCGACACTATTTTCCCTTTTAGCACTTTCATCCCTCTCCACATTATCATTACTATCGAAATCTCTTGTTTTCTTCCTGTGCTTGTTAAAAGGCTGATAGTAGCGCCAAAGAATGAACTATGTTCTCAGTTGTGTTTTAGATTTTCAAACGGTTAGAAGCACTTCCACTTCACTTAACCATGTTTTAATCACCAACAGGAGGAAAACAGATAACCTTCTATTTCAAATCTCAGAAATTACACTGACTTTTCTTAATGGTAGGTGTAGAACAAAAGCTCAAAGTTACAGGGAGAAAATAATTTTAAAACAGCAGTTTTATTCTAAGATCAGTTATGTCTGGTATGATTCGTAGTAAATACAATTAATGAACTATAATGAACTGTCTCCTACATGTTTTTCACTTTTTGCAATTACCCAAAACTTATCTCCAAACAATGTTGTCCATGTAAATACAAAGGTTTATTTTACATTTTCATGCCATGTCTTGTCATAAGGCTATTTGTCATCGTAAGTCTTTACCACTTTTCACTGAACAAAAAGAAAGCAGGCACAAACACACTGGAGACTGCTTCTTCAACTGATCAGTTATGTCAGCAGAGCTCTTTGTTGAGTTTATGGCCATTCCTCAGTATCTGCTGGGAATCAGTTCCAGAATGCCCAAGGACACCAAAATCCATGAGTGCTCAAGTCCCTTATATCAAATGGCATAATATTTCCATTTAATCGAAGTACAACCTCCAGTATACTTTAAATAGTCTCTAGATTTATAATTCCAAATACAGTGTAAATGCTATGTAAATAGTTGCCTGCACACAGCAAATTCAAGTATTGCTTTTTTGGAACTTTCTGGAATTTTTTTCTTGAATATTTTTGATCCACGGTTAGTTGAATCTGTGAACGTGAAACTACAAATATGGACGGCCAACTGTACTAGACACTTTTCTTTCAGTTTTACTGAGGTTCAGTTTTTCAATCAGCACATAGAAGGATTTGCGTTTTCCATCAGAGCCCTTAGCATATTTATCACAGTTGTTTTAAATTCTTGATTTGATACATTCAACATCTTTGGCATATCTGAGTGTGGTTCTAATGCTTTCTATGTCTCTTCAGGGTTTGTTTGTTTGTTTGTTTGTTTGTTTTTGCCTTTTAGTATGCTTTGAAAGCTGAACATGATGTACTGGTAAAAAGAACTGAGATAAATAAGCCTATAGTGTGAGGTTTTATATTTACCTAGGTAGGACTTAGGCTGTGTTTACTGTTTGCTGTAGCTGTAGATGTATCAGAGGCTGAATTTTCCTCTGGAGTCACTTTTTATCTCTCCTATTGTCTTTTAATTTCCCTATAGGTTTCGTCTTAAGTAAGGTGAGGCATACAGTTCTTTCCACTGTAATCCCCTGTTGCTACATAGCAGCCCTACTGATAGGGTATCAAGGTGTACAGGTATACCTTATCTTA